>NW_026000138.1:672189-675154 GCF_001458135.2 Marmota marmota marmota | reverse complement strand
GTGGGTTCTAGGAAACTGAGGAGGGCATAACTTGAGACTGCCCTGGTAGAGGCTCCCTGGCAGAGGGCTTGCTAAGCATGCGCCAGCCCTGGGCTCCAGCACCCCCAAAATACAGGGGCACTAGGAGAGCTCCCCAAGCCCATGAGAGCGACACCTCACTCCTCCAGCAACACCCTGCTGAGCACCCTGGGGCCTGCCACCCACACAACATGAGTCCCCGGGATCGGCCTCAGAGGGGGAAGGGCCGGGGTGGGGGCCGGCAGAGGCAGCTCCAGTGGCTGCCCGGCCTCCGGGACCTGCTCATGCCATCTAGGGGGTCTTTTAATACAGGTGTGATGGAGCCACCAGGCACCAGCCTGAAGGGGTTAGGGTCCCGGCTGCTGTGTGGCCAGGACAAGGCCATCACTCACAGGAATACCACCTCAGGACCCACATGTAACCATGTCCACCATATGCCATGGACACAGCCCTGGCCTGATCTTTAGGGTGGACGTTTCTTCCTCCTCTGCTCTCCCTGCTCCTCCCTCCCTAATCTGGGGGGGGGGGGGCGGNCGGGGGCGGGTACCTTTCTTCCCGTCCCAGGAACAAGTCCCCCAGAAGGTCTCAGAAATGACCTTCTCCCACGTCAACAAGTGCATGTCAACCCCAACGGGGTCCTGGAATGCAGGCCTGGGGGTCACCTCTGTGAAAGCCCCTGTTCCTGCTGATGGCGGAATCCAGCCTTGGGGACAGGAGTCCCGGGTCTCTCCTTTCAGTAGCAAAGCAATGAGCCTTCTTTTTCCTTCCCTCAAAATCTCGTCCTCGTTACTGGATTGGCATCAGGGACAAGGCGGGAGCCGACAGCAACAGAGAGCACAGGAGACCAGAGGCGCCCACGCCTGAGGGCCTGGGCTTGCTCCCAGCCACCTCCCAGGGAGCCCGGCTATTCTCTGCCCGAGGTCCCTGTGCCAGCCCCACCATCAGTGGGACCAGATGTGGAGGTGGCTGAGGTGACCCCTCCCAGCCCATCAGTGATGGGGGGCGTGGAGGGGCCTGGAGAGAGTGTTCATTTACACCGTGCCAAGGGGCACCTGTAGCAGCCAGGGCAGCCACAGGCCGGGCACCAGCATCCCATGAGGAAGGTTCAGCATCCGCCCACACGATGTGCCAAGGCGCCACCTATGTATTTACTGGCGGTGCCTGGCCAGGCCTAGGGCTACCTGCTGGGCACGTACTCCACTGTAAATTCTAAATCAGATCCTCTTGGAGGCCTGGATGAAATCCCTGGTCCTCACCTAACACTGGGTGCTCTGGCTCCCTATCCTATTCCTCAGGGGTGCTCTCAGGGCTCACCTGCCTCCTGATGACCTCACAGTGCTCCTGCCCCAGGGCCTTTGCACTCCCTGTGCCAGCTGCCTGGCTCTGCCTGTCACTCAGGTCTGAGCCCAACAACACCTCCTCAGGGCTGCCCTGCCCCCACCCCTCCTGGCTCCGCCTCTTCTGCAGCTCTCACCTCAAAGCGCTACCCTAGCTGCTGCCCCTGCGCTGTCACCCCCTGGGGAATCACCCGGACAGGCCGCCAGCCCCAGGGCCAGACTGCTGCCCATGCTGGCCTGGCAACTGCCAGCTCTGGGCAGCCCAGCTGGTGATGCCCACCTCTGGGCCCTGGAGCTTGACGGGCCCTGCCTGGCAGCACCCTTGGGCTCCAGCCTCTTCCCTCTCGGCCGTGGTCCACCAAGGACGGGCCGGTGGGGCCTTGGCTGAGCCCGGCCCACAGGAAGGCCACGTCCTCCCAGCCTCTCACTCGGCCACCCCAGCCGCTTGCTATGTCCGCAGGCGCGGCTCTCCTGCCCAGAAAGCCTCCCTCAGCCCAGCCGAGAACCAGTGTCATCTGCCCCCCTCAGCCCTAAGGCTGCAGGGTCGGTCCAGTCAGCCTGTGGGCCCCAGCCTGCAGGTTGGAGGCCCACCCTGGCCCCTCCCTGGCCCCCGGAGCTGTCCACAGTGGCAGGCACACTGGCCCCGGCCTGGGAGCTGAGGCCTGGCCCGCCACACGGGTCCCCGCCACCAGCCTTCCAGGGATACAGGGCACTGAGGTGGCCAGGCTCTGGAAACCAACATCACCACAGTGGCCGCCTGCCCCAGAACAGCCTGCCAGGTCATACTGTCCCTGTGTGCTGCCCAGGGCTACGCGAGTGCCACAGCCTCGGGAATAGGGTCACCTGTCCCTGGGCAGGGAACGTGGAGAGGTGGAGGCTGGGTGGGGGAACCGTGGGGCGGGGCTCCTGCAGAGTGACACCACAGGACCAGGACCACAGAGACAAGGAACAGAGGCTGGGGCTGAGGGTCGGGCTGGTCAGTGCAGCCCTGCTCCGCGGTCAGCGGTGGGGAGTGGACAGGAGACAGACACGAACAGGGCGCTGGAGATCAGGGTGTGCGGCCAGACGGCAGCTGGGCAGTGGGCCTCCGCCCCAGCTTCCTCCCTCGGCCAGCAGCCCGGAAGGGCAGGCCAGGACGCAGGAGCCAGGACAGACCTTTCCTGTCCCTGTGTCCCGTCTCTGTGGGAGAGAAGGTCACCGGGAGCTCTGCCACCCCCTGGCCTCCCAGCTGGCCCCTCCTCCTGGGCCACAAGAGAGGGACGGGAACACTCACCCTCAGGGACATGCCACCCTGACCACGTGGCCCCACGGCCGTGGGAAGGCCTCGGTGACTGTCTGGGCCTTCCTGTTGTGAGCAGCCGCCAGGCCTGCTTGGCTCCCTGACCACGGGCTCACTGGGCAGCCCGGGGCCTCCTGAGCTCTGGCTTTGCAGTAGGTGGAGTGGCCAGGCCTGGCCTGTGAATCACCAGCTATAAACCTCCGCCATCGCCAGAATGAGAGCTGGCCCACATGGCCTGTGACTCACCACAGACAGCTGGGCCCTCGAGCCTAGGGGTGGCTGCTGGCCCCGGTCCAGCCTGTGAGTTCACTGGCCACTGTCCTGTCTCTTA
>NW_026000138.1:660830-671868 GCF_001458135.2 Marmota marmota marmota | reverse complement strand
CAGAGTGCAGGTGGCCACGGGCGGCCAGTGTCAGAAGGCTGAGCTCAGACCACTGCTCACGCCTCAGGGCCCCGCAACCCCGTCCCCACTTGTGGTGCGCAAAGTGGCCCTGGAGTGACGACCAAGCAACTCTGGGGCGGGGCACGCGGGGGCCGGTGGTGGGCCGGCTGCCGAGCTCTGGCCTGGTGGGGACGCCCAGGACAGAAGCCTGTGTGACGTGGTGGCGTCCTGCCGCCCGGGCGTGGCCGAGAGCAGGCCCTGACTGTGCTTGACACACAGGTGCCGTGAGGGACAGACTGGCCAGGCCCCCGGAGGAGGGTGGGCTGCCCATCGGCAGCCTTCGGCCCCACGAACGTCCCTTCTGCCCGGGGCTGCCTCCCTGGCTGGCCACTGCCCGTCAGTGCCCCAGGGGACATGCAGGAAGGCTGCTCCAGAGCCCCTTGGTGGCCAGGCTGGGTGAGGCAGCCAGGGCTCTCCACAGCGCAGCTCTCAGGCCTGGCCTGCAGGGTCGAGGGCAGCTGGCATTCCGCATCGCCCCAACCCCGCAGATGACTCAAAGGACAGATAAGGTCCGCAGGCCAGGAAAGGGCACAGCCCCGACGGCCCCCGGGGTCACTCCTGCCCCTCAGAGCCAACCACAGCCTCCCACTTCAACCCCGGAGCCAGGAGTGGCCAAGACAGGGACCTCAGCCTCTGGGCCTGGGTGATGAGCCAGCCAACTAGGGACATGTGTCTTCCACCATATGATACAGGGACCACGGCCTGGGAAGGACATCACGCCTACTGTCAGCATCTGGGAAGTCCCACCCGGTATCCGCCTCCTCAGCTCCTGTCCGCACAGTCTGGTGTGTGAGCACGGCTGGGCCAACCTGCGGTGGCCGTCCTAAAACACCACGCTGCTTCTCCTCTAAAGGGGGCGTCTAGCAGCCCTGGCTTGCAGGGTGCCCCGGGTGACCACGCACAGCCTGTGCATGGGACAGATGTCTCTCGGGGTAGGCGGGTCCCCGGGGAGGTGAAGCAGAGGCCCATCCAGTGACACCTGACGTGCTGACGAGCAAACTGAACACTGGTGAGCAGCTTAGCACTGGTGTGGCCTGGGCCATGACCCCTATGTAGCCACTCAGGAGAGGGGACAGGCACAGGGACAGGGCTCTGGAGTCCGAGAAGGAGACGCAAGGAGAGACAGAAGGGCAGCCACAGCGGTCACAGAGGCACCTGGGAGCGGAAGGGAAGGAGACGGGCAGGCAGACGCTGCCAGTCACAGGGCCCGAGCTTGTCCTCAAGCACGAAGACGCAGGTGTGGGCTGCGGCCGTGCCACCGGCCCGCTCTACCTCTGTCTCGCCACAGGACACAGCCTGGCCCCGCCCCTCCAGTGGCACTGGTCACCAGCCTCAGCTGTGCTGAATGCCACCTCCCAGGGCGCAGGGCGAAGGCTGGGGTCTGACCCAGGGACAGAGGCCCCCGGGAGCCCCTCCACGCCCGGCCCCACTTGTGTGTGACAGGGTCCTTGCAGCACCTCCCCCCGCACACCCAGGCAGGACCACGTGACCAGGACCACCATGACTTCTGCTGCCCCGGTCCCCATGTCACCACTGCAGCCAACAGCGCCCCTTACCCTCCCGCTGCAGGCCAGCCTCTGGGACCCACCTGAACTGCCAGGTCTCCCTGGACTCCAGCGCCCATGGGGGTGCCCACAGTCCTGGCCAAAACCACCCGGGCCTCCTGCACGGGGAGAGGACATGGACAGAGGGAAGCTGACCTGTGGCGCATCCACCCACCTGCCAAGCTACGTGCCAGGGAGGAGGGCCCCCAGGGAGAGGGGAGAGGGGCCCCCAGGGAGAGGGAGAGGGGGCGCCCTGGCCGCGCCCTGGCCCGAGGCCTCCACGGCTCACCTGCGGTCAGGGGACGGGGCTGTATCCGGGCTGGAGGGTGCCAGACACGCCGCTGGCCCAGAAGCCCACAAAGGGAGGAGACCACTGGGCAGCAGGAGGCGGGCAGGCAGCCTGTGCCCCACCAACCAGTGCTCAGGCCGCCAGGATGGCCAAGAGTCGGTCAGAAAGATGGGTCGCAGCCCAGCTTGCCTGGGATGTCCGTGCCCACTCACAGGCCTTGCCACCAGGGACGGACAGCCTCACCTCACATTAAGAAGCCACAGGTGCTGTCACTCACAGCATCAGCCACCTGGAAACCACCACTTCCCGCACCTCCTCCTCATCTGTGCCCTCACAGCCACTACGCCAGGCCGCGTTTGTCCTTCGGGTGCCCAGGAGGATGACCCAGCACGGGGCAACAGCCAGGTCAGCGGATCTGCCTAGCACAAGAGCGGTCCTGGGGTTCAGGTATAGACCTCTGCCCCTGGCAGGACCCAGGCGGGGCCAGCATCTCTACCACAGCCAGGCTGATCAAAAGGGGACACCCCCGAGACCCTCCCACATACAGGGACACAGGCGGGGGCGCTGCCCTGTGTGAGAGGCCAGGCAGAAACAATGACCCTCTCCTACCGTCCAGGAGCCCCAGGACCCCCAGGCCAGCCTGGCCTCTGTCTCAGGTCACATGATCCTTGGGCCTGTCCTGGGGGCTGGCGCGCAGTCTCGGGGCTTCCTGTGACCTAAGATTTAAAACCAGCTTCACCTAAACCCAGATTTCTAGCCCACCATCAAAGACTCAGAGACGGCAGCTCAGAGGGCCCAGAATGGGCGCGAGCTGGCTCAGGGTGCAGGTCTCTGGGGAGCCCCTACCTCGCCAAGCCCTGCTACCTCCCCGACACACGGCGAGCGGGAGTGCTCCCGGTCTGCGTCCTGTGGACACCAGCTGATGCCAACGGGGCAAAGGTGGTCCTGTGTCTCCTCATTCACCTGAACCCCAAGAGGACCTGGCCCTCTTCTGCAGCCCTCTGCTCTCCCTCATGTCCCCGTGCCATCTGGGCCACCCTCTGCTCCTTCTGGCCGGGTGGGGGCTGCTCATCAAGCTCATCTGGTCCTCCTGGGGTCCCAGCACCGTGGGGTCCCCCATCGTGTCTGCTCTGCACAGCCAGCTCAGAGGCCCCTGGGCCCAGCACACGGCCAAGTCCACAGCGTGGGTAGTCAATGTGAAGGACATTTCCACAGAGGAGGGGCATCCAGCATGGGAGCCACCACACTACTGGGGCCACCACGTCATGGTTTTCCCCTGCTGGGCAGGGCAAGCAGGCTGGCCAGCACGGCTCTGCAAAACCAGCCCAGGAAACCCCAGCCACAGACCACATGCTGCCTTCCTTTAAGGACCCCGAGGACAAGGACAAGGGCTCAGTCCTGAACATTTCGGTGGGACATTCAGAATGCAGCCAGGGTGGCTAACTCCCTCAAGACTCACTTCCTGCCCGACGCTCTGCTCAGAACGAGAGCGAGTGCCTACTTCACATGGACAGAGATTCCCGCTTGTGAAGGCCAGCTCGATGCCCACACGGTCCTGGGAAGGGAGGTTGGTGAGAGACGCCCGCCCCTGCCTCCATCCAAACACCAACCAACCAGAATCCCCTCCAAATGTGTCGCCGACCCCGAAACCTTGACCGTGTTCACCGAATGTTTTCCAAACCAGTGCTCTTGTCTTCCACCCAGGGCTGCCCCACCACAGGCACCCAGGCCACTGGGCTCCTGCTGCACAGCTGCCATGGCACCAATGGCCTCAGCCACGTTCCAACAAAACTTTATTCGCACAAATGGGTAACGGGTGGCCTGGGCCCAGCCTCTGGCCAGCCCTGTCCCAGAGTGACCCTCCAGCTCCTCCTAGGCAGGGACCCTGGGGAACAGCAGCCCAAGACCGGCTGTGTTTTCTTTCGAATACACACTAAAACAAACACAGCAAGCTGTTCACATCTAGAGCACCTGTTGGTCACCCCTAGATGTCCAGGGATGCTCACTTGGGAATGGGGCCTTTCACCTCAGGGACCTCTCCAGCCAGGAGCCGGGGAACTGGCAAGGCTGAGAATATAAGTGGCCATTTCTCTTGGGCACTCATCCCTGCTGGGGACACTCCCAGCGGGGCAGGCGTCCTGGAGGGATTCTCCCCAGACCCACCGTCACCGAGGGAAGCCGGGCTGCAAGGCTGCTGGGCACAAGCTCGGGCAGGGGTGGCCGCCCAGCAGGTGGCCAGGTCCCCAGGGACGCCGCCCACACCTCCTCTCACCTGGCTCTTGCCTCGGCGCCGGTAGCTCCGCCGCACCAGACTCTTGTAGTTCTCGTTCTTCTTGGTCAGGTAGTAGTAGAGGACACACTCGGCCACCGTCTGCAAGACCGAGGGCACAGGTGGGAACTCAGAGCAGTGGCCAGAGCCAGGCGCCAGGTCAGAGCATGGCTCTTGCACAGACTGGTGGGTGGCCGCAGGCAGGTTGCCTGGCCCCTTGGGGTCTACACACTTCAAGGGGCCATCAGGAAGACCAGCCAAGCTGCTCGCAGAAGCAGTGCGCAGGGCCGTGCCTGGCCAGGAACAGGGGCCAGCGGGCTGCAGGTGCCTTGTGCTGACCATACAGCTATTAGAGGCCCCCCCCTCCGCTGGCGCAGAACAGCCTCCAGCACCTGTCCAGATGAGGCCAGGGCTCCTTTCTCTCACCGCAGCTGCCCCTTCCTGGAGCACCAAGCCACGCACATGGGGTCATGTCACCCTGTCTGCTTCTGACCCACGTGAGCCTGCGTCTGAACCCCAACAGGAGCAACGGACACCCTCACAGGGCATGGCCAAGGCCAAAAGTCCTTCCTGAGGCAGTGCAGAAGTTCCCGGAGGTTCAGGCCAGCGCCAGGCGAGGGTCACCGGGAAAGCCAGTCCATAGGCCTGTCAGGGTGAAGCAGGCTAGACCCCAGCCACCCTAAACAAGAGCCCCCCATAGGCCAGATGTGCCACATAGAGGCTAGCCCCCGCAGCCCCTGCCCACGCTGCCCACCAACGTGACCAGTAGGCAGGAGTGTCTCACAAGCAGTGTTTGCATGTCAGGCCAGGTGCTGCCTCAGCTCCCGGATGACGAGAGCTCCGCACGGCTGGTGGTCCCGTGGCCTGCCCCGTGTCAGGCCAGGCTGTCCACCCGCCTCCCAGTGGGCACCTCCTGTCCTGACCTCTCTGGAAGCTGTCATTGTCATGGGGGGCCGCCATGAGGCCAACTCTTCCCCCAGAGCCCTCCCTCCCAGGAGGGACTGCTGTGGCGGCTCTGGACACCCTGCCCCGCCTCTGCACCCGGACGGGCACTCCCTGGGAGGGCGGCTATTTATAGGGCGCTCTCTGCACACTGGTTTTTCCGGCAGGCAGAGCTGCCTCCCAGCGCCCATCTCCTCCTTGTATGGTCGTGCGCCATCGGGGCCGACACTGGGAACAACTGTTGTCCTCCAAAATAACTGCCTGGATCCCACACCCAGGGCCGGGCTCCGGCCACCACCCACGAGCCCGGGGCCTGGGAGCAGCATGGTGCGGAGCTGGGGGCGCCGGGTGCCCACCCCCAAGGGACAGGATTCAGGGCACTCCAGGCTCAGACTAGGGGACAAAGTGGGGCTCCAGCAGGCTTGTCCATGTGGACTGGGACATGTCAGCCACACACCTGGCCTGGCGTCTGGGCATCAGAGAGCTCACAGTGACCACTCCACCAGGGCTCTGGGAGGCACACGGCCCCATCCACAGGGGGCGCCAGGCAAAGCAAGGCTTCCAAGTCACATCCCCAATTTGCAAGGACACTTGACAGCACTCCTGAGGAGCGGGTGGGGAGGCGGGCACGCAGGGCTGAGGGGACACCCCTACAGGGCTCTCCTGCATTCCCACTTGTCATCCCAGGCCAGGCCAGGCCTGCAGCGCTGCTCTGCCTTGGGCCTGCAGTGGCTGCCGGCAGTGTGGAGGGAGCCAACTCACCTTCCTCTCCAGGAAAGAGGCGATCAGGCCAAAATTCTTGGGATGCTGCATGAACCTGTGGGGAGAGGGGAACGGGCGTGAGGCTAGGCCGAGGGGCACGTCCCCGCGGGGCGGCCTGTAAGCACCCAGGCGCCAGCCATCTCCACGGCTGGCACGGTGGGCACCGCCCCACTCAGAGCAATTAAGTCGGGGGTGTGGGAAGGGCTGGCGGTGGGGTGGGACCCGGAGTGAGTCACAGCTGCAGTGCCTTTGAGATGTGTGTCTGTCCTGGGAAGATGGCTTCCAGGAAACACGGGACGTGCACCGGCTCTGCCAGGTCCCCTTAAAAACCTGCCCTGGGCCCCCCCAGCTGGGCCTGGGAAGCCGGTTGCTTGGGAAGAGGTCACGGCCGCCAGGCAGCGGGCTCCCGAGGGAGGCGCAGTGGAGGCCCCGAGCCTGCGGGAGGCGGGACGGGGCTGGCGGCCAAGGAGGCGGCCACAATGCACTGAAGGCGGCCCGGGAGCTGGCTCTGGGCCCCGGCTTCCTGTGAAGCCGGGAATTACTGGGAAGCGGCTGGGCAGGGAACAGGGATAGCAGGGAACAGGGACGGCAGGGGTGGGGACATGGGTCACGGCCTGCTGGGCCCCAGGGACGCTGGGTGGAGACACCAGCCCCAGTGCCAGCATCCCACGACCTGCCATCACCCCACGGCCTTCCAGGGGGGACATGGCGGTCAGCAAGGCAGGCCAGGCAAGTGCAGGCACTCGTCGTGCCTGGCCACCAGGTGGCTGGGCAGGAAGCCAGCGGGCCTCCCCCGATCCCAGCCAGACACTAGAGACTCTGGAAGCGCCTCTTGTCCTCCTAGAGGAAGTGGCAAGTGGCGGGCCTCCCTGGCCTGGGCTCTGGCCGCCTCGGGCTGCTGGCAGAGCTGGGGCTGTCTCAGAGCCGTCTCTTCCGGGTATGGAGTCCTTTGTAGCCCACCCCGTGTGGGGACCGTCCTGCCCCACTCCCTTCCAGGAATCAATCATGGGAAAACTTCCTAGGCTGCCTGTCCCCGCCCCCGGTCCCCAGCCCCCGAGCTTGCTGAAGAGACCCCAGGGGCAGCTGGGCCTGAGCCCACAGGTGCTGCCGTCTGCAGACAACCGACACAGGGCCAGAGGGTCCCCGAATCCCCACATCTGCCCTGGACCATGCTCATCCTCACACCCTCACTCTCTGAGCAACAGGCGCCCAGGACGACGCACTCAGTCACTGGGACGGGTGGGGAGATGCACAGGTCCCCCCACACCCCCTCCTTATGGGCCCAGGGGGCTGGAGCCGCAGAGCTGGTACCTGAGGGGTGGTGGAACCCATCCCAGGGTGCCAGGGCGACCACGTTGCCACCCCATATGGAAGCGGGGGCTCTGCGGGGGGCAGCCTGCTCCGGGCCACACAGCGGGGACAGCAGACCCTGTGCCCTCTTCCAGATCCTCAGAGGCCCCGCGCGCTGCCACGAGCTCTGCAAGTGAGGTCTCCGAGTGACCCGCACTCTGCGCAGGACCCCGTGGCAGCTGCTCCTGACGCAGGAGCCAGGCTGTAGACCCCGGCCCCACGCGGCCAGCTTCTGAACTAACAGGTGGGCGATGTCTCAAGGAGAGTAAAGCCACCGCAAGAACCTACAACCAGCGCCAGGGACACCCAGCCTCTGGCTGTGCCCGGCCACCTCCCCGTCTAAGGTACTAAGAGACGTTCAACATGGGGTCTAACCTGATAGGAGGACGCTCCAGCCCCCTGAGACCTGGAGTGGACCCTGAGTGAGACCCCTGCACACTGCTACCCTGCCCTCTACCTAGGTGGGTTTCAGAAGCTTCACAAACAAAGGCCGTTCTCTTTTTGGTGCCAGGGACTGAACCCTGAGTGCTCTACGACTGAGCCCCATTCCGGCCCTTGACACGGTGGAGACAGGGTCTTGCTAAGTTGCTGAGGCCGGCCTCCAGTTTGCAACCCTCCTGTCTCAGCCTCCCACACCGCGCTGAGCCACCGCGCCTGGCAACTGGGTACATTTCTAAACGAGGCTCTCCACCTAAGACCCTCCGGACCGCACTATGCTGTTTCTGCGTCCTGGCGTCTGCACCAGCTGACCCGTCTCCACCACGCCACAGCCCAGGCTGGCCCGCAGGTGGACTCACTTCTCCCGGAAGGTCTCCTTCTCCTGCTCGCTCCACATGTTCATGACCTGGCGGTCCCGGTACACCTTCATGGGGTCGTCCATGAGCCCGTTCATGTTGATGAACCGGATACGCTGCTGGTCGGCGTCGTACAGCATGGGCGGGATCACAGCCAGCTGCCGCATCTGCTTCTCCAGGTTCTGGGGCCACAGGACAGAGGGTCGGCTCAGAGGGCACGGAGGGCAGGGTGGGGGACGGCGAGACCCCGGAGAGCAAGGGAGAGGTGAGCAGCAGGCGGCAGCGGCCAGCCCCGGGGAGGCGGGCACCCCGACACCGCGGGAGAGTTCTGCCCTCGGGGCCATCTGTGGGGAAAGGGGAACCTTCCGTGGGGCTAGGCGGGCAGCCAGGCGGTGGGCCTGGGGTCCAGCTGCCCAGGGCACGTGGACACTGGCACAGAAGGGATGGGGTGACCAAGGGGCTCTGAGCCGCACAAGGGACCTCACTTCCCCGCAGCCCCATGGCCAGCCTGCCCTGGACATGAGCTGCCCAGAGGGCCCCACCTCCCACATCCAACCTCCCCCTCGAAGCTCAAGGCTTTTGGCCAAGAAGCAAAGGAGGGGACGCAGCTCCCATCTGGCCAGGAGAAGAGCCCACAGAGGCCCAGCGGTCAGCACATGGCCTGCAACCAGCCTCACTGCCCGAGACGAGGGCAGCACAGGAGTGGACGGGGGACCCTCCCCAGAGGGACCCTCCTGCTCCTGGGCTACCTTCCCGAGTGTTCCTAGCAGGGACTGTGCTCTGGCCACCTAGAGCTGAGGGGGACGGTCAGGGTCCAGCCTCTCACAGACCCTCCCTCACATGGTCCTGGGGACAGCCTGTCCCGACTTCCCCTTCCCACGTCCCTGCCTGGTGCAGGCACAGCAGCCGCAGCCTCATGCGGTGGGACCCGGGGCTCTGGGCTGGGCGTGGGGTCGGCAGGACAGCGTGCAGGAAGGAAGGAGCCAGCCGTGGCCCCCAGCAGGCCAGGGCAAGGCCTCGGGCCGCAGGCAGTGGCTTTCTGTTCTGCTTTCTGCAGGCCGCGTGTGCCTGGAGCTGATCGGCCAGGCGGCCCTGCCACCTCGTGCCACCTCATCAGGCACAGGGCAGCTTGGTGCGGGGGCAAGTCCAGGGCTCTGCCCGACTCCCCGAATCCGCATTGGGGCCAGGCCCAGGACCACTGCCTAGCCAGGGCCCGCTCCCGGGCCACCTGGGTCCCATGGGCCTGAGACCAGCATCAGGGCGCGGAACTGCCCAGGATGTCCTGCAGGAAGAGGTGTGGTCTCGGCGCTGCCCAGCACCAGGCCACCACCCTCCAGGGCTGCAGGCCACCTCGCTGGGCCTGGTGTGGCCGAGAAACCGAGTCTTCAACTGTATTTCACTTAAAGAGCCACGGTGGCCAAACAGGAACACCGAGGACCGCCCACCTGAAAAGACCACAGCAGGGGCCAGGGCCCCTCTGCGCATGGCCTCATCCCACCACAGTGTGGGCACAGGGACCCGAGTGCTGGGCTAGACCCCAGAGCCCCAGACCTGGGAGGGGACACCAGGAACTATAGGACACACACCCCCACCTCCTGGCTGGCCATCCCCGGGCCCAGTGACTATGGTCAGGGCCACCGTGGCTGGCCTCCAGGCGTCCAGTCTGAGGAGAAACCTGGAGCCGGAGGCTGGGGCTGGGAGGGGCCCGGCTGCACTCTCCGACTGTCCTGTCCCCTCCAGTCCGTCAGGATCAGGGCCTACTGCTCAGGGGCTTCCGCCCACTGGCTGTTGGGGCTCAGCCCAGGGGGTGCCTCGAAGGGCCAGAGGGGCAGAGCCAGGGGCAGGCCCCACCCCAGCTGCCTGCCTCTGGGCATCAGGGAATTTGGTCAGTGCCCAGCCCCAGCCTCCCTCCCACCCCACAGGCCTGGAGCAGGTCCCGGCTGCCCAGCACTGCTAGTCCAGGGCCTCCAGGCCCCACATCATTCTGCCCCTAACCGTCCAGGGTGAGCCCGCTTCTGACGGGGACCCTCCCCTGCAGCAGGGGACCCAGGGGAAGGGACGCTGAGGCCGAGCCAGGTCTGGGACTCACCTCCTGCTCTGAGAGGCCATCGATGATCTCAGACACCTCGTGCTCACTGCGGGCCGCCGACATGGAGAGCCCGCCGCCCCGCTGGCCCACCCTGCTGGGGGCCAGAGGGACAAAGTCAGGACCACCCCCTTGCCAGCCGGGACACCAGGCTGCATCCCAGGGGCAGGCCTGAGCCCACCACGTCCCCACAGGGTGAGGTCACGTGGGGAGGAGGCAGCAGAGGGACAGACCTCCAGCTGCACAGCTGGTCCAGGGGTGGCCTGGGGAAGGCCCAGGGTGGCGTGGTGGCAGGGTGGCCCGGGGTGGCCCGCGGGAGACCCGGGGTGGCAGGGGGGAGACCCGGGGTGGCAGGGGAGGCCTGGGGGAAGCCCGGGGTGGCCCGGGGTGGCAGGGACGGGGCGCCGGCGCTCACCTCTGCATGCGCTCCTGCAGCTCGCGCTGCTTGCGGATCTCGGGGAACTGCTTCTCGTAGTACTCGCGCACCTTGCTCTCCTTGGCCCGCCGCCGGGGGTTGCTCTCGATGCGTTCCACCTTCTTCTCCCAGGCCTCCATGAGCTGGTCATAGCGCTGGCAGAACTTCTGCTCCTGGGGCAGAAGGCGGGCGCTGAGGGGCAGCCGGCCTCGGCCTCCCCCATGGAGCCCTCCAGGCGCCTGCCAGATAGAGACCACCGCCCCTCCCCCAGCAACAGCCACCCAGCTCAGCCTCCTGGGGAGGCCTCACCCCGCCCGAAGCCACCAGCCCAGAGCCACTGCTGCGCCAAGTCACCAAACCAATCAGATTCCAAGTTCTGACCCTTGTCCGGGCCACGGCTCCAGGGCTCAGCGGACACAGGGCTGGGGCCACTCGACAGCACCTGCTCCAAGCTCTGCGGGACGGCGTGGCTCAGGGGTGTCTGGGTGGCCAGTGGGCCACACCTGGACAGGACCCTGTCCCCAGGC
>NW_026000138.1:653795-658587 GCF_001458135.2 Marmota marmota marmota | reverse complement strand
GGGGGGGGGGGGGGGTGTCTGAGGACCCAAACCCACTAAGGCCACCTCCCTGGGCTCCGCCCCATAGGCACAGGGCCACAGAGACTCTCTGGGTGGCACACCACACCCCTGCAGCAGCAGACCTCCACCCAACAGAGACGCTGGGGACATGGGGGTGAGGCAAGACAGAGAATCAGTCCAGACTACAAGTGACCTTCAGCATGGTGGGGGGCAGGTCCTGGCCTCTGAGGCCCTCTGACCCGCCTGCTCCAGCACACACTCGGCACACACTAGGCACATGGGGCCTGCAGCCGCGCCCCAGAAGTGGGGCCCCTGCACTCTTGTGCCAACTGTCTGGCATGACCGGGAAGCCCTGCAGCGAGCACTGAATCCCCTAAGAATGCACGAGGCTGCCCGTGGTGCAGAGTGAACCTAGTACTCCTCTGCAGGCCAGCGTCCCGGGGACCTCAGCTGACGCACAGGCCGCTGCCCCCCAGGCACAGCCCTGGCCGGCTGCACTCTGCCCTGCACTGACCGGGCTGGTCCCTACGCAGGGCGCCTCTGCACGCTGCTGTGACCCCAGGTCAGCGCCTCGGCCTGGGGGCAGGCCTCACCACACCCCACACACCCCTCCTGGGGTGTCCTCCCACTAGGCCGCGCCCACCAGCCTGTGTCTCTCCCTTGAAGCCCTGGACGCCTCGCCTGGCGCCAGCTCCAAACCCCAAGCCCCAGGCGGGAGCAGGTTGGACTCTGTCCAGGCCCCAGCTGCTCAGGGTGGCTTGGCTGTGCCTCGGTCTCCCCTCTGGAACTCAGGCTGAGACAGCGCTCACCTCACAGAACGGAACACTGTACGCACAGGGGCACGGGAGTGTGGCAACAAGGAGACGGTGCCATGGGGTCCTGAGCTGTCTGTGCATGTCACCAAGTCCCCACATCCTGGAAGACTTGCATACAGTGGTGCTCAATGATGGTAGCCAAAGGCACCTGACCAGCACACCCCTGACTGCCTACCCCTCTCCACCCCATTTCAGTTAACACAGCACACAGCTGTCACCTGCTGTATGCCACTTACACTGGGCGTGACTCAATCAGCCCTGCAGAGGGCCTGGGTCCTACAGGCACCCAAGAGAGCCCAGGGAGACTGGGGTGCAGGCGAAAGGAGCCCCACCCACCAAGCCCAGACTGTGCCCCTGCCCCACCTGGAGGCCAGGCTGCCTGTCCCCATGGGTGGGTGTCCTCAGGTCTACCCTAAGGCGCATCCTCCTGCCAGCCTCCTCCTCCTGGCAGCTTGTGGCTTGGGTAGAGGTGGTAACATCATCTCCCCACCAATACCAGTCCTCGTAACCCCAGCTTCTCAGCATGGGTCAGTGCTCAGGGGACCCGGAGCTCAGGGGACCCGGTCCTCAGCTGGCCTGGTCCGAGCTCCTATGAGAGTGAGGTGGGCCGAGAGAGGGGTGGCCAGCCTGTGGGTGTCCTGACCCATGGGCTGCAAGCCACTGCTGAAGCCAGGCCTTCCTCACATCCCGCGCACACCAGTCCCTTCCCTGCTCTGCCCACTGGTGGCCCCTCTCCCCCATCCAGGGTCACTTAGCCTGGCCTCCAGACCCAGCAGGGTCTCCTGATGGGGCCTGGCCACCCGCTGCCTGGGGCAGGATGGAAGGGAGGCGCAGGCCACCTGCTGCCCCCAGGGACTGCCCTCAGGGGGCTGCCCCGTGGCCCTGGCTGTCCTTGGCTGTCCTTCCACAGCCCAGATTCTGGTCGTGAGGTGGCTGCAGGGCCAGAAGGGCCGGCAGGTGTGGCGCGTGGCCTGCACTCTGAGGCGCCCGCTCACCCATTGCTTCCGAGCGTGGTTCCTCCGCTTGAAGTACAGGATCAGCTTCTTGCGCATCGCCTGGTTTCTGCAGGGAGACGGCAGGGACAGTGAGCACGGGGGCCGGCCCCGGGGCCAGCCCAGGTCCCACCCCAGCCCAGCTTGGGTCTGAGCAGCAGCCCAGGTGGGCCCCAGGCTGCGTCTCAGTGAGGGGGAAGACCCCCCGACCAGCGCACCCCCCAACACTCAGCCCATCCTGCCCCCCACCAGGGTGCCTGCACCATAAAGCTGAGCGCCGTCAGCAGAAAAAGGGCCTGTGACCTCCTCCCCCTCCTGAGCTGCTGTCACCCACATACACACACACATAGGTCCCCGTGGCCTGTCACCAAACCTGTCCACAGAAAATCTGCCAGAGAGACACCCACTGCCTCAGACCAGGAGCCAAGGCAGGGAGGCCCGGAGACAGGGAGGCCCGGAGGCTGGGAGGCCCGGAGGCTGGGAGGCCTGCCTGCATAGGCAGGTCCCAGGCTTAGCCCCGGTGCCCGCGCCCCAGGACTCTTGTCCTGTGCTCCAGAGTGGGCACAACATGGCACAGCAGGGCGGGTGGATGGGAAGGGACTTAGCCAGCAGGCCACACACCCTGCAGACAGGGAAGCAGGTCTCCCCACGGACGATGCAGAGAGGGACAAGAGGAGTGGGGCAAGGGAGGGCCGGAGAGGCCAAGCCCAGAGGAGACAGGGCCAGCAGGGACAGAGGGGACAGGAGAGGCCTCCAACCAGGCAGGTGCCAGGACAGACCTGGGGAAATGGGACAGAGAGAGAGGAAGACAGACAGACAGACAGATAGACAGGAGGAGACCCAGGGTCGGAGGGCAGGGGCGGCTCGCGCAGGGGGGTGGCGATGCTGGCAAGTCCCCAGGAGTCCCCAGGAGTCCCGGGCAGGCCCAGAAAGCTGGGCGGTGGCCCCTCCTGGAGGGTTCCCACTTCCCCTGTCCTCTCAACCCAAGTGGCCAGGCCCCATGCCCACAGCCACTCGCAGGTGCCTCGTGGTGGCTCAGGCCCTGCCTGGCAAGGGGAAGGGGCCCAGGCACTGACCGGCCAGCGGGGCTCCACACAGGTTCACCTCCCAATCACCCTGGGTCCACCTCAAGCCAACCCCTACCACGGCCAGTGCCAGTCCTGGGGTGTCCTTGGGCACAAGGATGGGGACCCGAGCCCCGCCCCATGACAATGTCTCTGAGCACATCTCAGAGGCTTCCAGAGCCTCATTCCTCATCTGAGAAACAAGACCAACGGCCTCGCGAGCTCATCCCCGTCCACCAACTCTTCACGGACTCTGTGCCTAGCACTGCCCTCCACGAGGGGGCCTCGTGGGCAAGGGCGGATGCAGCCCCAGGCCCACGCAGAGGTGCCACGAGAGGTGCCAGGCCCAGTGGGCAGGACGGTCAGGATACCCAGGGCTTCCAGAACCGAATGGTGACAGCTGGAGAGCACCCAGAGTGGGCCAGGAAGGCCACCCAGGGATGGTGCTGACCCGAGGGACCTGGTTGTGGAGCAGGCACTACAGATGCAAAGGTCCTACGGTGGGCACACATGGCCCCTGCAGAAAGGAGGAGGGAGATCCACAAGGCGGAGACGGAGAAGGAGCCACGGGCCAGGTCGGGGCTGGACAGGCAGCTGGGAAGGTGCGGAAGCAACTGGCAGCCCAGGGCCTTGGGAGAGTCGGGGTTTGAAGGGGCCCAACCATCAGGAGCCCCTGGGCTTCAGGAGGGGGCCTGTGGATGGACCCTGGCTCCTGACCTCTCCCTTCCCTACACCCCAGTGGGGCAGCCAGGCTGCAGGACAGTAAGACAGGGCAGAGAAGGGACCGGCAGCCCTACAGACCCCAGGGGACCCCGGGACCCAGGGACCCAGAACGGCGCCTGCCGGGGAAGGCTGGACGCGTGCGAGGTCAGCCGTGCCCAAGGGCAGGCAGAGGCAGAGGCAGAGGCCAGGCACGCCCAGCACCACAGCTGCCGGTGCCTGGCCGGCCCTGCACCCCTCACGGGGTCTCCACTGGCTCCACAGGACACCAGTGCATGTGGCCAGGACCATCCCAGCACGTCCTGCCCAGGGCCGGGCCCACCCTGATGGGATGACCACCGAGGCCCCTTCCCCTGCGTCCCCAGGTCTCAGAGGTCTGATGCCCACCCTGGTAGCAGGTGCCCATGGCCTGTGGAGAGCCACCCGACACCTCCGGGCAGGTGCACGGGCGGGCAGCACTCAGGTGGCCTCGCCACGTCCGACTGTCATGCAGCAGGAAGCCAAGCATGAGACTGACTGGACTCCGTGGCCAGCGCACAGACACGGGGACATTATAGGGACAGAGACCAGGCCCTGGGGAGGGACAACCACCCACCCTGAAGCAACCCTGGCCTCAGGGACACGGCGGGCAGTGCAACGAGACCGGGAGGGGCTCAGGGCTCCCTCGGACCCCAGCTGGACGGTCTCACCATCCTTGTCACGCCCGTCACATGCCCTGTGCGTGTGGGCTCATGTCCGTGTCCCCCACAGAGAGTCAGGCTCAGCCACCGACGTCTCCCCAGGGCCTAGAGGAGGCCTGGCAGCAGGAGGGACTCAGGGACATTTGCTGGATGAAGGACCAGGAGTGCCTCCCGCCTCTGCAGGAGACCAGCGGCCAGACCCGCCTCCCCGTCCCACAGGCCGAGAGTGACCATGTGCCACAGGACGCACTCGGGCCGCTGGGGCCTGAGACCTCGGCCCAGCTGGCGGCCCCCAGGGCCACCCACACCCGGCACGCAACTGTCCCTGAAGCCACATGCTCCTGTCACAACAATTTGACTGGCGACACGTGCTGCGGACCTCAGGTGCCCAGCCCTGGAGCTTCCGCGCTGGCTGCTGGTCCACAGGCCCAGCTGGACCCACAGGCCAGCCGCAGGGCTCACCACCCCACCGGGCCGCGACCTCCCCAGGGCTCCTCCTGCCCTCAGGGCCCCGCTGCCCC
>NW_026000138.1:643839-649256 GCF_001458135.2 Marmota marmota marmota | reverse complement strand
GCCCCCCCCCCCGCCCCTTCAGAGCTGGGCAGCCCCACCCAGCGGCACCCACCTGCACCCACCTCCAGCCCACACGCTGCGGGGAGGCCCAGCCAGGGCCACAGGAAACGGGTCTGCGGAGGCGGCGGGCATGCGGGGCGCTGGCCAGGAGCACAGGGCAGGTGGGCGTGCGCGTTCTGAGACGGACGCAGGAAGCACACAGCTCAGCAGAGCCACTGTGCACTTGAGACCCGTGACTGTGGATGGACCCCGACCCAGTGCAGCTGGTGACAAGGACACACCTCATCTGTCCCCGCCGGGCCTCACTGTCCCTCAGGCTCCAGCAATAGTCCACTCTCGGGCTGCGCACACAGGTCTCCCTGACTCCGGCAGCCAAGTACTCCTGGTTCCCAACAGGCCTGTGCCACCCACCCTCCCTGGAGAGGTGGCTTTGCCCTTGCCAGTGTCCAGCCCTGACCTGGGCATCCCCTGGGCCTCCACATGTCCCCCGTGGCTCCTGCAGAGGCTTTCCAAAAGTCCCCCTACACCCAGGCCCTTCCTCCCTGTGGCCATCAAAATGAAGTTGGAAACAAAAATCCAAGCAAAACGCTTTAGGGAATACAGCGTGGGGCTGGCCTCTCTGCCCTTTGCCAGCCAGTTTGTGTGGCCCCAGGGCCTTTGCACTGCCGCCCCTGCTTAGAGGCTCCGGCCCTGGTGGTCCACACAGCCAGCTGCTGCTCAGCCCCCAGGGTCCCAACTGTCCTGCCTGACTTCTCCAGCAAAGTGGCGCTGCCCACTCCTGCCACCGTCTTCTACCTTCTTACAATTCTGTTTAAGCTGAATGACCGCACTGACCTCATGACGACCGCCCTGAAACTGGACACCAATGACACTCTTGGTGGAAAACATGAAAAACCCCGAGGTCCTGAGGCCAAGGTCAGTCACTCACCTACTCACAGGCACCCACGCCGCGGCCACAGGGAGACCCGAGCCACTGTGAGGCCGAGCCTTGTCCACTCTCCTTGAGCAAAGACCAGTGGGCCTCGTGACATTGCCCGGGGCACTGGGCTCCTTTGGGTTTGGATTCCACAGCTGCTCTCACAACCTGTGGTCACCCACGTGATTCCACCTAAAACATCTCTCACTTTAAGTGACAAAAATTACGTCAGCGCTTTGCCTTAACGTTACTGCTATCAAAAATCACGTCAGAGGGGAAACAGCCAGGGACGGGACTCGGGCAGAGCGCATGCCCAGCAAGGGGGACCACTGGTTCCCACCAGGGGATCAGGGCAGAGCTGCAGGGGCACGGCCTGTGTGCTGTCCACTGAGTCTCTGAGACCGGCTGGGAAAGGGAGTGCCCCCGGCCTCCCCTACCTCCCTGGCCTCCCCGTGTCCCCGGCCTCCCCACTCCCTCTCCAGTGTACCAGCAGGCAGGGCCCAGGAGGCTGCTGAAAGTCTGGACAGCTGTGGGGGACACTGTGGAGCCCAGGCAGTCCCCACCCCCCCGAGGGACGTGGTGTGCGGTGCCACACTGGCCACCCTCCCGACACGGGGCAAGGCGCTGTGTCCTTGTCCCCTGCTGCCGGAGCCCCACTGACTGGGAAGGGGAGGCTTCCGGCGGCTCTGGTCCCTGCAGGCTGTAGCAGGGTGGACAGCTGGTGACACCACCAGTCCCACTGGCAGCCCAACTACAAGAGGCCCCACGTCAACAGGCCCAGCACTGGTGGACGCTCTAAGCCATCAGGTGTGCAGCTTGGCGCTTGGCAGCTCGGCGCCCGCGCCTCCCCACGGACGAGTGGCACCTCCCTGGGCCACCCGACCCGAACCTCCTGAGGCCACATGTGAGCTCCGTGCGTCCCCTCAGAGATGAACTCTTCAAGTCCCAAAACACTGCAACCCCAGAGACGCTGTCAACCTACCCCCCCACCACTCCCACGGCCACCTGCGCCTCAAACTTGTACTGTATAGGTTCCTGGTGACAGAAGGAGGAAACAGCTCCTCCGTGGCCCAGGAGGCCGTGCTCCCATTAATGCGACCGGAGATCCAGCCAGCCTCCCGCACCACGGCTCCCTGGCCGCGCTCTGGCTTGGAGACATCAGCCTCCCGCACAGTCCTGGCCCTGGCCATGTCCAATTTGTGACAGCTGGGAGGAGGCCCTGTCCTGGGGGCCCAACAGGCCTGTGCCCCGGCCATCCCCGCCTGCGGACCCGCCCAGGTCTGCAGGCCACCGACCTCCCACACCCACATCTGCTGAGCCTCCCCCGGACCCACCCGGCCCAGAGTTCTGGCCCCATCTGCCTCCTGTCCACCTCCCCAGCCCACGGTCCTGTAGTCACCCCAGCAGGAGCGAGGCCCTGCCCGGCAGACACTCACATCTTGATGTTCTCGTGGTACTGCCGGGTGTCCGAGGGCTGGTTGTACAGCGGCTGCAAGGAGAGAGCAGAGTCAGCCCCAGTCAGCCCCAGGCAGCCCTGTCCACAGGGCCCAGGGCCCCAGGGTGAGGAACAGCTGCCCACAGGCCCAATGGAAACATGGGGACCTGGCCTCAGCCCGGCCAGGAACAGACCATGACCGGCTCCTCTGGGCCCGGTGACCCCCACCCACCCACAGGCTGACGGCTGCTCTGGAGGGGCCAGGGCCCCAGGGAAAGCCACACACCCTGAGGGGCCAGGGCCAACCACGGCCACCGAGCAGGGGGACGCCCAGCTCCTCGGTCACCACAGAGACCCAAGGCTCCTCCACCAGGAGCCTCCCCTTCCAAGGTGTGCGGGGCCACAGCGAGGGTAGTGCCGGGCAGCCAGGATGTGGGCCAAGGGCAAGGCTCGGGCAGTGGCCGCATGGGCTCGCTGCCCAGAAAGGCGAGGACCCTGCTGCTACCCGGGCACCCCGAGCGCTCCCACCACGAGCCTCGAGGAGCTGGGTGGCCCACGGCACCTCAGAGCACCGAGCTGGATGAGCCAGGCACCGACACTCAGGGACAGCAGGACACGGGGACGCGAGACCACCCAGAGCGCCAGGCAGGCGGCAGGGCTGAGCTGCTGCCCTGCGACCCCAGCGGGGGTCTGCAGATGGGGCAGAGGAGGGCAGGAGGGAGGCGAGCCCTGGGGGCGGGTCCCTTGTCCCATGGCTGCCATCTGCTTCACAGGTAGAATGGGGTTCAAGGCCAGGGTCGCAGTGAAGGTCAAGTAAGGCACTGTCCCGGGCTCTGAGGCTAGCACATGGCCACTGCCAGGCCTGAGGAGCAGCAGTGTCACCATCCGTGTCGGGACAGACTGTGTGAATCGCACCAGTGTCCCGTGTGTCCCCAGCCCCTGCCCTGCAGTGACCAGTGGGACAGAGTGGACAGCAGGAGAGACCAAGCGGGCACTGCCGCCCCATCCAGAGCACAGGCCGCTGGTCAGCTGGGGGGGACCAGCAGAGCAGCGGGGCTGAGCCCAAGACCGCCGTCTCCTGCTGACCGCGGAAGGGAGACAGACCCTCATTGGCACCAGGTGGCCTCTGCGCTGGAGGGACAGCCAGTGGCTGCAGCGTGGCGACGCCAACCTGGGCGGCTCTGTCCCGCGGCATGGCTCAGGGCACCCAGCGGGGAAGGACCTGACCAGACCCACGGCCCCTCCAGTCTGTCCCTGTCTGTCCCTCCCGCACACAGCAGGGCCCTCCCAGGGCTTCCACAGATGACGCTCCCCTAGGGGCGACTCTGCCTTTCTGGACCAGAGGGACAAGGTACAGTGTGAGAGGGCCGGCAGGTCAGGTGGCGGAAGGAGACGTGGGGTCTTGGGGCCTCAGGGCAGTGGACAGGGCACACAGGTCCCCAAGGGAGCTGTCCCTGGGGAGGGGCTGAACACTCCCTGGGACACTAACTGTCCCACAACCCCGGAGCCCCAGGCAGCAGGACCACAGTCCCCTCCTCCCCACCCCAGGGCCAGGATTCCTGCTACCCACAGACAGAGATGGACAGGACGGCGTCAAGGGAGGGGCCTGTGCACCCTGGGCAGTGGCCACTGCCCCCGCCTGTCCCCATGGCAATCCACCACCACACTCAGGCAGTCCCAGGCCTAGCCACTCCCTGGGGACAGAGGGGGCTCCCTGCAGCTACAGGGCCATCTCCCCATGGCACACAGCTCAAGACCAAGAGGTCCCCAGCCCAAGCCTGCAGTTTTGAATGGGAGGGCAAATGAACAGGGCAGTAGAGTCTGTGGTCAGACATAGTACAGAACTTCCTAGTAGAGAGAAGGGGTGAAACACTCCTACAGAAGGCTGAGGATCCTCATCTCAGGAACGCATGGGGACATATAAAGAAGCTCACGCTGGAACCTGAGTGGCCCTGCGTTGGTCCTTCTGTTCTCCACACATGAATGACGCACAGGCCAGCTAAAGGGGACCAGCAGCTCAAATTGGGTTTGGATTTGAATCCCGCTCCCACGTCCCTAGCTCACACAGTGACGCGGACGAGGGCCTTCCACCCTGGGCCTGTCTCCTCCTTGGGAGGTCGGACGGGGGCACGGGGCGCTCCTGACAGGGACGTTCTGACCGTGGGGTGGTGGTCCTCGGCTGGAGGGGCCAGGAGGGCAACAGGGCCCAAGGTGCAGGGCCCAAGGTGCAGGCCCACAGGAGGGCAGCAGGGTGACAGGCAGCCCCGCCTGGAGAGGGGACAGGTGGCCTGACCCTCGAGGCCCTGTGGCTCAGAGAACCCCATCTTCCCTGAGACGAACAAGGGCCAGGGGACCTCAGGAGCAGCCTTGTCACCTCACCAACAGGGACAGGAGGGACAGGAAAGGACGAGGACTCGGGAGGGCAGGGCCACTAGACACCCCACCACCCTCACCCTCAGTAGAGCATATGACCTTTGGCCAAGGCCCTTGTCCTGTCAGGGCCACTGGCAGCACGTCCCCACAGCCCCAGGGAAGGCGAGGGGACAGTCCCCAGAGGCCCGCCGGCTTCTCTGCAGATGGGGCAGAGGAGGGCAGGAGGGAGGAGGCGCTGGGCAGAAGGAGGCATCCAGGGGGTCCTGAGAGGAAAGCTGGCCCCGCTCAGGTCAGCAAGAGGAGCCTGGGGCCCCAGCACTGGGCAGGTAGGAAGGGCCAGCCCCGCCCGAAGGCCTGGCAACACCAGGTTCTTACAATTACACCTCCGAGCAGAGAGAGAGCAGGCCAGCCACGCTGCCCCTTGCTGCCCGGCCCCCCCGCCCCCCACAGGGTCCCCAGTGCCCACTGGGCACTCCGGGCACCGGGCCCCAGAGCCCCGGATGCTACCTCCCAGACTCCTTTCCCCAGGGCTCGCTCTCTTCCCTGAACCAGCACCTGCTCCAGAGGCCACAGGCCACCTAGCACCAGGCACAGCCACAGAGACCCGCAGGGCACAGGCGGGATGTGCCCACGGCCCCGCGGCACCCCACGGTCGGGGAAGAGCTGGGTCCCAGGGCTGTGGCCCCTGGAGGG
>NW_026000138.1:617571-635910 GCF_001458135.2 Marmota marmota marmota | reverse complement strand
CTAGGCCACCAGGGCTGTCCCCGCCAAAGAGGGCACTGGCTGGCGCCTACCCAGGACCTCCACACCAGGCCTGCTCCCCCCACGTCAGCATCCTGCCCACCTCGACACGAGGTCACTGCCTACCCTGGGCACACCTGACCCCTCCCCCCGGGCACGAAACCTCCCTGTGCCACACACCAGACCAGGCTCCCGGAGAACAAGAACAGGACTCCGCCTGGCCCCGCAGACGCTCCCTCACGACGTCCAGGGGAAGCGCCCAGTGGGCACTTGGAAACCCCAGCAGGGCGTGGGGGGTAGACAGAGCCCTCCAGGCCGTGGGCAGGGGCACACTGACCCCAGACTCCGCAGCCCCTGTGCTGGACACCCAGGCTGTGCCGGGCCTCTGGGCTGAGGTCAGGCAGCACCGCACTCACTTCGAGCCAAGCTCCAGCCCCACTAGCAGAGCACCCCGCTCTCCCGCCTGCTTCCTCATCTGTACCTCGGGGACAGACGGTCCCCAGCTCCCGGGCAGCCTTGACCCTGGTGGGCACTAACATGTGGAAGGCGGGGGCCCTGCATACAGTCAGCGCTCAGCAGGTGCTGGCCCCAGCCTGGGTTTCCAGCTGGCAGCTGCTGGCAGACGAGGTCTGAGGGCCGCCTCCCGCCCCCCACAGCTGCGCACGGACACAGGGACATTGTCCCCGGCACCAGGCTCAGGCCCACATGCGCCCAGGCCTCGGAACCAGGAGCCACACCATCCCTGTCCTCCCTCTGAGCCAAAGCCAGGTCCTGGGGGCTGAGAGCTTGGGACAGTGCTGGGTGTGTCCCCTGGCCTCGATGTTGTCCTGAGGCCAGGGGACACAGGAGCTGGCCAGATGTCGCCTCCACGGTCCTCCAGGTTTCCTGGCCACAGCAAGCCCAGACCCTCAGCCCAATGCAGCATTACCCCGGGAAGTCCCCGTCCCTGAGAATTATGAGGAGCAGTTGGGGCCAGCAGCCCCCCGGGAAAGAAGTGGACAGCGTCCCCTTGGTCCCCTGGGCAGGAGGTCCAGCAGGCTCCTCCCAGGGCCAGGCACACCGATGGGCTGGGGCATAGGGGGCCCCCAAGAGACAGCAGGACATGGCATGTCCACCCACACCTGGCCCTGAGTCAGCCGGCACCCACTGCGCACGGCACCCAAGAGCGGGAGGCCAAGTGGGGACAGACAGAGCACCACAGCACAGGGGCCCACTGAGCAGAGACGCCAGATGGACGCCCGAGGCGGGAAGGGGGAAGAGACCCTTGACAGTCCCGGTCTCCCAGGTGGCCAGAACATTCCAGAACCAGTGTGGCCGCAAACGCCCATGGGTAGTGCATGTCACAAAAGCCAGCTGCGTGTCCATGGGACGCCCCCAGGAGAGAGCGAGGGAGCTGCTCCCCACACCTGGCCTCCACGCGGCCCAGAGCCTGGAGGATTAGCCAGCGCCCACCCAGGGCCAGAAGTCCTGCACTAGGAGCCCGGGGAGGCGTCACGGTAGTGAGGGAGGAGCTGCCCAGGCCACAGCCCCAAGGCCATGGGGCAGCCCAAGGCCCCCGCAGCATCCAGGAAGCAGGCCTCCACGGGCACTGCCAACAATCCCCCACAACAGGAGGCAGGCAGGGTCCCAGGGCAGCGAATCCAGTTCTGCCTGAAGGCAGGAAGGCGGGACTGCAGGTGTGGCAGCCAGGACTGCTGGTGGTGACAGACGCCTGTCTCCAGCAGCAGCTGAGCCACCTCAGACACTGCCTGTGGGACTCTGATGTCCCCTAAAACAAAGTCTGGGACTTCCAAGGGAACCCTCTGGGCCATAGCCTTCAAGGAGAGCTGGGCACACGGGGTGGCGCCTGCACAAGCTCCCCTTGGGTCCATCTCGGGCCTGCGGCTGGATTCCACGCAGCAGACGAGACCATGTGGCCACTCGTGACCACTTGTGACCGGCTCATGACCACTCGGAGCTGCTCCCCTAGCTCTGCCCACCCAAAACCTGCTCAGACTGTCCACAGGCACCAACCGACCCACCACCCTCCAGGACACCTGCGAGGGCTCAGCCAGGAGGAGGGACAAACTGGGAGAGGGACAGAGAGGGACAAAGAGACAGAGACAGAAATGGAAACAAGGGACTGACATAGAGATTAAGAGACAGCGAGAGACAGAAGCAGAGAGAGCGAGCCAGGCGGTGACGAGTTGAATATAAAGACGGACAGATGGACAGACCAGAGGGGATAGACAGACCAGAGGGGATGTACAGACAGAAGGACAGAAAACCAAGGGGACAGACAGATGGACCAGAGACCCAGAAGGATGAACAGACCTGAGGAAACGAACACATGGGTACGAAGACAGACAGACGGACAGACCTGAGGGGACGGATGGACAGAACCGAGGGGACGGATGGACAGAACCGAGGGGACGGACAGACAGGGACCTGAGTGGACGGAAAGACCCGAGGGGACAGATGGGTACGAAGATGAACACACAGAGACCCGAGGGGACAGACAGGAGGACAGAGACCCAAGGGGACGGACAGAGACACACACAACCAGCAGAGACGCAGGTGCAGAACCTCGTGGACCCGGGAGGGTGGCGCCAGGACAGGGAGGGTCAGCAGCGAGACTCGGGGGCAGACCCGAGACCCGCAGCCCAGTCGGCACTCCGAGGGGCCAGGTTCCCTAGGGACGGCAAGCCCTGGGCTGGCCCGGACCCCCTCGCTATCCTGCCAGCAGCCCAGCTTCTGAAGGCCCAGCCCAGGTGGAGGCCCCACCAGGGAGCCGGGGCCGGGTGGGCAGCACAGCCGCTGCCTGGGACGCCCCAGGCCTGACCTCGTCAACCTCATCTGGCTGGGCCTGGCACTCACTTAACATTACCCTGTCATCGACGTCCCCGTGTGCTGGCATCCCACGGCAGGGCCTGCCTGGGCCTGGAATCCCACCACTCAGCCCTCCGCTCCAACTGGCTGCCTGGGCCGCTTCCTCCCTTGGCCCGGCTCCTGTCCCCAGCGCTGCAGCCGGTCATCACTGACCTCACTGGTGGCTGAGAGGCCCGTCAGTGAGCTCATGAGTGTCCCTGGGGTCACCAGGAGCCTGAAGGATCTGTCACACACTGGCCAGGCACCAGACAGAATATGGCACCATATGGCACCTAGCCACGGTCCCCACCCTGCTGGGGCAGTCGGACAAAGCTTCTGAGGCAGCTGGGTGACCGCAGAGCCACACCCAAAGCAGCAAACTATAGGTGCCTAATCTATGCACACACCCCCTCTCAATCTTGCTTTATTTTAAAGAGGAATAAACTCTCAAGGTCCTCAGGGCACAGGAGGCAGGGGGACCTGCAGGCTGGACACACGAGTGGGAGCTGCCCATGTCCAGCCATGAGGATGTGTGACTCCCGAGACACTGGACGCCATGGGCGTGGACGGGTGCACAGGGGAGGAGAGGGAGATGGCAGGAGACCACCAGGAGGGTGGCTGGAGGGACAGGAGAGGCAGGGAGGAATGGACGGCTCAAGGACAGACAGGCACTGGGCCATAGGGCACTAGGCCACAGGCTGCGGGGATGGCTATGGGGTGGGGGGCGGGGGCAGGAAAGGGNGGGCCCTGCACTGGCTGCCTCTCAGGCCAGGGCATCCATCTGCTGAGCAGGGCCAGAGAGGGTCACAGACGTCCTGTTCCGTGCAGGCCCGTGACCCAAGCAAGCCCACCATGAGCAGGGACAGTACAGAGGGTGGACACAGGGCTGCCCTGGATGGCATAGGACCCAGCTCCCTACCCCAAGGATCCCTCTTCTCTCCCTGCCTTGGGCCTTTGCACGGCCCCCTACCACCTGCAACACCTCTCCAGCTCCTCTCATCCCCTGGCACCTGCAGAGACCTCGTCCCTGTGCCTCCCCTGGTGCCCGGGCTTTGCCCACCCTGTGCGCACTCCCACACCCGCACCCCTGCCCGAGTGGCCCTCTCCCTGGGCACAGGCCCCTCCCATCCATCAATCAGCAGCAGAACCCACGTCAGCACAGGCTCCCAGCCAGGGCCAGGCCTAACCTTGGTGAGGTCCTCAGAGCCGCTGGGCTGGCCTGTGGCCAACAGCGCGGACGGCCGCAGCAGGGGTTCGGGCAGCAGCTCCAGGCGCGGGCGCTTGCTCTCCATGAACTCCATCTCAGACTTCCCCAGCTCGGGCAGGTACGAGTGGGACTCGGGGCGCAGGTGGAGCTCCTGAGACCTGCAGAGGCCGGGCACACGGTGTCACGCAGGAGGCTGGGACCTGAGGCCCGAGGCCCTCCCGACTGGGCACAGGTCATGGCCCACACCCACTGGTGACAAGGTCACAGGGACTCAAGCACAGCCCTAGCTGCCCTCAGACTGAGGCCCGTGAGGACGTCCACAGGAGGGAAGCGCCAGGGAGGCGAGGGGACACCTGCAGCGACTGCCACTCCCTGGCCACTAAGTGTGGTCTGGGACCCGCCACGGCAGCTCGGCCAGCAGCTGGCTATTAGCACGGAGCCAGCTCCCCAGATGCACTGAACAAACTGCTCAGCAGTTACCGAGGCCCCTGGTGACGCAGGGCTCAGTCAGACCCCACAAGCTCCACACACGGGACACCGCCACCTAGCACCGTCCAGGGCAGAGGTCACCAACGGGCCAAAGACTCCTGCTGTCAAACCTGACCTGGCCCCTGCTCTGCCCAGTGGCCCTGGGAAGAGATGGGAGCTGTCCAGCCTGGTGACTCCTGACCAGCTCGCTGTGACCCTTCTCCCTGGCTTGCCCAGGGGGGGCGCAGCCTTGCCTCCCCACACCCAGCAGGGCTGTGGCTCTGCACCTCCACTTCCCAGGACTGGCCACCCGCCAAGGCCTGGAACATTCTCAAGCTGTTTGCCCACACATGGGGGGAGCCAAGCTCTCGCTCTCACCCACAGGCCCTACCGGGTCTGGTCCCTGCTTCCCTCACCCACTGTCCCAGGGCCACTGCCTACTCCAGCCCTCTCCAAACTGCCCACCACTCACAGCAGTGCAGATCAGGTGGCCTCCCTGCCGTGTGCCCCTCACACTTCTCCCTCTGGGCAGCCGTGGTCCCCGGGAACTTGCTGGCCGCCTCCCCTCCCCAGGAGGTTTGGGCCCAGGCCCCTTCACTGCTCCTGTCCACTGTAGCATCCCAGTGACAGGGACACAGCAGGTGCTCAGTCAGTGCATATGGACTGACTGAATGCCACCCAGAGCCCCGGGGGCTGGGCCGTGTCTCGCTACACCTGCAAGGAGTCCCCGGGCGCCTGCCCGCCCCTTCCTCCATAGCCGGTCAGGGTGGCCCTCTGTGCCTTTCCAGCTGAGAAATGCACTGGGACCAGGGCCTGGCAGGAGGCACATGGCATCAACCCAAGTGCTGCACAGTGTCCCCTCGTCACTCAGAGACATGACCTGGCTTGGAACAGGGTCTCTGTGGACGTCCTGAGACTAAGAGGAAAGCCGGGGAGCCACCCTGCTGGCCCTGCCCATGGACAAAGGAGAGTCAGGCTGCCCTGTCCCAGGGCAGCAGCAAAGGGAAGGCAGCGAGAGGAGAGGAGGGGCTCCCGGCCCAGGTGGACATGTCCCTGCACCAGCGGCTGGCACCTCCCTCCAGAGCACACACCCATGCGGCCACCAGGTCAAGGGCAGGCGGGCAACGGACACCCCTCACCTAGCCCGGCCCTGCAGGGGCCCCAGCCCACCCCACCTCCACCCTGTTCCCGAGGCAGGGTTCTGGGCAACCCCTGCTCACCGTTCATTCCCGGGCTGGAACTCTGACAGCAGCGAGGGCCTCCTCCTCTGGGGCTGCATGACGGGGCTGGGCGATAGGTGGGCGGCGTAGTCGCGGGGCGTGCGCTGGTAGTCCAGCAACCCCACGTCCTGCAGAGGGGGAGGCGTGAGCCGGCAGGCACAGGGAGCAGGAAGGGGCTGCCCGGCCCCCGCCCCGCCCCGCCCCCGCCCTGTCCTCTGCCCCACCTCTGCCCTGCCCCCTGCCCCTGCACCCCCCACCCGCCCGCCAGTAAGGAAGAGTCACGCGAAGGCTGGTCCACCCACTCCTCACAGGGACCATCGGTCCCCCGACTGCGCCCACTTTCCAGATAACACACTGGGGCCAGGCAGGGCTCATGGGGGGCGCCCATCCAGACCAGCTGCCCAGAAGGCCCCTGCTGCCCAGCCCCTGGCGCAGAGGAAGACTGGGCAAGAGGGGCTCCGGGCCCACCCGCCTCCCTCGGCTGCCCAGCAGGGTGGGCACAGGAAGCAGAGCCTCACGGCCCCAGGAGCGAAGCTGCCCAGCGACCAGGTCCAGCGCATGGGGACCGGATGCTGGATAGAAAGGGAGCCTGGCAGCCAGGCAGGCGGGACTGGTGGCCGAGGACGGGAGGCCAGCCAGCGGTATGCAGGGACCCGGTGCCAAGCGTGCTGCATGGAGGCCAGCCCCTGGAGGCCGAGCACATGCCACACCAGCAGGTCACCAGGCCACCAGGGAAGGCAAGGCGCAGCTTTAGTGAAGGCCGCACTTCACCAGCCCAAGCTCTCCAGGACCCCGGCCGGCTCCCCCGGCCATCCAGAGACAGGACCTCACAGGACCTCGCAGCCCAGCGCAGGGGGCTCCCAGAGACACGGTTTGGAGGACCCTCCCCTCAAAGCCTCCTCATACCCAGCCACCCATGGACCCTCGCTCTGCACTTTTTTTTCTTTTTTTTTTTGTACTGGGGACTGGACTCAGGGATGCTTAACCACCACATCACACCCCCAGCCCTATTTTGTATTTTATTTAGAGACAGGGTCTCACCGAGTTGCTTAGGGCCTTGCTGTTGCCGAGGCTGGCTTTGAATAAGATCCACCTGCCTCAGCCTCCCAAGCTGCTGGGATGACAGGCGTGTGCTCTTTTGTGTGTGTGTGTGTCACCAGGTACAGAGCCCAGGGCTGGAGCACGCAAGGCGAGCACCCCAGGGTCAGGCTCCCGTGTCCCACACTCCGCAATCCCGACCCAGATGGTAGGGCCAGGGTAAAGGCACCCACACCTTCCCCGAGGGCAGGTCCACCTTTGCCAAGCACATCCCTCTCCCCCTGGGGAGAAGTGAACGCTGTCAAATCCCCTGGTAAGGGCAGCCTGGTTTGAGCCTCTCCCCAGAAGACAGATGGCTGTGCTGATCCCAATCCATTCGCACTGTCTGCAGGACACCAGGCCACGCCATGTGCCAATTGATTAGTGATGTCTGGCACAGACGCGGCAGCAGACACAGGATGGAGAGTGACTTAGTGTCCTCTGAGCATCTTGTCTGGGTTTTCCACACTGTTTCTTGGGAGTGGGCAGAAATACCCAGCCACTCTGTCTTGTCTGGCTTTTAACTTTCAAGCGGTTGTTCTGCAGAGAATCGGGGAGACACCACGTACAGGGTGGATTCTCCCTCAGACCCTCAGGGCCCTGCCGGGAACAGGAGCCTGGACGCGGGGTGGGGCTGGGAGGACCCCTGTCCTCCTCCAGGCTATAAAGCCCCCAGGAAGGGCCTCCCAGGGCAGCCAGGGGGGATCCTGCTACGCAGCTTCAGGCTGCAGCTGCCTGTCCCTTACTGTCCCTACCTCAAACCTCAGGAGGCTCCACTCACAAATGGGCACCACCCAGGGGAGGAGCCTCTACGCCACAGTCACCAGGGCTGGGCAGCTGCCTCCTGGGGCCCCCCACAGTGCCCAGCACCAGTGCCCACAGCATGGGCAGGAAGCAGCCAGGGCCCTGGGCAGGAGCGAGCGGCCAGGCAGAGACCTCTCCAAGGCACAGGGGCGTGTGAGGACAGTGACCCCAGGCCTTCCCTCGGGAAAGCCAGGTGAGCACAGCAGAATGAGTGGGCGGGACAGCGCTGGCCACAGGGGCTGGGGAACCCACCGCACTGACTCTGACTCTGACCCCAACTTCCTGGGGGGAGCTGGGGTCCCTTCCGTGGGTGTCCACTGTGATGTCCACATCAGGGCTGCCCAGGAAAGCAAGACTGGGAAGAATCAACCAAGGAGGCCCACGGTGGTCACCTAGGCTGGACACGGCCAGGCTGGATCCACCTGACGCCATCTCGGAGCAGACCGCCTGCCGGGCTGCATGGCGTTGACGCCAACACCCTAGACAGCAGCTCCCGTTCACTAAGCTGCCCACTGTGCCCTGCGGCAGGGAAGCCCTGGCCACTCACCCCTCCCTCCGCAGCCTGCGAGGCGGCGATACGGGGCCACGGAGGAAGCAGCGAGGCTCATAGGGGATGAGGGCCTCTCCAGGTGCCACCAAGGATGGGCAGGCAGGATCATGGGCTCACCCTGCCCAGTGGGGCCGGCAGCAGTCCTGAGCCCAGACCTGCCTACTCCCCACGTTTCCAGTGCCACTCCTCAGAAAACGAGGGGAGCCCAGAGGGGAGCCCAGAGAGTGGCCCTCACCCCAGGAGGATCCAGGACACCACGGCTACAAGTCAGCAGAGGAAGTGAGCCCACTCCTGGACCCCGCAGTCACGAGCCCTCCTGGCGAGCCGGGGACCACCCTGCGAGAGTGCCACTTGGCACAGGGCAGGCCCACACTCCTCCAGCCCAGCAGAGCTGGACCCCAGCCCCGGGCCTGCCCGCTCACCATGCCCCACACACGTCAGCTCGCTCTGTCCCCAGGCCAGGGGACGACGGCAGACAGGCGGGGAGACTTGCTGAGGAGCAGTATGAATGGGCAGAGGCCACAGAGTCCTGCCCCAGCCCCAGGGGCCCTCAAGGACCAAAGGACCCCTCTTTAGCCTGCCTCTGAGGGCAACTCCCAGCACCCTGGGCAAGCTGCAGTGGCGGGGACACAGCTAACAGAGTCCCTGGGCCCCACAGAAGTGCCCACGTTTCCAGTGGGGAGCCCAGAGAGCGGCCCTCATCCCAGGAGGTCCAGGACACCACGACTGCAAGTCAGGCAGAGGAAGTGGGCCCACTTGGGGGCCTAGCCCACCCCCACCCAGCCCAGGCGGGGCCCTCTCTGTGGCCTGGCACTCCGCCAAGGTCCCCAGTGCCAGTCAGTGGCAAGGTGCACACAGGGGCAGAAGCCCCCAGAGCCCAAGGGCTGGTAGCAATGCAGCGGCCCCAGCACGGGCCAGTGCCCTGCCTGCCCCCCAGGGCCAGCACCCACCTGCTGCCAGCAGGGGACCTCATACCTGTTGTGACAAACTGGAAATCGCCCAGATGGTCCTTTCTAGGACGCTGAGGAGCACCACCTAGGGCAGGGCCAGCCACAGGCCCACATCCAAGGGCTCCACAGGGCCCGGGGGGTCCCCTGAGAGGCTGCCTCTGGGGGAAACGGGGGTCCCAGACTTCATAGGACCCATGGGTGGGGCCTTGCCCACCATGGCTCCCACGAGGCCGATACCCACCCACTGAGCGTCTGGGGCTGGTCACAGTACGCAACAGGTGTCCAACAGATGCCAGAGAGGACTCGAAGGCCAGTGAGGAGTGGGGGGAAACTGACCCCTGCTTGCAGGCGGAGGGGAGCAGCTGGGGGCACACAGGCACACCAAGGCCTCCGTCCCCAGGGCAGTCCACTGCCCAGCCTGGGCCCCACACCGGGCGTCCAGAGACAGAATGGGCTGGGCCTCAGCCTCTCACACGGGGCCTCACCACAGTGAAGTAACGGGGAAGGGAGTGAATGGCCCCCAGGAGACCTCCCCAACCCCAGAAGGGAAAGCAGAGGCGGCCACTGCGAGGTCAGGTCAGCCTATGCGGCAGGAACCTCACTCAGGCAAATTCAACTGCCAATCAAGAGGGGGTGGAGCCTCCGCTCAGCCAAGCCCCGCCTCCACCTTCTTAGCCTTCTCTTTTATTTTAAGGTAGGGTCTCACCAAGTGGCTGAGCCTTGCACTGTGATCCTGCCTCAGCCTCCCAAATGGCTGGCACTACAGGGGTGAGCCGCCATGCCTGGCTCGGCTTCCCAGCTTTAAAGATGGGAATGAAGACTTTACCAAACACCCCAGGCCTGGAAGGGCCCTAGGGCATGGGCAGCCTCTGACAGGGTGCCCTGCTGCAGAGGGTGTCCCGAGCCACAGCAGCCTGGCTCCCAGGGGAAGAAAGGAGCAGGAGCAAGAGCCCCAAAGGGTGCCACCCCTTACCGTGTGGGGCCGAGCGATCTGCACCGGGTAAGAGATGCCATGGGGCGGGTAGCGGGCCTCGGTGGCCCTCCACGTCTGTGCCACGGGCTGCGTGGATCCCGACATGGTGGCAGGGGCTGGGCCTCAAGCCCTGAAGAACGCTCTGGTGACCACCACTGAGGACTAAAGGCCAGTCTCTGTCATCTGATCACAGGCCACCGTCACAAGCTTCTGTGGAAACAAAAAAGCAGATGAGTGGGGAGGGCAGGCCCTGCAGGACCAGAACGGCCCGCTAACCGCCCGCTGACCACCTACTGGGGCTCCCCCCCCCGCTCAATGGCCACTCTCAGCACAGGGCAGGGGACAGAGCCAGGCCCACGGACTCCACACAGGCCTCGGGTCAGAGGGGGACGCTGCCCCTCCCAGACCCTCGCCCACCCACCCCACAGCTGCGGCTCCCCACGCCACAGCCGCCAGGACTCTCCGCGTCCCCAGGGCAAGGTTCTCCAAAAGCCCCTGGCAGCTCCCGCACAGCACCAGCCCGGGAGGTGTGGCCAGGGCCAGCTGAGTAGGCCTCTGGTGGCAGCGTGGGCTGGGAAAGGCTGGCCTCTAGGGCCTCCTGTGGCCTCCTGAAGGATGACATCATGACATGGAGAGGGAGGGACCACGCAGGGTCAGGGCCATGCCAAGAAAGGGGCTGCACCCTGGGCAGGTGACAGGGGCTTCCAGGGTCACAAACAGCACCTTCTCAGGCAGAAGCCCCATGGCCATGCCGGAGAGAACCAGAAGGACGGCCAGCCGTCTTCGAGATGGGGCTGACCCCAGCCAGTGAGGGTCGGCCTTGGGCCAGGCCTCTGGCTGGGGGTCAAGCTGGAGAGAGCAGCCTTAGGGCCACCTTGGCCTGCCAGGACAAGGTGCCAGCCAGTAGGAGGGCGGGGCTGCAGGACAGCGAGGCCGACAGCGAGGCCGACAGCGAGGCCACCCTGGGGACAGCTGGCCTGAGGCAGAGGCACCCTCCTGTGCATCCTTCCTTGCCCGCCCACGCGGGGCTCCTGTCACCTGCCACAAGATGGCTGCTCGCACAGAGAGAGCAGGAATCAGAGGAGGCCACCTCCACGACAGCAAGGGCCCTCCAGACACTCGGCGAAGAGCCAGAGCCAGGCCGGCCCCGGGCTCTCCCTGGCCACAGGACGGCTGCCCCCTAACTGCGGCCGCAGGAACAAGCCCTGCCCGGCCACCCCCAAGCTGTGTGGCCTGGGGCAAGTGGGTTCCCTTCTCTGAACCTCAGCTTCGGGGCCACATCTGCCCTCCCCACCCTGCCAGACATCCTCACCCACAGCCTTGACAGACGAGGGCACCACGTGCAGCCAGAGCCACGGGAAGCAGCAGGAGAGTCGGTGGACACGCGGGCAGGGCACGCTGGGAAGCTGGGGCCTCTGGGGACGGCGCACACGTGAGAACAGCTGCCCAGAGCGGACCACCCTCCCGACTGGCCCTCCCGAGCGGCCACCCCTCCTGCACTGCATGCTGCAGCTGGACCCCCACCCGCTACCTCCCAGGAGCCCTTGTGACACAGACTGCGAGGGGACCCTGTGGCCATGAAACCCTCGGGCTACGGCAGCCAGTGCCAGCCGAAGCCCAAGCTCAGGCTCACCAGCACTGACCAGGGTCGGGTGGGAGTGACGGGGAGCCCAAAGCCGGCTCAGGAGCTCCAGACTGAAAGCAAGTGCCCAGTGACCACGGAGACCATGGCTGGGTCAGAGTCAACGGGGCTTGGACAGCAGCGTGTGCAGGGAGCACGGTCTACACAAACCTGGGGGACGGGGTCCTGGCCTCAAGCAGGACAGTGGCAAGCACGGGACTCACGGGCCAGGCAGGAAGAAGGGGAGCCCCAGGCCTGGCCAGGGCTCAGGGACGCAGCGCAGGGCAGGAGACGGGACATGGCCCTGCTACAGACCCAGCCCAGAAAGTCACCGACCCCAGACACAGCCCAGGCCCCCAGGCAGCGACCTGTGGTCAAGACTGGCCACTGGAAGCCATAGTGGGGCGGGGGCCGAGCTGGGGGAGCAGGAGGGTCCAGACGTGAGCAGGCCAGACGACAAGGCCCTGCTATACCAGCAGCTGACCACCTGGGCCCAGTTGTCCAGAAGCCACAGGGTCCCCTCCCCCCAGTGGACACGCTGGTCTGAAGGGAGGGCAGGAGGACCGTAGCCGGCCTCCGGCCTCAGCATGTCAGGAGAGCCACCCGTGGGGACAGACACCACTCCTGCCCACTGACACCCGCTCTGCACATCCCACACCCCAGCTCCCGTGGGTGGCCACCCCTACTCCCTCTGTCAGGCGCCAATCAAGCTGCTGGGACACAGCTGCTGGTTTGGGAAGGGCGCGAACCCAAGGCAGAGCCAACAAAACCCTCTCCCGGGAGATTTGCTGGACATCAGGAAAGACGAGCTCTCCTTCCACTGGAGCTCTCCTTCCACTCGGGCTGCGAGGCGCTGAACACAACAGCACCTGGATCCAACTGTGCCTGAAGCTTTTTTTAGTTACATGAGCCTTTTGTGCTAAACAGGAGGATCAGGAAATCTGCTCGCAGCCAAGAGATGGAAGCCTAAAACTCTAATTTTAAGGGGCTCAGATCTCCCTGGGGTCAGCTCTCCACCCTCTGGGTCTCTCCTGGGTGCAGGAGCCTGGGACAGGCCCAGCCCAGGAGGAAGGGGACACTCAGAACCCTCACCCCCGGGAGGAGTGGCCTCTCCAGCGCCAGCCCCGCGCTGTCTGGCTCTAACATGGACACAGGCAGTGGCGCCCTGCACGGCCTGACCGGGATCTGGGCCACTCCCCAGCAGCATGCATGGGCTGTCCAGCAGTAACCAGAGCCCGGTTACCGGGTCCTGGAGGAACACCCCACGCCACACACTGGTGAGCAGAGCCCCGACTCCTGGCACAGGAAGGGGCCGCCCTAGGTGGAGACCCCGGCAGCCACCCACCGGGCTGCGCTGACCTCCCCCTAGGCCCCCCACCAGCCAGGGACAGGGACAGAGGTTTTCCTGGGCAGGCACCAGGCAGGCGGGAAGGCGCGGCCCCCTCTTCCACGCACAGCGCCAGGGGCCTCACAGTCATGAACGTGGCCACCCCCTCCCACAGCACCACCTGCATCAGGCCAGGTCCCTGTGGCGCAGGCTCGTCACTGTACTCATTCTACAGCAAGTAGACACAGAGGTGAGTGACTTGCCCGAGGCCAACAGCCAGCAGGTGACCACACAGCCTGGGGGGGACCCGGCAGCCACCCCGACCACCGTGCTCTGGCCGGTGCACCTCGACCTCCCTGCCCAGGCTGGGGGTCCCAACTCCCCACTAGGCTGCAGCCAGGCCCCAGCCCTGCCCAAACCCCTCACAGGTCCAGGCCACGTCCTGCCTGCCGCGGGCGCCCACGAGCTGTGGCAGCTGGGCCTGGACACCTCCATGTCCCCCCCACTGGGACCCCAGGCCTGCCAGGAACCACCCAACGGGGTCCAGGAGGAGGCAGGCCACGCCTCACCAGACTTCAGGGGCCACCCACCCACCCCACTTATCGCGACAGCCAGGTATCCCCGACATCAGAGCAGACCCACCGACGAGGCCCCGCACAGGTCTCCGCGAGGCCCGGGGTCCAGGCCGCCCACTGGGAGCTGAAAAGGCCAGCCCTCTGCCGCCCTCCCAGCCTCCTAGCAGCTGCGTGGCCTCTGCCGGGCAGCCTGCCCTCTCCGGCTACGTTCCTCCGTTCTCCGGGGCTCCTGGCCAGCGGGGGGAACCCTGCAGCCCGATTCTGGCCCATGTCCAGCCTGTGGCCAAGGTGTCGGGGGCCCAGGGAGCCTCTCCCCTGCGGGGTCCCTCGCTCTCTGGCCAGGACTGCGGAAGGTGGAAGGCAAGCAGGGACCAGGCCTGCGGGGAGGGAGGCAGGGTCAGGGTGTCTTCCTTCCTGGAAGGGGTGGACTTACTGACCCTGACCTTGTGCTGGACACTCAGGCTTGGCCAGGGCCCAGCACTACCCAGGCCATCCAGGGCCGGTCACCTGCACCCCGGGAGACGGTCAGGGAGGGAGCAGTTTCCCAGGCCACCGGGGAATGACCACGGGGCAGCCTTCAACAGCATGTTTGTTGTCCAAGCAGCCCTGGAGGCCGCCCGTCGCCCTGCAGGGCACCTGGCAGGGCCCGTGCCACCCACCAGCTCTGGTGGCCCCAAGACCCCAGGGCCTACGTGGCTCCGTCCTCAGTGGTTCCCATCCTACTGCCCTCGTCTCTCACAGGACACTGGCCACCGGGTGGAGGGTCCCCTAGGAATCCAGAGTGGCCTCACGCAGGGCCTGGGTGCCGGGACGCAGGCATGTCTCTCTGGGGGCCACCCACGCCATTGCACCAGCTGGGACCTCCTCCTGCTGCCCCACACGAATGCGGCACGGGGTAGCCTCTGCCTGGCCACCACGGGCTCCCCCAGGGTCCCTCGCAGCAGGCCTGGCACAGGGGCCACCTGAAGCCCTGCAGGCGGTGACTAGAGGCCGCTGGGAGGTTCCTGGGGGCCCAGGACGTGGAGCCCCAGGGTGCGAAGGGGCCAGCAGGAGCAGACGTCTCCCCAGTTCTCGGGGAGATGAAGCAGGACCCCGGAGGAGCCCTGGCCCATCCAGCAAGCTGGCAGCCCACCCAACCTCTGTCTCCCCTGCAGAAAGGGCCCATTATGACATCACAGGCCAGGAACTGCAGTTAGCCAGAAAGGAGGCCAGGGCCACAAAGGGCTCATTGTCATGCAGATGACCGTGGGAGGGGTGGCTCCTCCCCACTCCCAGCTCCAGAGCTGCCAAATCACTCCCCTGAGCTTCCAGAAGACTGGGCATCTGGGAGCCCCAGATCTGGGCCAAGCGGGGTGCACTCTCCCTAACCTGGCAGAGGGCCCTCCCAGGTCAGAGCCAGATGCCCAGCACACAAAACCCGGGAGGAAAACCAAGGGCCTCCTGGAGACAACTGGGACGATGCCCTCTAGGCACAGAAACACCGCACACATCATGATGCCATTTGTCTTTTAATGCTGTGTGTCTTTGGACAAGCCACCTACCCTCTCTGTGCCTCAACAGGGGAAAGTGATTCCATGCCAAGCCCCAGGGTCAGGTGTGCTGAAGGCCCCTTCCCCAACAAGCCAGCACTATGCACGCCCCTTGCCTGTCCCCCTGCTTTATCCAGAAGGAGGGCAGGGGTCCCACATGGCACTCGGCAGGACAGAACCTTGCAGACCTCCCAGGGCTGCCCAGCCAGGCAGAGGGGCCCGTGCCCCGTGGAGTCCCCAGGGCAGGACCCATCTAGAGGCACCGGGTGCCCAGGAGGCCCACTGGCTGGCAAGGGCAGCCCGGGCACTGAGTCAGGGCAGATACCTACAGCTACAGTGGGCGATCCCTGGGGGTCTGCACTGCCCGCCTGTCTCAGGTAGAAACGGTCATCCTGGGACCAGCTCAGAAAGCGGGGCCTGGGAGGAAATGAGGTCCCCAGGGGAGCGGGAGGGGTCCTGGGAAGACACCCTCAGGGAACCAGGAGGCGGCCCTCAGCCACCCCAGCCCAAGGTTCTGAAGCCCCCACCTGGGGCACAGTCACACTCAAACATGGGGGGACCAGGGACGTCAGCCAAGCAAGCAGGGGTTCGGCAGGGTCCCAGAGAAGCATGTTCCAGAAAGAGCGCAAGGGTTCTCGGGCAGGACCATGCCCAGGTCCCCCAGGGACAGCCCACAGGCCAGGAGGCAGGGACGTCCCCAACCAAGTCCCTCCCTGCCCCTCAGGGCCCTTCAGGGCCGCTCTGGAGCCACGGGCATAAAGCAAGCCCTGCCCACCTCCTGGGAGGCCCAGGCCCCAGCTGTCACCTGAACCCCACTTCAGTGAGCTGAGAAGCTGAGCTCGGTGGCCCAGGAGTGAGGCTGCCAGACCCTCAGGGCTGTGGCCCAGCCCCAGCCCAGAGAATGGAGCAGGGAGGAAGAGGAGACTGGGGTCAGAGAGGGCCAGCCACCCGGGGCAGCTGCCCATCTGGCTCCTGGCCCAGGGTCTAGCCTCTCGTGGATCGGCCTCGGCCTTCCCAGGGGTCTCGTGGCACCTCCCTTCTGTGACCCTGGCATCAGCCTCCCACAGCAAGTGGCAGGCACAGGTGAGGCCCAGGGTTCTCCCCACTCCACAGGGGGCACTGGGGCCAGGGGCCATGGTGGACATGAACCCGGGATGGCCTGGCCACCATGAGCAGGCAGACCAGAGGCAGGCCAGCACAGCGAGGCCCCGGGACCCGCGACCCAGGACCCTGCCCCCCACGGTCCCTGCATGGCCAAGGGCAAGGCAGACACAAGGTGGGAGCCCCGCCACACTCTCCTCAGAGCTGGCCCTCAACCAGGGAGCGCCCAATCTGAGCACTGGGTTCGAGCACTCCATGGCACCGCAAGACTCTGGTGATGGCCACCAGCTGTGTGGGCCTCAGCCCGGGTCCTGTGGCCTGTCCTTCATAGTGGGGTAACAGCAGGGGCAGCCTCAGCACAGCTCCATGGCCCTCCCAAGGGACAGCAAGGCCTTGGGACGAGGGAAGGGACATGCGCAGGGCCCCCACTTCGGGAGCTGTTCCTGAAGTCCCAGGGGGGCCAAGGACACTCAGAAGAGGCCACTGGCAGGGACGGCCCTGCCGCCCACCCAGGGGACTCCCCGCTGCCTCCTGCTAGCCACAGAGTGGAGGCCCCAAGCCAGCCACCAGCCGGGCATCCGGTGTGCTTTACAGACACGGGACGGCTGCCACCTCAGCGAGCTGGACTCCTGCCTGGCCCGGCCCGCAGGCCACCATGGAGGGGACCTGGCCTGGAGCTGGTGGGAGCTGTCCAGGGAGGGGAGCGGAACGGCTCGCAGGGGGCCCGGGGCCTCGCCCAGCCCAGGAGAGCTGGGTGTCTGCCACGCTCTGCCTCGCCTGAGGACCACAGACTGCAGGGGGCAGGAGAGGACAGGGGACAGGAACCGCCCCGGCCACCGTGCGTCCACACACAAGCAGGCCCCGGGTCCCAGGGCCTGGGAGACTGAGCCTCCTGGAGGCCGGGAGCTGGACCTGAACCAGAGGCTGACCACTGCCCTTCCCTAACATCAGCAGCCGAGAGGCCAGGCCTCCAGGACTCCCATGAGCCAGAGGCCTGTCTTACTGCCCCTTGGTCACAGTGCCTGTGGGGTGGGGACCAGCCGTGTATCCACCTGCCAGATGAGAAAGGTGAGACTCAGCCCGTGAAGAGGCATGTCCAGGGCCACAGGGCAGGGGCGTGTCCAACAGGACGCAGACCCCACTGTCTTCTGCCCTTGTGCCAATGCCTGTGTGGACCCGTTTACCGTCCCACAGCACAGACAAGGAAACCGAGGTCTGCAGCAGCCAGGGGATGGCCTGAGGCCACACAGCACGGGACGGGCCACCGCAGGGCTCCACGGGGCCTGTGGAAGCAGCCTGCGCCCCTGGGGTGCAGACCACCACCTGCCAGGCTCAGGGTCCCCAGGGGACGTGCTGCTGCTCCCCACAGCTCCAGGCCCAGGCCTCCCTCGGCCTCCCTCCCTGAGGGCGCCCTGTGCGGGGCCCGCCCCACTCTCTAGTATTTACCCCACTGCCAAGGTCCTGGGCAAGCCCGGGCCGGTGGCACTGATTTCAAACCAGACACAGGCACCAAGCCAAGCGCCACCTCAGTGGGGAGCTGGGCGCCAAAGCCAGGCAGCATGGCCACACCAGGCCGCGCCAGGCACAAGCCTGTTCCAGACCCCCAGGCCCCCAGGCCCCCAGCGCACCCCGGCCAGGCACACCACTCTCTGGACAATGCCGGTGCACCGAGGTCCAGTGGGGGCGCAAGGCCACCGTGCGTCCACTCCCTGGGGACCTTGCCACGCGCTCCCTAGGACTTGAGCAACTCTGTCCAATAAGACAGCCTGGTCCACCGTCCCACAAGCGTGGGGTCTGACCACATCTTCCCAACTGGCTGACTGCTGCCCAGGTGGCCCCTGAGCCTGGCGACAGGGCTAAGGCTCCATCCAGGTGACTCCAGAGACCCTGGGTGGCACCTCCAGCCCACGGCCCATGAGCTATGGCCCCCCAGCCTGTGGCCGCCCTCCCTGGACCTGGGGCCCAGCCACTCCTCTTACCGACCACATGACCGGTCTTGCTGGCAGCTGGGAGCTCCGCTGGCAGGAGCCCCGCTCACAGGGCAGCGGGCGGGGGGCGGCCGTGCCAGCCGGGGGGCGGCGTGGTGCACGCAC
>NW_026000138.1:607095-617319 GCF_001458135.2 Marmota marmota marmota | reverse complement strand
GGCCGGAGGCCGGCTACGGTCCTCCTGCCCTCCCTTCAGACCAGCGTGTCCACTGGGGGGAGGGGACCCTGTGGCTTCTGGACAACTGGGCCCAGGTGGTCAGCTGCTGGTATAGCAGGGCCTTGTCGTCTGGCCTGCTCACGTCTGGACCCTCCTGCTCCCCCAGCTCGGCCCCCGCCCCACTATGGCTTCCAGTGGCCAGTCTTGACCACAGGTCGCTGCCTGGGGGCCTGGGCTGTGTCTGGGGTCGGTGACTTTCTGGGCTGGGTCTGTAGCAGGGCCATGTCCCGTCTCCTGCCCTGCGCTGCGTCCCTGAGCCCTGGCCAGGCCTGGGGCTCCCCTTCTTCCTGCCTGGCCCGTGAGTCCCGTGCTTGCCACTGTCCTGCTTGAGGCCAGGACCCCGTCCCCCAGGTTTGTGTAGACCGTGCTCCCTGCACACGCTGCTGTCCAAGCCCCGTTGACTCTGACCCAGCCATGGTCTCCGTGGTCACTGGGCACTTGCTTTCAGTCTGGAGCTCCTGAGCCGGCTTTGGGCTCCCACCCCAGCCAGCGGCCCTGCAGGGGCCAGGGGCCAGGCGGACCCCCAGGCTCCTGCACGCTGCCCCCCAACCCGGAGCAGCAGAGACCCTCAGGGACAAGCCACGGGGACCCTGACCCCACGGCCGGGACCCAGACGACAGGCCTCGCGCTGGCCTCGCCTCCGGCCGCCGGGCCTGCAGCACAGAATTACATAAGTGATCTCCGCTGGGTCGGAAGCCAGGGTAGGAGCGTCCTCCAGCCCTGGCACCCGGGATAATTCCTCATCGCCATGGAAACCTGGCGGGCCGCCAGCGACTCGCTCAAACACCGCGAGGCCTTTTTATAGCTCGGCTGGAAGCCTCTCCACTCTAGCTCGGGAGCCAGCCCGTCCCCTCCTTTAACCCGTTCCTCCCAGCTGGCCGTGCAGGCTCCCAGCAGGGCCCAGGTGGACAGGCCCTGCCCACCCTCCTGTCCTGCAGGGTCAGGCGGCCAGAGGGAAGTATTCCTATCCCTTGAATCTCAGGAAAAGAAGACGCGGCACAGAACGCCGACTCAGGTCATCTTGGTGACCGGCACAGGGAAAAACACGCACAGCCTCCAGGCCAGAAACGACGGCCGGTCAGCCAGGAGCCGGAGCCCTGGCCGCGGTCCGCGTGTGACTCACAGACAAGTCTGAGCGCCTCTGGGTGTCAGTCTGCCCCTGGTGGAGGGCGGGCAGGCCTGCCGTCCACAGGGGCTGAGAGGTGGCAGCGGGGGTCAGGGAAAGCTGCCCAAGCTCACGCCAGTCTCGGGTTCACTCCCATGAGCAGTGGGCACATCTCTGGGCACCACGTGGGCACCGGCCTGGGGTGCAGGGAGGCACGACCAAGGGTGGTGCACTGACACAGGCGGGCAGGGAGAATCAGGGACGAGACCGAGGGGACTGGACTCGGGACAGGAGGGTGGCACAAGCGGCACCCAGCAGCTCGCACAGGTCCCCTGGGCCACATTAAGCGTGTCACGGGCTGGCGGGCCATGCCCACCCACCACAAGGACCAGATATCCAGGACAGGAAGCACCCAAAGGACAAGCGACCCACCCAGGCCTGGGACCGCCTCTGGGCAGGCCCATTTGTGCCCTCTGTGCCCGCGGCAGAGCCGGCAAGAAGCCCCCAGGCTTTCATAGACCTGCAGGTGACGAAGCCCAGACTTCGTCATCAGGTCCCCTTGGCCGTCAGAGACCACCCCAGGGAGACCTCTAGGCTCCCGAGACCCGTGCCCAGGGCAGACGCGAGCCCGTCCCTCTGAGGGCTTCTCTTCTAGGTGGGCAGCGAGGCCGTTCTCAGCCGGGAGCTCCAGGCGAGTGTCTGCAGCCGGGGACTCACTCAGCTACCGGGGACAGAGACCCAGAGCAGAGGAGGGTCCAGCGGCCGGGCGCACACCGCCAGGCCGGAGAGCACGGGCTGCGCGGTCCTGTTGGTCAGCTTGTTCTGGACAGAGACCCACTGCAGGCCTTCCCCAAAGATGCCCTGGGACCTGGAGGACAACGTTCACCTCACAGTGCCCACCATCGGTGTATCCCTTGTCACTCACAGCCTCGTCCTGCGTCTGCCCTGTGAGATGCAGACGCTTGTTGAGTGGCTTCCTGACGAGAGCCACAGGCAGCTGCTTCTGAACAGCCCATCATCAAACCTGAGCTAGTGTCCAGGGCACACTGGCCCGTGGTCAGCACTCACAGACACCACGTCCCCAAGCCCCTGCAGTGACCAGACATGCCCAAGGTGTGCCAACGCGGCCCTCCAGGGACCCGCCTGCATGGAGCACTTTGGGGTGGCCAAGGTCAGCGATGCCACCCGCCAGGGACCAGAGCCACGCGAGCACCAGGCAACGGCTCCAGAGTGGACGGGCCAGGTGGCCCAGACAGGGTCCCCCAGCCTCCCGGGGTGGTTCCATGTGTGCGCCTGCCTCTGCCTCTCCCAGGGTCAAGGGAATGCACCCCTTCAGGTGGACAGCACTCGAGAGGACCAGACCCAGACATGGCCAGGCCACCGTGGCACACCCAGCACCCGGGAAGAGACCCTGCTCTGCACCCCCCCAGGCTACAGCTTCCTGGCAGGAGGGGCAAGGGTCAGGTCGGAAGGGACAGGGTGAGGGAAGTGGGGGGGGGGGCAGGGACAGCGAGGAGGAGGGAGTCACTGAGCTCAGGCCTCGGGGCGGGCGGCCTCGGCCTCCTCATCTGAGAGGCCTCCGTGGAGCGGCTCGGGCCACACGGCCTCAGGCCTCAGAGGGACACGATTCAGCCACAAGGACGGATGGACGGACATCAGCTAGGATGGCAAGAGGCGGTGCCCAGCCCTCCCCCATGGGGTGAACCCAGAGGTGGAGAGCAGGCCAGGTCGCCAGGGCTGGGTACGGCGGGTGTGACCCCTGGGTAGAGCTATCCTTCTGGATGCCCGGAACATTCTGGAAGGAGGAAGCAGGGTGAAGCCACACGGTGGCCGGTGGCCTATTCAGGATGGTCAACTCCATGTGATAGAGAAAGAGTCGCTGCAGAGTGGACCATTCCAGACCAGCGCTGCCCGCCTGGGAGCCGCTTCCAGCCAGGCCTGGGGCTGCTGGGTGCTTGGCCAAGGTGTGCGGCCCTACTGTGTGCAGAGGCCGTACTGTGTGCTCGTGGCACTGGGACTGCCCAGACAACAGAGTTTTAAAAGTTAAGTGTGATTAAAACAAAATCCACGCTACCCTGGTTTCCAGGGGCTGCAGGGACAGGGTATCACAGCCTGGGCAGCTGAGAACAACGGCCAGCGGCCCTCCCACAACTCTGAGGGCCAGACCTGACATCAGATGTCAGCAGGCCTCCTTGCCTCCCGGGACACACAGGACCCACCTCCCTTCACCCCGTGGCTCCCAGTGTCCCTGGCATATGGCCACTCCATTCCAGCCAGCTCTGCCTTCACGAGGCCTCCGCCTGCCTCCTCAGAAGGACACTGGTTGTCGGACTTGGGCCTCCCTAGTCCAGACTGGTCTCAAGGACCCGGCCTTCATCACCTCTGCCAAGGCCATTGATCCAAGAGGTCATATTCCCAGGTTCCAGTGAGGACCACGTGCCGACCACACCACCACCCACACTCAGTGAGGCATCGCTGCCCTGTCCGCCCTGGCCAACCTGGCCACTCTGGCCACCGTCCCATCCACTGCAGGCTGGAGCCAGGGCAGGCCCTGAGCAGCTCTGGAGCTGCCCACAGCCCGAGGCCAGCAGCTGGCCCTCTCCTCCCTGAGCCAGCTAAAGACAGACCACAGAAACCCAAGTCCCCTTCCCCAGGAGGCCCCCGGGAGCCCAGGCCCTGGGGACAGGCTTCCCTGATGGGGAGGGGGAAGCAGGCCGCAGACATGCTTCTGTCCCCACAGACAGGCTTCTCAGTCAGAGGAGAATCTCAGGCAGGATGGTGTGGGGGCACCCCCCTCCCGGAAGCTGTGGCGGGCAGCTGCGGAGCCAACACTGTCTCCAGACTGGCCCCAACTGCAGTGGCATCGGGGCAGCATCAGCGGGAGCAGGGAGGCAGGGCAGGGCCACCTGCTCAGGGACCGGGAGGCCTTGTCCTGGTAGTGGCAAGGGCGGGAAGAGGTGTTGAGAATGCTCCACGGGGCCCGACCAGAGAGGGCACGTTGCACTGGCCAGAGTCACGTCCTCCCATGGCGCCAGGCACCAGCTACTGGACGGCCAAGGCTCTCCGTCTCCCCCGCAGGGGCCCGGCCTACACCTCTGCCCACAGGGCCGCCTGCTCTGCACCTTCCCTGGAAAGACATCTGTCCTTGGATTTAGCGGCCATCCTCGTCCAGGCTGACCCCAGCTGCCTCCAGGGAGTGCTGACCACTAGACCACCCGTCCAGGGCTCGTCCCCAGCTCCTGGAGGAGCTGCCACAGCCCCGGCTCTCACCCTCGGGACGGCTTTCCAGAGGTGCCGGCTGACTTCCAGGACGCTCCTCGGGGCACTATGCCAGGTCACGGGGGACGTGGCGCTCTGGAGATAAGAGTGGCAGTGAGCCGCGGAGCCACGTGACAGGCGGCTGGGCCACGGCAGCTCTCTGTCCCATAGTTTTTTGCTTACAGACCCCAGATTTCCAGCTTTTCTGGGAACATAATGGTGGCTGGCGGTCACCCCTCCCTGTCACCCTCCGCACTCCCTGAGTGTGTGACACCCTCTCACCTGCCCTGGGCCACCTGCCCTGCTGTGCTGGAGGCCTCCCTCTTCTCTATAGGAGAAGAGAAGGGAGTGTCTGTCACCCTGGGCTCAGATGCCCGCCCTCTCCTGGAGGCTGGGCTGGGCTGGGGCAGGAATCTGCCTGGGAAAAGCCACACAGAAGGCAGCTCCCTGAGGCCTGTTTGTTCTCCTGGATCCAGCCATGCCTGCACTTGTCCCATCTGAACGGAGCCCTTGTTACTGGACTGGCTCTGGAGGCAAGGGCCAAGTTTTCAGTGCATGCCTGATAACCAAATCCCCAAACCTAGAACAAAGCGGGGAGAGAACCATTAAACTGGATTTCTTCCCTGAGTGTAGGCGAGGACGACCCCCAGGGCTACAGAACAGCCTCTGACCCAGGCAGCCCCTCCTGGTCCCCTAGTCCTGCTCCTGGACTGGGCAGCATCCCTGAAAGGTGGTGACCTCAGGGCCTTGGCACCTGCTGACCCCTTCCCTGGAAGGCTCCTCCCTCTTCCCTTCCTGTGGCCACCTCCTGCTCATTGTCCAGACTCCAGCTCAAATGCCACCTCATCAAGCTGACCCTTGAGCCCTGTACCAAAAGGAGCCCTGCAAAGCAGTCACCCTCCTCCCATCCTATGCTACAGCATCCTCTCTCCCCAGTGTCAGGGCCCTGCATTTTGTATCCCCGGAGGCCATGAGGCCAGCAGGCTGGCTGCTGGAGACAGGAAGCAGGACTCCCTGCCCTGACGACCCCGCTCAGCCGCCGGAGCAGCTGCTGCATGCCTGAGCCCTTACGTGGTGCATGTGGGCTGCCTGCTGCTGGAGGCCCTGCCAGGAGATCCCAGCTGGCTGTGGCTAGAGCAGAGCACCCACGCGGGCACTGAAGGTGGCACCCCACAACTCCACAAATAACAGGTGCCAGTGACTCTGCTGCCTGGGTAAAGTGCCAGCTGTGTGACCCTGGGTGAGTCTCTGAACCTCTCTGTGCCCTCAGCTTTCCTGCCTATAAAACAGGCTGGTGGGAGGGGGCAGGGGGCAGCCATGACGGAGGAATGTGATGGACATCACTGTCCAAAGTGCATGCATGAAGATAGGAATTGGTGTGAACACACTTTACACAACCAGAGGTCAGGGATGCTGTGCTCTATGCATCCCGCTGCCATGTATTTAAAAAATAAAAGCAATTTTAAAATTTTTTTTAAAAATGAACAGTTGGTGAGAGTAGCAGCTGCCTGTGGGTTCCAGGAGGAGCCCCAACATACGCCAAGGTCACAGCAGACCCAAAGAAAGGCTCGGGAGCCACCGCCCGGGAGACGGCACCGACCGACCACGCTCTCCCCACCACGCTCTCCCCACGGCACTGGGCAGGGGGCGGGTCAGCTGTGTGGCTTCCGTGGTAGACGTGGCACCTGTGTGCGGTTCCCCAAGGCAGGCTCGGTGCTGTCTACCCGCCTATCCCACCTCTTCCAGGGCCTCCCTGGGCTCCCGACCCCAGGAGCAGTGGCCCCCAGCACCCTTCCCGTGGTAGTCCTCAGCTCCCGCCTCCCTGGGGCCCACAGGGCAGGGAGACCCCGCCCCAGGAGCCTGCAGTCAGCACCGGGCACCCACGCCCCCACCCCAAGCCCCCGTTCGCCGGAGTTCCAGAAACCCAGGGCCACCCAGAACGAGTGCACCCTGGGGGTGGGCGTCCACACGCACCAGGCAGCCAGGGCCCAGGGGCACGGCCACACCACGAGCGGCTCCAGCCAGGAGTCACATGAGAAGACCCCCAGCCCAGTCCCCACCAGGAGAGGAGCCCCTTGCCATGCCCAGCTGTGAGCCGCTGCCGGGCGCCTAGGGCAGGGCCACAGGCACACCAGGAGCAGCGGGCAGAGGCCACCGAGCGGGACGGAGCAGGGACTGCCTGGATCTCAGTGAACGGCTCGCTCTGTCACCAAGTGAGACAACAGCATACCCTACGACCCCGGGTGGTCCTGGCTGTGTCCAGAGGTCCCACGGGAGTGAAGCGCTCTCCACAGTCAGGCCTCTGAGCCTGGAGCCATCTTGAAATGGCATCTTCCTCACTGGCACGCAGGAGTCCATGACCAATGGCGTCCAGCGCAAGAACAGCACTGTGACATCCCTCGCGGGACAGCCTGAAGGCTGAGGAGCCAGGGACACGGGGAGGAAAGTGCAGATGGCCCAGGTTCCAACCTCACTGGCTGTGTGACTTCAGGAAGACACTAAGCCTCTCTGTGCCTCGGCGTCAAGATGCATGCAGACTCCCCAGGAGGATCTGGAGAGTCCGTAAGTCGGGCAGCATGAACACCAGGGGACAATCACAGACCCTGTTATGACAACTGTAGTTTTATTGCTGCTTCATCATCATGATTCGCAACAACTTCAAATTTCACAAAGGCCTACAGCAGAAAGCCCGCCCAGCTGAACCTGGGGCTGGGAACTGGGTACACCCCCCCGGGGACCCCACCACCACCTAGGCTCTCCGGAGCCCCCAGAGCAGCAGCCCTCCAGCCCCCAGAGGGGGTGGAGATCACCATCAGGTGGAGGAGACCATGTCAGAGCCAAGATCAAAATCAAGTGCGATCATCAGGCAGGCCCCATCCGTAATTACGAATCTGATGTCGTTAGGCACCCGCTAACCTCATTACTTATTTATTTACGGGATTGCTTATTTAATTTATGAGCCTCCTTCCCCGAAAAGTCATCTCAGCCAGCACCCCTCAGGCGAGGAAGAGGAGGAGGAGGAGGAGGAAGGGGCCCCCCCTCTCACCCGCCCCACCCCCATCCTGCTCCTGCTCTGCCTCGGAACAGCTCCCCCCAGGTCTGGTGATGTCCAAGGTGACTGCTGGGCAGGGCAGACCTGGCAGAGCCAGGCTCGGTGCTAGACCCAGAAAGCTCCCACTGTCATCTCCCCAGCACAGAAGACCCTCGGGGCAGCGGGGCTCTGGCCCCACCAGGCACCAGGGCTTGGCATCACCTCCGATCCCTGTGACAAAGGGAGCTGGCCCTTCCTGGCACAGGGGGGAAGAAGCACCAACTTGTGGTCAGAAGTTTTAATTCTCATTGTGCTGAGAAGTCACTTGACTCTGAAGGCCCCTGTCTCCTCAAACCTGTAGAAGGGGAGTGAAGAACTCACAGGCGGCCACCCGAGGGCTGCTGCCCAGGGCCACGCCACGCTCCTGGCCAACGCAATAAGACAAGAAAAGCAGGAAGTGGCATGAAGACTAGGAAGAAAGGCAGAGCCAGCGTCGTGGGGGGAGGGGCCACTTCCCCAGGCCGGGGAGCTACACCGGGTGGCCACAGCCTTTCCCAAAATGCAGCCCACAGTGCAGTGTACTTGAACACGCGTGGGGTCCACCAGAACGGCTGACAGGAGTGCCCATGAGGGTGTGCGCCACTGGGGTTCCCAGGTCTGCGGGTGGACGCAGAGCTGGGTGAGAAATCACCTTGTAAGTCCCCACACAGCCCCCACACGCCTGCAACCCGCCCTCACAGGAGACAGGCGTGCAACGGGCATGCAACGGTGTCCCCAGCACGAAGAACGAGCTATGGGCTGGGGCTGGGGCTCAGCAGGACAGCGCTCGCCCAGCGCCGCAAGGCCCTGGGTGCGGCCCACAGCACCACATATAAGTAAATAAATAGGATGAGGCATCACGTTCAACTACGACTGAAACACAAATATTAAAAAAAAGGAGGAGCCCTGGCGACAGAGGACACAGCGTGAATGTCAGAACGACAGAGTGGCCAGACACGTAACCTCACGTGTGTGCTGTGTGATGATTTCACTATGCACCTCTAGGTTCCGGAACTTCTATGGCAGACACGAGGTCAGCAGTTCTTCTAGAGGGGCAGGGCATACCCTAGTTTGTGCTGGTGCAAGTGTTAGCGACCAGCGAGATCCAGGGAACCCCGAGAGCTGCGCCTTCCCACAGGCTGGCTGGACCTCCAGGCGTTGGCCAGAGTGTAACAGACAGACCCACACGCGGGCAGCGACGCCCCCCACTTCTAGGTCAGGTCTGTGGGTCCCGGAGCCGTCCCTCAAGTTTCCCAAAGGTCCTGACTTATGAAACTCAACAAAATAAGTTGGGGCTGACTCTCAGACCTGCCCCCCTTGCAAGGTCAGGTGCGCAAAGCCCGTGGCCTCTGGGCCTCAGCCTCCCCAGCCGCAGGAGCAGAGGGGCAGTAGAGCAGCAGTCCGGGCACAGGCCAGGGGCCTCGGGGGCTCACCACTACTACTGCCATAGGAGCAATAGGGCCCCGCGTGGACAGGACTGGCCAGGGTCCTCACGGCCCTCCACAGACAGGGCTCAGGTCAGCAGCACCTGCAGACCTCAGGCCCCTGCCCAGCTTCAAGATGGGGCACTTAACGGGTGCCTGCTCTCCAGGGCTCCAACCACCCTGTCCCCCAGGAAGAGAGAAGAGGGAAGGACGACCCTGGCCCAGGGGCTCCCTGAGGGCCACACCAAGGTATCCTGCAGGGTCATCTCAGGAAGGCCTCAGCAGGACTCCTGGTAAAGCGAGGGCACAGGACAGGGGCACAGGACAGGGGAACACCAGAACCCCTAGGAAAGGGGTCGAGCAAGAGCCCAGCCATTTGTGAAAAGAAAAAGGCGACCATGGCGAAGGGCCAGGAGGAGGCTGCAGGGACAGGGACTCTGCCCGCTCCCGGGGCCTGTCCAGGGTAGCTCCAGACCAAGGGACAGGGAGGGGCTGTGTGGAGCGGAAGCCGCAGCAGGAGGGGCATCCGCCGGGCCCGATTAGCAGGGTGGCCGCAGGCAGACAAGCTCAGCTGTCAGCAGGGCCATCGCAGGCACCATTAATTGCTGTCATTTGAGGGTGGCCCTGTGGGGAGGGGAAGGAGGGGCAGGGCTGAGCGTCCTGAGCTGAGGATATCCCACGGGCTCTTGGCCCTGGGGACAAAACCAGTCCCACTGCCCAAGAAAGGATGAGTCTCAGAGCTGTGACCCCACAGGCCAAGGACCCGCCACACACACCTGGTCCCCTGTCTGCCTACAGACTGTCCCAATGGGCTTCCTCGGGCAGCAGAGAGCGGCCATCCTGGGCTCACCTTCCAGCCCCACCTGGATTAACCACACCCAGACACCCTGACACTCTGACACCCCGACACTCAGACACTCAGACCCCCGACACCCCAACACCCGCTCTCAGCATGCCCAGCTGCAGGGCCCAGCAGGCCCACCACCCCCAGGACTCAGGCGCCACCCCTCAAGGCCCAGGTCCCCTCCTCCCTCCCAGGGCACAGGGGCCTCCAGGTGAAGACTCGCCCACTTCCTGGGGTGGCTCTGGATCAAAGAGCCCGCTGCAGAGGACCAGAAAGGTCTCCAGCCTGCGCGCACGGCTTGCCTGTCTGCAACTGTCACCATCCATGCTTGACATCTGCCCCCAGGTGCTGATGACCTGGGAATGGCCCTGCTCCCACTGCCCCTGCCATGGCCCCCAGACAGGCCTCATGTGGGCGGAGCGGCCACCTGGGTCCTGCCAAGAGGGCTCCTGGGAGCAGCAGG
>NW_026000138.1:600265-606819 GCF_001458135.2 Marmota marmota marmota | reverse complement strand
CCCCCCCCGACCCCATGATGGATGCCCAGCAGGGAAGCTAAGTGTTCGCAGACAGAAAGCCCTTTTATCGTCCTCAGGCGGGCCACTGGCGTGACAAGAGATAACTCAGACAGAGGAAGGCTCCCAGGGGCAGGACTGGATGACGCAGGGCAGACAGCAGAGGAGCACAGCTAGGCCACCCTTCTCTGCGGCCAGCCCCAGCCCCTCGTCAGTCCCCAGCCGTCAGGGGGCGAGGGCTCAGGGCCAAGGGGAGGCCTCCAGGGAGACCCCAGGCCACTCACCCTGAGCTGCCCTCCAGAGGCCAGGACAAGCCACCAGGCCACGCCTGCAGGACCCCACCCCCCGCAGGTCTTTGTTCGAATGCCGTCCTCCCAGGGAGGCCCTCCTGGTCCCCACTTGACACTGCAGGCAACCCCTCCTGCAGTCCCTCGCCCAGCGCTCATCCCTGTCCTGATGGTCCCTCACCCAGCCTTCGTCCCCAAGATGCAAATCTTGAGGGTTCAAGGCTCTGCCTCACCCTGGGGCCTGGCATAGAGTAGGTGCTTTACAAAGAAATCCCTCTGCCTGATGAGGACACCTCCCCCAGGCAGCGCCAGCCAGGCGCCTCCTCGCCCCCCTGCGCGCCTCGCCGCGTCCTGGAAACCAGCACCCCCACCCACCACTCCCCCCGGCTCCTGGGCACCTGAGGAGCCCTGGCCACATCTGCCAGGCAGAATTGTTCCCCCAGGAACTCCAGGCCCTCTTCCCACAGGGGGTCCCAGCAGCATAAGCCTTGGGGACAGAGGGGACAGAGGTGACCTACCAGAAACTGCCCCCAGCGAGACTGTGTCCGGTGAGACTGTCCTCAGAGGCCAGGGAGACCTGCGGGAGAACACACTGGTTACTGAGAACCTGGCTCCCAGGGTGGGGCCTTGGGACCACATCACCTGCAAGGAGGTGACCATGGCCTGAGCCCTGTGCCTCGTACCAGCCAGCAGCCCAAGGACTTCTCCACAGTGACCCAGTGACAGAGGCACTGCCACCCTCTGAGAAGGGGACACTGAGGCTCAGAAACAGCCTCGCAGCCGGCCCTGTGGCGAGGAGGTGCCAAGTCCGGGCTTCCACAGACGGGGCCCGGGCAGCCCATGCACTGCCCCTCGGCGTCCCTGGCCCCCAGGAGCCCACGCCTGAGAGCTGGAGAACCCACGGCCCCACACCAAGGTGAATGCAGGGCAAGAAAATGAGGGCCTCAGGCTGGGGGTGTGGCTCAAGCGGTAGCGCGCTCGCCTGGCATGCGCGGGGCGCTGGGTTCGATCCTCAGCACCACATACAAACAAAGATGTTGTGTCCGCCGAAAACTAAAAAATAAGTAATAAAAAATAAAAACGAGGGCCAGGTACAGGGGGACGAGGCAAAGACAGATATACTTCTCCAGAGGACATGGGGAGGGTGCGTGGTAACGGCTGGCAGCAGGACACAAGCCAAACCAGGAGGGCCCCGAGGGGCCTGCCGAGGCTCAGCCAGATAGGCACTGCCCATTGCTGACAAGGACTTGGAACAACCGACCGACCGTGTGCACGGCTGGCCCCACACCGAAGGGCGCAGCCACCACGGAGGACAATCAGTGAGGCCTCCGCCAGGCGGGCTCAGGCTCCGCCGCAGGACCCGCGAACGCCGGCATCCAGAGAAACGAAGCCACCTGCGAGGACCTGGTGCGAAAACCCAGGGCGACCCCCTCCACGCCCTCAAGACCAGCCCCTGGCCGCCACCAGGGCGCCCTGCCCAGGGCGCCTCCTCCACAACGAGGCAGAGAGGACAGGGGTGCGCGGCCACCACAAGGGACTCAGGCTCGCAGGGAGCCCGAACAAGGCCCTCAGGGCTCACCCGCGACTGTCTACTCGGGAAAGCGACCCAGGCAGAGGCCCACTGCCTGTCCTCCCCTGCCACCCTGACCCTGACCGCACCCTGGTCAGGACATGTGAGAACTTCTGCATAAATAAAAACTACCGTCCTGGAGAGACACTGCAAAGGTCCCCACAAGGCGGGCCCCAGCTGCCCACTGTGGCCCTGGGCAAGGCCCACCCGAGCGCAGCTCTCCCGTCGGGACAGAGCTGGCTGCGGCTGCCTCAGGACGCGCCCTGCAGAGCCCTGGGTCCTAGGCAGACCCAGGCGGCCGCTTCTCCACTGGAGGTCCAACCCCGAGGACCAAAGCTGCTGTCCAGAGGCCAGGGGCAGCTGTGTGACCAGGTCCCTGGGTTCAACTGGCCTGCCCCTCCTGACTGTGCAACCTGAGCCCGGGAGCTTCACCTCTGAGCCTGTTTCCTTGTCCCCAGAAAGAAAATGGCGAACCACCAAGTGGCCGGACATGGAGTGCAGGAGCCAGGCCCAGTGCTGTGCCCTGTCCAGTGGCTGGCGAGCTGCCCTCTCCAACCCCACCTGCCTGGCAGCCCTCCCACACCCCAGGGGCCCTCAAGGGGGACAGTCCGGCAGCATCTTTCCGCCCTTTATTCTCCAGGAGGCGCTCTCACTGGTGCCGGGCCTGGCCCTGGGTCTCGCCATCTGCGGCAGCTCCAGGGACAGGCCCTGCGGGACGCTGGAGGCAGGGGAGGCCTGGGCGTGGCTCCCAGAGCCTCGGTGGCCAGCCACCTGCAGCCTGCCTGGGATGGCTCCGCAGGGCCAGGCCCAGAAGGCAATCTCCCCGGGGAACGGGAGGCTCCAGCCTCCGCCCTGGGCGCAGCTGGGAATCCCATGCCAACTCTGACTCCAGGCACCAGAGCAGCGGCAACCCCGGACACCCAGCATAGGGTCCAGGACAGGCGGTCCAGGAGAGGACACCGCGACTCCCAGTATGAGGAATAGACGCACGCGGGGTCCCCGGTTTAGGGAACTGACCCAGCAGGGACCTCAGGAAGGCAGAGGCTGCTGCCGAGCTGANGACCCTTCCCACCAGGCTGCTGGGCCACCAGGAGAAGGCCCGAGGATGTGGTCCTCCAAGCCCCAGGCGCAGGCCTTTGCCTCCAGGGTCCTGTGCCCCCAGGGCAGGTGGCCAAACGCTGCGAGACATAGGCTGGCATCCCCCACTCCACTGCCCGGCCTCCTCCCAGAGCCCAGCTGGAGGGACACCCAGCAGGACCACTGCACCAAGCTGTGCTCTGTGCTCGGACCTCCAGCCAGGTACACTGTGGATCCAGCATGGCCTCCCAGAAGGCACCTCTGCAGGCTGGCCAGGGGCAGCACAAGCCAGATCCAAGTGGGGACGGTGCTGTGAGAAGGCGTCCTCCACCCCCAGGACTGACCTGGCCCCTGAGCCCACCTCTCCACCCAGGAGAGCGGGAGCAGCCCCGGTCCCGCAGGCCTGTCACTGTGTCCTGTCACCATGGAGCCAGCGGCCCTGACAGTGGGGGGAGGGCACCTCCACTGCCTTTCCATTCAGAAGCAACAGGGACATTTAATTTTCCTTCTAAAGTGACAGCTGGGTGGTCACCGCTCTCCCTGAAGCTGAGGGAAGCCTTCAAAGCCTGCCAAGGTCTCGGCTACCACTGCGGGCGGGCGGGCAGGCGGCGGGGGAGGCCACTCCCCCCAGAGAAGCAGCAGCCTCCAGACCAAGGCCAAGAGGCGGGCAGACGGTGGACAGGGGCTGGGGGGCTGGAGAGCCAGGAGAGGGGGGCCCACCCACAGGGACAGAAGACCTGTCCAGGGAAACACGCAGTGCGCAGGCCCAAGCTACAATGCACACCCCGCCCCATGCCCACCTGCCCAGACCCCACTTGAGACTTTCCTGGTACAGGGTCCAGCAGGCCCAGCCCCCAAACAGTGCCCATCACCACAGTCACTGCAGGCCCACGGCCACCAGACCCCACACGTCTCCACAGCCTGTGAGCTGCCGCCATCTGGCCCACTTCACAGGTGGAGAAACTGAGGCCCAGGAGGTCCAACCACTTGCCCGGGACCACACCGTCAGCCAGGGTCAGGGAGACGGGACCGTCCATCTGAGGCCACCCCACCCTCTTCCTCGCATGCCAGTGGGGTCTGGAACCTGCTCTCAGAAACCTCCGGGCCCTCTTCTGGCTCAAGGGTGCAGAGCCAGCCAGACGCAGCAGCCTGGGGCCATCAGCCGCCAGAAAGAAGCCGCAGTTCTGGGAGGAGGGCAGGGCCCTCAGGCAGCAGCATGGCTCCCAGCCAGCGCAGGGCAGGGCCAGGACCCGCAGGCCCACAACACAGAGCGCCATCTGCCCATCCACCTGGCCGCCCATCCACCTGGCCGCCCGCCCCAGCCCTTGCCAGCCCACAGGGGTTTCCCAGGCAGACACGGTGCTGGGACCATCAAGCCTAATGCCACCCGTACCCCCCACTGCAGACGGGGCGGGGCAAGAAGGTGCCAGAGCCTCAGCAGAGACGGGCACGGCTTCCAGGTGGCCACGCCACCTCTGCCGCAGCCCAGGCCTGGGGCCCTAGGACAGAGACCAGAGTGGGCTCTGTGGGGACACGTGGTGGGAGCTGCCCTTGGTGGCCCAGCTGCCACCTGGACAGCAGCCACCTCCCCCAGGAACTCCCTGGGGCCCGCCATGGCCGGCCAGTATCCTGCACATCCACTGCCAGGCTCTGCACAGAGGACAGCTCTGCCCAGGAGCCCGGGCCCATGAGGAGGAGGGGCTGGGACTAGGCCATCAGGACCCGCGAGCCACGGGGGATGCCAGGAGGGAAGGGTGGCATCGACCGCCAGAAGCAATTAATGGCCCAGGTCAGGAGACAGTGAAAGAGATTGGTCACCGGGGACCCAGGGGACACTCTAGCACATCCAGAGTCCAGCGTCCAGCACTGGAGGGTGACACGTATTGCCGGGGCGCTGGGGGCAGCCAGGAGCTGGCCATTTGCCCTTCCTCTGACCCCAGGAGCCCCGTCTGCCTGCAAGACCCCGACACCTCTCTCGACAGTGGAGGTCAGGGACAGATGGGGACGTGAGGCCCAGCCCAGGGCCACCACACGGCACCACCAGCCCAAGTCCAGCCACAGCTCCAACCGGGGACCTATGCCCGTCTGTCTCCGCGTCTCTTCTGTGGCAAAATGGAAATAAGGATAAAGGCAGCTGAAACCAGCCCAGCTGGAGCCCGTGCTGCCCTTTGGCAAAGCCAGAGGGAGGAAGTCACTTGGCACTTCTGCACCTAAGGGTCCCCATCGTGAGACGGGAAGATGGCAGGGACACAGCTTCCTGGAGAAACTCTGTCCAGCCCACTTGCCTCCGCAGGGCCTCGCACCCAGAGCCTGGCAGCAGCTTCATCCCCATCACTGAGGGCACCAGAATTAGGGCCCAGGGAGCACAGAGGCGGAGGACCAGAGGCAGCACAGCCGGTCGCCGGCTCTGCAGCGGGCAGGAGGGGCCCAGGCTTGGGGACGGTGGCTGTGGGGACGGAAGCACAGGCACCCAGCGGCCCCCACGACCCTCTTTGAACAGGGCTCCATCTGGGGTGACGGGCCATGGCCTCCGCAGCCACAGGCCCCTGGCACCAGCACCAAGCCCTCCAGGCAGGGGTGCCCCCTGCTCCCTCGCTACCCGACACACGGGTGGGAAAACCAAGGACCTCAGGGAGCCGCAGCCTGAAGTATTCTTCCTGATGTCCCCTGTTCGTGTCCCTGTGACCTGGCGTGAGCCCAGCAGGAGCTCAGAAGCCAAGGTCATCAGGCTGGGGGGGGGAGGGGGAGAGCAGCAAGTCAGAGCGGAAACTGAAAACTGCTGGTGCCCCACGCATTCCGCAGCGCATTTCACAGGAGCCGCGATGATTCAAGGAGTGGCCCTGCAGGGGACATTTCCGCTTCTGTGACCAGGTGGAGGTAGGGACCAGGGGTACACCTCTGGGCCTGGTATCTGCTCCATGACCAGCTCCAATGCCCTAATCACACCAGACACACACAGACCTCTCTCCTATCCAGGCCGCACCCCAGGGACAGGGGTGTGGGCGGGGACAGGGAGGACACAGCCAGACCCCAACCCTCAGGGCGCCTGAGCCCAGGCTCCTGCTCCCGCTCCACTTTCTGAGCTGTGTGACCCTGGGTTCACTGTCTGTGAGCCGTCTCCTTGTCCATGAGACAGAAACTCACCTCACTGGGTGACGCAGAAATTCAACAAATGCCTACGAGGTCCTGGCATGTCCTAAAAGCTCAGTGAACATCAGGCATTTTTCCTCAATCTCTTTACTGAGGGGATTCCCAAAACAAAGTCCAACAGTGAGCTACTCGGTTGTGTCCGCACATCCCAGGGCCCGACCGTCACCACATCCGGGTCCAAAACATCTGCGCCTCCCCAAGAAGGGTCCCACTGACATTAAAGTTTGTCCCTAGGTGCCCCAGCCCAGCCCCACAAGCCTGCTCCTGCCCAGTGTCCCTCCTGGGACAACCTTCCTCCCAGCCTCAGGTTGAGGCCTGCCCCGCTGCGGCCCAGGGCAGCGCTCTGGTCCTCCTGTGGCCACACTGGGCTCCTGGCTGGTCACAGGCCCGGCCCACTCTCCTCAGGTGAGAAAAAGGTAAACACATGGAACCACAGAGGGCTGTGGGGGGAGGCGGCTGGACAGCAGAGGGGG
>NW_026000138.1:591968-600240 GCF_001458135.2 Marmota marmota marmota | reverse complement strand
CTGGACAGCAGAGGGGGCGGGCGGAGGGAACACGGGGGGGCCTCTGCTGGGCCTCCTCCCCCAACCCCGACATCCTCCTGGGTCTCTGCAGGTGCCAGGTGGAGCCCCAGGGGGCAGCGGGAAGGCAGCCATGGGGGCACCCCGGGCGTGGACGCAAGTGCACGGGCCGGAGGTGGGGAGCCGGGACCGGCCTGGGCGCGCCTCTCGGGCGGGAAGGGTGGACAGCTCGGCCTCTCCCCCGCTAGGCTGCTCGGGCTGCACCTCTGTGAGCAGTCGGCAGGGACCAGCGCGGGTTCAGGGCCAGCAAGAGGCCACCACGACGTCCATGCCAGATGGCAGTGGGCGGGGCCGTCACCGACCGTCTGCCACTCGCTCCTGTTGTCATTACTACCGAGGTGGGACAGAGGCCCGTGGCAGTGGTCCCCCTGTGTGTCACTACTGCAGCTGCTGCTGCTGCTGCAGTCTCCCCGGGAACCGCGTGGTATCCCAGGACTGTGCTCGGACAGCCGTTAGGACAGTCCCCAGGCAGTGCCCCCACCACCATCCCGGCCACTCCAAAGGCCACCCACCATCAAAGGCTCTGTCGGCCACCACAGCGAGGGGCAGCTGCCGTAGCCTTCCTGACAGCGTCAGTGGCCAGGCCGCGGCTCCCAACCTCGGTCCCTGTGCCCAGAGCTCTGTCGGGGAGTAAGCGCTGGGGCAGTGGGGACTTACTAGAGGGATCTGTGCTGCTTGGCGAAAGGCATTGCCCCAGCAGACGCCACACAGGCCGTCTGGGCCGCTGGAGGCTGGTCGGCAGTGGAGGAAGGCAGGAGCCCGAGCCTGGGGAAAGGGGTCCTCGCTGACCCCCGGGACTGCAGAGGGGTCCAGGCACCACACACACATGCCTGCCGCCAGGAGATACGCACAACAAGCACACGTGCTGTCCTACTGCAGCAGAGGGGCGGGTGGGGCGAGGACAGAGTCCCCAGGCCGCCTGGGCCTGCCCGCCTGGCCCTTATCTCAGAGGAGATAAGCTGCTCAGGTTCTCATGAGGATCAGTGAAGGCACTTAATCCCCTGGGGATCTCTGCTGAGCCGCCCTGGGGGGGGGTGCCCTTGGAGACACCCCCCCACCTGCCCACCAGCAGCGCCCCTCTGCCAGGGGGTCCTGCACCGCCCCCAAACACCTAGCAAAGGTGAAAGGTCGCTGAGCCCCCACAGCAAGCACAGAGGAAAGTGGCACAGGGTACCCCGATCTCCAGAGGGTCAAGTCAAGGCCAACGTCCAGCCAAGGTGACAGACGACTCCTTCCGGGGTCACCTACACACCTCAAGAAAACCTCTGTCCCACTTCACACCAGGAGACAGGCAGGGTCCAGCCTTAGGCCTGCCCTGAGGCCCAATGATGAGCACAGGACAGCCCCCACGGAGGACCTGGCCAGTGGGAACACCTCAGGCCGCAGCTGGGGTTCCCGTGAGCAAGGAGGGAGAGCAGACAGCAGGGCTCGGAGGCAGCCTCTCCTGCCCAAGTCTCCCAGTGAGGCAGGGGGAGGCAGCCCGGGAACCCGGTCCCACTTCACCCCGTCCGAGCCCTGCGTGGCCCCCGCGGTGCAGACCCTGGCGCTGGCGTGAGGACGCTCTCCCTTCCTCCTGCGCCTTCTCCCGACTTTTCAACTCAGGGCGCCCCTTATCCTGCTTCTCAGAACCAAAGCCTGTCTGCGTCCAGCCTGGGGGCAAGGACTCGCAGGGCACTGGCACCTCCAAGAGGGGGGACAGCCTGCTGCAGCCCGGCACCTGCCTGAATCCCACCAGCAACAGCATGTGGGCACCAGACGGCCTGCGTCTGGCTACTGCCCTAGGGCCACTCTCACCACAGCCGCCTCCAGGAGTCCCCAGCCATGCGGCTCACACCAGTGACCAGCCCAGTCACACAACATGGCCCCAACGCGGCTTGGCAAAGAGCCAGTGGGCTCCAGACGCTATCACCCCTCATATTCTGCAAAGGGCCCGGAAGGCAGGTCCTCACCTGTCCCCACGTTACCTACAGGGAAACGAGGCCCAGGGCAATGGAATGACAGGCCCAGGGCCCGCAGCCGGGGAGGGCAGCAGAGGAGGGCCAGGCCACTGGGCCCCACTGGGAACCGCTCAGGTATGCGCCCACCTGACCACAGGAGGAGACCACTAGGCGGGAGCATAGAAGAGCCTGTGACAGGTGACCACTGCTGATCCACAGATTCATGAGCTCCCTGATGGCCAACTGTAGGGGATAGGGCCACGTGAACCCCACGGCCCACGGAGGAGACAGGCCACGGCCAGCAGGGAGCACGCGCAGCCCAATCAGAGATGCCTTCATGCAGCTGGAAGGCAGCCGGAGCCTGGGGGACCTGAAAGTCACCTGAAATTTCTTTTTTTAACAAAAGACAATCACTGTCCCAGAGCCAGCTTCAGGCTGCCCGTCCTCCTTGCCCCCAGACCTCACACAGGCCACACTGCAGCCACAGGCGCTGGGGTCCGGTCTCTGGAGCCTCCTCCAGCAGCCACCAGAGAAGCTCCCCTCCTGCACAGGCCCTTCATTTAACTGCAGGCTCCTGGCCGCAGGCCCAGAGCCCAGAGGCCTTGAGGGCAGGAGGCCCAGTGCCTTCCTCCTCTCAGAGCAGCTGGGGAGGAAGCAAGCATGGCCAGCCGCCCTGAGAATCTGGAACACCTGCCCCTGGGGACAGGGCTGTGGCACTGGAGATCACGCCCCAGAAGAGCCACATGCAGCTGGTCGTGGAGGACGTGGGGACACACTGTTTTCCTGGCCAGCAGAGGCAGCCAGGCACCCCCGCTGGATTTGAAAGGATCTTTAAAAAAAAAAAAGAAAAGAAAAAAAGCAGCCAAATGTCCCCGCCTCACAGGGCCCTTCTCCCCACAGCAGAGCCCACAGGTGCCCCTCCCCCGTCCCCTCCCTGCTGTTCCTGGACAGGAGTGTCTCTCGCACCTCACCTTCCCAGAGCACAGCCGATGCTGGTCAGCAGGGCCGAGAAAGGGAAAGGCCAGCGGACTCCAAGGCCACCTGCAGCAGGCCTGCAGCCTCCTTCCAACAACCCCGCCCGCCGTGGGCTCAAGGTCACGGGCAGAGGCAGCTCTGCAGGCGTCCCGTGCTCTGCCACAGCGGTGTCCCAGCACGCTCTCTGCATGGTGTGCCGCGGCTACTGGCACAAGCAGGCGCAGACGGTGCCCTGGCAGAAGCTGCTCCCGCGCATGGCAGACCCGGAGCTGGCCCCAGGGAGGAATCTGGTCCTCACACCACCTGCCTCCCCAAGCTCAGGGACCCTCATCCTCAAAGCCAGCAGGTGGCATCTGCAGACCACGCCTGGAGAACCCCAGACCTCAGCAGCCCGACAGCCAGGTCTGCAGTGGGCACCTCCCTGTGACGTCCATTACGACATGCCCAGCTTCTGGGGATCCGGGAAGCCCTTGGGGACAATCACTGTGCTCTTAGCCACAGGCTCCAACACAAAAACACCTCTGGGACTCCACTGAGCCCCCAGGCCCCATCCCCTGGGCCCTGGTCTCCAGCGGGTGACTTCCAGGTCTACACGGCCCTTTCCACCCCCACAGCACCGTGAGCATACATGGGACTGTCACCTGGGCCACAGGTCGCAGCCTGGCCTTCCAGGGAGCCTGCGACCACCACGCAGACCTCGCTCTGGGGTGGCGATGGGCAACCCTAGGGCAACGCAGTCTTGCTTGGCAGGCACAGCTGCCCCCTGGACGGCCCACTACCAGGACATCCCACCCACTGGGCCTGGCCCTGTCCACACCTCCAGGGCCAAGAACACTACCGTAAAACGCCCCATGCGCTTTGGCTCCCGCGAAGCCGGAAGGCGCCCGGGGCCTGGCAGGGCCTGCGAGGTGCAGGACAGCAAGACGCTGGAAGACCAGGCAGCAGTCACCCCAGCCATCTGGACATCTGCAGTGGGGGACAGGGCTACTCACAGGTGCACGACTTACGGCCACTCCACACCCTCATGTGGGTCAGTATCCTCCCCAGTGGCCACCAATGGCCACGCACTCCCAGACCCCAGATCAGTCCAGCAAGGACAAGCCCAGCCCTGCCCTGCAACCACAGAACACAACTGCAACAGTAACCACGGAGGCCCCGGAGATGACCAGGGCCCGAGGACACGCCTTCCTGGCTTCCAAGCCCCTCTGTCCCTCTCCTGCTAGATGTGGGAGGTAACCCTTCTGAGTCCCAGGGAGGTTGTGCAGAGTCGCAGCGGCGGAGGACAGCAGCCTCCCAGGGACCCGGGGCCAGTCCAGGACTACAGGCAGCACGCCCCCAGTCCGGTAGCCTGACAGGGCCCTGGTGCCCTCCCGTCTCCTCCAGGCCACTCTCACTGCAGGTCAAGACGCCCTCACTGCCACCAAACACCCAGAGGCGCCCTGCACAGCCCAGAGGCGGGCCGGGGGCTCGGCACAGAGAGGCTGCGAGGGCCAGAAGGCCACACAGCAGGCCTGCAGGCCACACCTGGTCTGCCCTGGCCTCCCATCCCAGGGATGCAAGGCTGCGGTGAGGGCAGCGGCAGAGCCCAGGTGCCAGGAGACACCGCTTCCTGCCAGCGGCTGCGGCTGCTATTTATAGCTGAGCCGAGAAGCCGAGACAGACAGGTCAGCACCAGCCCGCTGGCCCACCTGCCCACCAGCCTGCAGGGCGACCCCGAGGGAACAGCCTGGTCAGGGCAGAGACAGGGGCTGCAGAGCCCAGGGCTGGGCACACACGGGACCCAGGACTATCCCCAGCGAGGTCGGAGGGCCTAAGTCCCAGGGAAGGGACGCTAGAACAAACCAGCCCTGTCCATGCCGGCAGTCCACCAAAGAAGGCGGTGACGGGTCGTGTGCCCGGAGCCAACAGCAACACCAGGCCTGCCACCAGCACATCCACACCCGCAAGCCACACCTGCCTCCATCCCAAGCCCCCACGCCCTGCGGACCAGAACCTGAGCCCAGCGTCCACAGCAGAGCCTGAGGTGGGCCGGGGGGCGGGGACTGCTGCAAGGGCACTCCTTTTGGGCCCCGCCATGGGGACAGTGGACAGCTGGATCCCATGGACTGTGTGTGCGTGGCACTAACCTAGACCCTGGACACAGCAGGAACAAAGGTGAAGCACTGCCCCTGCAGATGCCCACTCCAGCAGGGCCACGGCCGCAAGATGAGGAACCGGCTCAGCAGCCCAGGGAGGAAGGAAGGAGGGCACGGAGGGCAGGCCCACAGATGGCCCCTAGGGTGGCCGAAGCGTGAGGGACAGGATGTGTCCTGCAGATGCCAGGGAATAAAGTTCTGGGCAGAGCCTGGGCAAAGGCCCTGGGGTGAGAGCGCGTCCGGCGGACTCCAGAGGAAATGGCAGCACGGGGGCGGAATTGCCCACGCAGACGCCCCGGCCAGCGCGAGGGGCCGGGCAGGGCCAAGGCTGGCGGGCTCTGGGCATGGGGACCCACAGCGGCCACATGGGGCGATGCCAGGCCCTGCAGAGGGTGCTGTATGCACAGCTCTGACTCGGGTGCAGCTCCAACAGGAAAGCCCGAGCCCACGCGGGGCCGGGACACACGGCCTTTCCATGGCTCTGGGGGCCACAAGTCAGAAATCAGGGAGCAGGCGCGGCTGGTTTCTTCTGCAGGACAACCTGGCCTGGCCTCTGTCCAGCTCTGGGGGCCACAGGCCTGGGGGCTCTGACCCCTCTCTGTCCCCTGGTGGGCTCCCCTTGGCATCCCCCCTCTTGCAGGACAGCACCACGTGGAACTGAAGCCCGCCCTCCTCCATGTAGCCATCTCTGCCACCACTCCCAAGGCCACATGCACAGGACCTTCAAGGGACATGGATCTGGGTGGGAGCGGGGACGCTAAACCATCCCCCCGGGGCTGAGACCAGAGTGCAGGGAACAAGGTGGAGCCGTGCAGGCAGCACGGGTGGGGTGTGGCGGGCCAGAGCGGTGTCCCCGGCCTCTCCACTGGACCAGCTGACCATGGGGGCCACCATCACACAAAATCCTGACCTTCTGGGGCTGGGTGTTCCAACCCTTGTGGGCTCCAGAGAGGATGCCCTTAGGCCCTGTGCCCACGGCCACCACCTCCCCTGGCCACCGGCCTGCCTCGTAGCCTAACAAGCCGGCTGGTGCCAGGCAGGTCACCATGACCACAAGAGACAGCACAGCCGCCCAGCCGGCTCCCACGGGGTCTCAGCGGGCACTTTGGGGTTCAGCCTGAGGACAAAGGGCCCGAGGCAGCTCTGGGCCTGGCTTCTAGGACTTGTGACGAGAGCCCCTGGCAGAGGAAGAGGCCACAGGAATGCGTCCCGCCACCAGGACGGGTCGCCCCACACACGGGCACTGGGCACGGCCTGCAAAGGTGGGACCAGGCGCTGGTGTCCTGCTGGGGGCCTGCAGCAGGCGGGGCCAGTCCCCCTGCCAGGGCCCCCCAGTGCGAGCAGTGAAAGCTGAAGGCAGCACAGCTCCAGAGGCCAGCGCAGGCACTGGGGGCCACACTCTGGGGCTCGGGTCAGGAGCAAGGGGACCGGAGGTCCTTGTGGAACCTGCTGAGTCCAGGCCACGGGCCCACGGTCTGCTCCAGGGCCCAGGAGCAGGATGAGGGGGCCTGGACGCGGCTGTGGGATGAATGACCTGCCTGAGGCCACCACCCACACCAGGGCTCCGGAGCCCAGAGTGCTGCCACTCAATCTGTGGCTCCTCAAGGTGCCCACGCTGGCCATGGAGACCCACCCGCCAAGGACACAGGAGGCAGTGACTTAGCCACTGGGCCCAAGAGAGGCCTCCCAGAGAGCCACCGGGCAGGTGCCCCCCCGCGCACAGACACACGCGGCAGCAGCATCCAGTCCCTGGGCTCCTCTCCGCCTCCCACGGGCACCTCCCCCGTTCCTTCCCAGCTCAGAGATACCCCAGAAGAAGCAGGCGCGAAGCCTGAGCAGCGGGTCTGCAGGGGATCCAGGCCTCGGAAGTGACTCCCCAGTCCCGGGGCACCCAGGAGTGACCGCCACCTACCTCAAGCCAGCAGGACCCCAGCAGGCCGCTAAGGGACGTCAGTCACCACCCAGTCACCCCCTGTCATTTTCCCAGCCAGACTGGAGGTGGGCATCCAAAGACTGCCCAGTCTGGCCCTGCCGAGGCCCTCCGCGGGGCAGGTCTTCCTCCGGAACCCCTGGGAGGAGCACCCACCGCAAAGCATCTCCTGTCCCCTGCTCCAGCCCTGCTGCCTCGACCTCTCAGGAGCCAAGTCGACTCTCGGGAATTCCCACGGTAAGATGCCATCAGAGAGCAAAGCCAGGGCAGAGAGAAAGCAGAGATGCATTCATCTGAGCTCAGGCGAAGCAGGAAAACCACACCACACACCAGTGGTAGCTGCAAGCGGACTACAAACTCAGCTCTGAGACTCCTAGCAGCCAAGGGGAAGAAGGAAATGAACGGTAAACAATCTCAAGAAAACTGTGCAAAAGCTGTGGCTTCACCAGGAGGTGCCCACCAGCCACGTGGCCCTCTAAGGAAGGTGGCGGTGGCCTCCCACAATAGGCAGGAGGCAGAGGGCCGAGTCAGCCAGGGCCGCTGCCTACACGGCACCCTCTCTCACCACACTCGACCACAGAAAAGCCTGGGCCAGGCCGGGAAGGATGGCCCTGGGGTGGGGCGCCAGGGGCCACCTGGCATGGCCTTCAAACTCACAGGCCTGTCTGGTCCCCAGTTTCCAATAAGACTGTGCGGAGGCCACAAAGCCATGGTGGCGTGGAGGTCGACACCTGCTTCTGCAACAGGCCACTGAGGAAAGAGCCCAGGCCCCAGCTTTCCAGCCCCGCGGCCACTCAGCCCTGCTTCCAGGGCAGCCCTGCACTTGACAGCGGGAGGCGCGGCTGCACCCCAGCGAGACCTCACCTGCGGTCACTGAGAAGCATCTCACAGAGGTCCCCACTTCATGAAATGCTAACTCTTCTCCTGGTGCTTTCCCGACCATTAAGAAAGCACAGGAACCCTTCTCAGCTGGGGCACCCTACAAACCCCAGGGGCGGCTTGCTGAGCCCGCCCTGTGCACCCCAGAATAAGCTCCAGACGCAAGATGGCCCTGGACGGGGACTACCGAGGAGGGAGGGGTGAGCCTCGAGGAAGTGTGTGTCTGATTTAAGAGGAATGAACATGGGAGCATGGGCCGGAGCACAGCCAGAGTGTCCGAGGATCCCCATCCAGGGTGCAGCCACCTGGGGGGGGAGGAGGAGGAGGAGGAGGACAAGGAGGAGGAGCAGGAGGAGGAG
>NW_026000138.1:586587-591078 GCF_001458135.2 Marmota marmota marmota | reverse complement strand
AGAAGAGGCAAGAGGCCTGAGGAGGCAAAAAGCAGGAGGAGGGAGGAGCAGGAGGCTGGAGCGGGCTCCCTGCTCTCTGTACCAAACTGCAATGCTTCCTACAGGTCTGTGTGTTTTGTTTAATAAAAGTAAATTTTTGGTAAAGCCCCAAACAATGGGCAGGTTGGGGCATGTTACTTTCTGCTTTTCAAATGAAATTCAGAAGGCCACATCAGCCCCCAAAACTTCCACTGAGCTGTGCCCGCACATGACCAGCTCCTGTGGGGAAAAGGCGCGGCCCACCCCACACAGAGCAAGGGTCCTCTGGCCCTGCTGGTCAGCGGCCGCACCACGGCCTCCATCTGAGCCTGGGCCCTCGGTGGCCTGGGCCCGGCCTGCCCGTGCTGGGGAAGGACAGGAGGTGGGAGACCGAGACAGGCACCCCACTCTCAGGGACAGGGCCAGGCAGGGCCAAGAATGAGAACAGGAGACACTCAGCCCGGGCCTGAGACACGAAGGTGGGTCCCTACAGCCACCCTGCCCACAAGGCAGGGCCCAGGAGCCACAGGCAGCTATTTGATGGTGTTAAAATGAAGTGAAATTCAAAGTCCTCCCCTGAGTTGCATGACAGCGTCACAGCTACAGTGATGGCAGGTCAGGGACACGCCCACTCCTGCAGAAAGATCTCAGAAGTGCTGCCCCAGAGCTGGTGGCCACAGAGGGACCAGGAAGAGGGAAGGGGATGGGAGAGGGGGCGGGGCCCTCCTGTGGAAAAGCCCCCGCAGGGCGGCCCCTGGACAGCCCTAAACTGAATCCATAGGGGGAAAGGAGAGGCCGGGGCCAGGCACAGTGCCACTCAACCTGCAGGTCACCAGCCACCACCACCAAGGCCACTTAAACTTAAGCTAATAAAAATTCAATAAAATCCCAGCCAACAGCTCTGCAGTACTGGCCACACCACCAGTGACCAGTGGCCACAGCGTCAGCCGGCACAGGGCTTTCCCACCAGTGGCCGTACCCCGCCAGCCTCCCTCTCAAGGTGGCCTTATTTTTTTTCCCTCCCTTTTAAAGATAAAGAAACTGGGGCCAGAAGGTCAGAGCCGAGGTGGACGCTGAGCTGAAGGAAGCAGGACTCGAACACAGGACTCCGGCTGGCCTCGGAGGGCTCCTTCTGCAGGCAAGGAACCTGCGCCCTTCCAGAACACAGGGGACCTGTCACAGGTGGGCCTCCTCCCCTGCTGTCCCCCAAGCTGCCATACCTCCAATCAAGCCAGGTGTCTCCTGTGCCCAACAGACACCACTGGTTAAAGGGGAACCAGAAAGTCCCCGCCTCCCGGGGCAAAGAACCCACAGGGCACATCCAGTCACCAGCAACACAGGTCAGAACAGGAGCCCACGGGGGGACAACATGTCTCCCTGGGCTCGGGCAGAGACCACCCACTCATGGCCCTTCCCAGCAGCCCCTCAACAGGGAGACAGGTCCTCATGTCCAACCAGCCTGACAGCAAGGGCCCCCCCATACCTCAGGAGGTCTCCGCTCCCCAGGGTACAAGCCAAAGGATGTGGCCCTGCCTGCTCAACCCCAGGACAGCAGAGTCCTTAGTGCAGCGCTGGCAGCAGCAGGCCCGTCTCAGGATAAGCAAACTACAGCTCAGAAAGAGCAGGTAACCTGCCCAGAGTCCCATCAGGCTCCGCCTCCGGAATCCCCTCCAGAACGGCCAAACCCACCCCACAGGCAGGCCAGGGACCCCAAGTCCCACGGGACAGGGGACCAACCCGAGCAGCACTTGTAGAGAAGTAAGGACTGAGCTGGAGAGGAACCGGCTGGAACTTGAGACCTTGACCTGTCTGCTCTCTTGGGGACTGCCTAGTCTGCTCTGGGTGACTTTTGGTTTTCGGTCCTGGGGAGTGAGCCCCGCGGGCACTTCACTCCTGAGCCAAGTCCCCAGCCTTTTGAGAAGAAGTCTTGCTGAGTTGCCTTGAATCAATGCTCCTGCCTCAGCGTCCCCAGTTGCTGGGACAACAGGTGTGCATAGGGTGGGGGACTCCCCGAGTGAAGGACAGGGGCAGCACGGGAGTGCCTGGACTCACTTTGTGTGGCCACGGAGGTGCCAATGACAATCATTCCTCCACCACAGGCAGAGTGCCACCTCGCCCTCTGCCCTCCATACCACCCGTAAATGGGACAAGGCTGCCGCGGCCCCAGGACCCATTCCAGCCTCAGCCAAGTCCCCAGGCCCATCCCTGCACGGGCCCTTGCGGCCTGCAGGCCAAACGCGAACTGCTCACCGCTTCCTGGAGCCCCCTTTCTCTCTCTCTCTCTCTCTCTCTCTCTCTCTCTCTCACACACACACACACACACACACACACACACACACACGGCGCTAAATAATTCAAAACCATGTTTTCGCTTCAAATAAACACAGCCCTGTCTCAGAGGCGAGGCCAAATCTGCATGAATGTTTAAGATGAAATGCGACTTCAAAGACCTGCCAGCTGCACTGACGCCCCCACTCCCCACACCCTGGGGAGGACAAGGGCAGGGTCCCTGTCCCCCACTGCTCCAATAGGAGTCATCACCTGGGTCGGCACCCCTCCAGAACACGGCCGGGCCAGTCTGCCAGCCTGGCTGCCCCATGAGTGACCCAGATCTTGACATTTAGTCCCACTCCCAGGCTGTATGGCCTGTGCCAGGTCACTCAACCTCCCTGGACCTCAAAGTCACCGTCTATAAAATGGGACAATAATGGCACGGACTCAGAGAGTGCCCGAAGAGTAAGCAGAGGACAGGGGCGCACAGGGCCTGGTGGTATCACGGCACAGGGTCCCTGCCTCCAGGTTTCTGGGGCCTCTCCTCCCTGGGGACACAGGCTTCTAGGCCCAGGGTCCTCCCAGCGGCGGCAGCTGCTCAGGGCGGCACCCCCCCTGGGCACCTCAGGCAGGAATCCCACTCCTGCGGCTGCTCCCTGGGCTGCTCCCTGGGCTGCTCCTCTTACAGGGAGCGGCTGGAGGCGTCACCTGGGAGGCTGCTGTCTGGGGCTGGAGACAGTAGGGAACACAAGGGAGACACACACACACAAATAAAAGCCACACCCCCACGTCAGCTCTCAGCTCAGCTCGGATGTGGGGACTGGCTCAGGGAGCATCTGCCGTGCGCCCCTCCAGTAGGGTGCCCCATCCCAGCCCAGCACCAACTCCCCCGCCCAGCCCTGGTGGGGGTGGGGACTCCCAGGAGCAGCCCCTCCCCCGCACTTGGGGGACAGGCCAGGATACAGCCTGTGCAGCAGGAGCTGGGCCAGGCCTCCTGGGGCCCCTTCCAAATGCCAGCGGGTGGGCGGCAGCCTCCCGGCCCCAGAACAATCGGGCCTCCCAGGGCTCTGGAGCAGCCAGATTCACGGCTGTGCAGCTCCTGGGATCTGGGGAGGTGGTGTGAGTATTAATTGGGGGAAAGATCGGATTATGCCAAATAAATCCTTCCTGCCAGCCCAACCTTCCACCAGTGGAGGGGCCGCAGCCCCAGGAGGGTCTCCATCCCTCAGCGGGGCCTGACAGCACATTACCATTTACATGGATTTATCAATAGTATCGATCTCGGCCAGCGTAAATAGCTCAGTGGGAAGAGGCCAAGGCTGAGCCCACTCAGCTCCCGCCCCCCATGTCTGGGCACCCAAGCCGGCCCTGGCAGCGGTGTGGGGAGCCGGATGTCCTGCTCCCTGGCCAGACTCAGTCTTTGCATGCATCCAATGGGCTGAAGGCCCAGGCCCTTCTCCATCCTCTGGGGGCAAGCAGAGGGGGGTGAAGAGGAAGGACCCCCCTCTGCAGGTCCCCACTTCCCCTCCAGGCTAGGTGAGGCAGCCCTGTGCTCCCAGATTCCAAGCCCTTGGACGAAAGGTCAAGTTTGAGAGTCCGGGGAAGAACACCACCAGTAGTCATAGTAACACCATGCCCCTGCGAATTACTCCACTAGGTCCTCAGACCCCAAGACTGGGTACCATTTTCACCCTCCCCTCTTCAGAGGAGAGCCCTGAAGCACAGAGAGGTTGAGTAATTTGCCCAGGGTCACACTGTCAGCCAAGCAGGCAAAGGAAGACAGAAGGAGAGCAGCAGAGCTGCAGAGGGCCAGGCCCGCTCCGGCTGCCCCTCCTCACATCTCCTCCCCTCTGCGTGCTAGCCCCGGGCCCCCCTCGAAGGCCACCCACGAAGAACACAGCAGTGCCCTAAGATGCCCTCCTGCACGCTGCTGGCCCCAAGAGCCCATCCACCGCGGCGACCGCAGGGACCCGGAGCTGCTGTAAAAGGGCAAAGTCAAGGCCACGAAGACACATCCCAGCGTGGCCAGAGCCCCCCCAGCCCACAGGGATCCTCGCCGGCCCCTCCGCCTCCCTCCCGCTCTCACATCCTTCCTCCAAATCTGCAAAGAGGAAAAAAATAATAATCATAATAAAACCAGTTCTCACCGACAGGGGGGAGGCGGGAGGCAGGGAGAGGCCGACGCGGCTCGGGCCGCCCCCG
>NW_026000138.1:567680-584595 GCF_001458135.2 Marmota marmota marmota | reverse complement strand
CACCTGGAGAGTCTCAGGGAGCAGGGAGCCCAGCAGGGCCTCCAGTACCCAGGTGCCCCTTCAATGCTTAGCAGACCCCAGGCCACACCGGGGACTTACCTCCTTGCCCTTCCTGCTTCCTGGCTGTCAGTTGTGGGGCTGCAGGGAGCGGTAGGGGCACACCTAATGAGCACCTAGTAGCTCAGGAAGCTACGCAAAGGTACTGGGCAGCATGTACCAAATGGCCCAGGTCAGAGTGACACTGAGCAAGGACATACACCCAGGCGACTTTGGCCCGAGGGATACTGTGTCCCTTCACCCCCTTCCAATCATCCTGAGGACTTGGAAACCTAGACAAGCCCATCCCTGCCTCAGGACCCTTGTATCTGCCCTTCCCTCAGACTGAGCCATCAGTCTTCTAGCTCAATGCCACCTCCTTAGACAGTCCCTCCTGACCCTCTAAGGAAGCTCCTCAGGCACCGGGCATTTATATATATATTTTTAAATTTATTTATTACTTTTGTGGTGCTGAGGATCGAACCCAGGGCCTCGCACACGCTAGGCGAGCTCTCTACCACTGAGCCGCAGCCCCAGGCCCTGGGCATTTTTTTTAATGTGTGTGTGTGTGTGTGTGTGAGAGAGAGAGAGAGAGAGAGAGAGAGAGATGGTTGCTGATGGACCTTTATTTTACTTATATGTGGTGCTGAGAATCGAACCCAGGGCCTCACACATGCCAGGCAAGCGCTCTACCCCTGAGTCCCAGTCCCAGCCCCAGCCCCAGCCCCACCCTGGGCATATCTTGGTCACATGTATTGTCCTTTATCTCCAGAATGTCTGCCCCGTGAGGGCAGAGAGACCTGCTGGCCCACCGCTCCACTTGCCCCACATAGTAGACATTCAGTTGAACGTGTTGCAGGGACGAGGTCAGTGGAGAACACTGGCCTGGCCTGTGTGAGCGCTGGCCTGGGGTCTGTCCTCAGCATAGCGACTAAGTAGATGCTGAGTCTTTGGGTCTCCTCAAGGGCCCATCTGTGTCTGGGAGTCTCACCTCCTGAGGCCTGGGAGGAGCCCCTGCAGGCCCAAGGTATTCCTGTGGGCAGCCATGATGTCTGATGACCTCTCAGCCCCCTGAGGGGCTCTGCTCCCCGGGAGGGGCCTAGAGACCAGCAGCAGCAGGTCAGCACCCACACTGGGGCAGGTACCCTAAGAGGCCTTGACCACCGCCACCTGGCAGGCCCGTGTCACAGTGCTGGTGACAACCCAAAAGATGCCCAAGTGCACATCGGGGGCTGAGCCGGACGCACCCCGACCTGTGGGGGTGCAGGGAAGTCCCATCCGCTTTTCCTGCTTTCCACGTGTTTTCAACAGACTTGAAACCAAAAGCCCAGAGAGAGACCAGTCAGGACAGCGGGGCTCCCCACACCCTGCCTTCCAGGGCCTGGGGCATCTTTAAGTCACAAGTTCAGCAAACCCAGCACCAGCCTCCTGGAGGGAGGGACAAGGCACTGGGCGTGCCTGTTTGTGACCTTCCCAGTGGGAGGGCCCCTCTCCCCAGAAAGCCTAGAGGCTGTGAGTGGGCCACAGGCTGCAGTCCAGTACGCAGTGGGCACCTACTGTGTGCCACGCACTGTGCTGGAGCAGAGGAGACTGGGCCTAGCCAGCAGGGACAGGACCTCCCAGTCCCCAAACTATCACCAAAGAGTTCACACAGAGCCCTCAGTCTCCCCACTGTCATGCAAGAAAGGGCACCGTCACCGGGCCTCCTGGACACCCACACCTTTCCCTGGGCCAGCTCCACCCTTTGCATCTCACAGAGAGCAAAGAGGGACAACGCAGTCCCTCCCTGACCCCGAGGCGCTCTGCACTCCCAGGGCTACATTTCCAGTGGCCAGGGCCTCTGCTTCATCTTTTCCCTGGGGGGACACAGAGGGACACCAAGGGGGACCTCCACCAGTGGAGCGGCACCCGCAACCCTGCTCTCTGTGGCCATCAGGGAGGGGGCTCCGGCATCCTGGCGTCCCTGTGATGGAGTGTGCCCTGGGAGCCCTGCGGGGACACAGTGCTTGGTGCTTGGTGCACAGGCAGGACAGAGCCTGTGCTGGGCGGTGTCCCTGTGCAAACCGGGCAGGAAAGACCTTTGGGACCTGCTGCCTGTGCAGGGACACTTCCGGAAGACACTGGGCACTGAGAGGATCCCCCCAGCCGCCCGGAGTATTTACATGTGAACAGGGGCCTGGGCCAGCGGAGGGCGGGAGGCTGGGCTCCGCGGGTGAGAGGTCCCCAGCCAGTGTCCAGGCCCAGCGCTGGGCACGTGCAGACGCATCTAGTGTAGGTGGACACGCCCTGAGGCTCTCCTGGAGACACAGGAGGAATGGCCAGGGGCCTGGCGGCGGGATGGGGGGGGCCTGGGAACTAGGATGGAGGAGGCGTCCTGCCCAGACTGCGTCCCCTGGGGAGGGCTTCAAGTCGAATAATAAAATTCCTTCTTGTTTCCAGTGTGGACATCTGGTTTTGGACACCCCTGCCTGCACCTCTGGAGAGCCGGGAGGCCTCTGCTCTGACATCTTGGCACCACATTTGCCGTTTCTCAGCCTCCGGAGAATGTCAGGAATGAGCCCCTGGGTGGCCTGACCTCCATGGGCCTGGGAAGCCAGGACAGTCCCCACCTCCCCGCCCAGGGCCAGCCCACAGACACGGCTGGTGGACAAGGCCACACCACCCTGGGGCCGCCTGCCCAGGGCCAGGGCTCAGGCCCAGGTGGAGGCGAGGCCAGCGCCCGGGGCCATCCACAGCGGGGAACCTGCAGGCCTGGAACTGCACTGTGTGTCCCCCTGGGCTCCTGCGGCTGAGCCTGCAGAGCCACTAATAAAGGTCATTCTAAGAATGTAAGTGCCCCAGGTCCCCCTTTCAGAAGGGCCCCCAGTGTCCCCAAGCAGCCACAGCTGCACAGTTCCCAGGGTCACAGCAGGAGGGGAGCCAGTAAAGAGGACCCCAGGCCAGCCAGGCAGACCCCGGTCAGCTCCTGTCACTCAGCCAACAGGGAACAGGTGGCCCGGGACCCAGCATGGGAGGGACCCCCAGGAGCTAGTCCCTGGCAGGCCAAGGAGGTGCCGGCCGGTCCTGCTCCCAGCCACCTCTCCTGATCCGCCCCAGTGCCCTCTGCGTCTGCCACCCAGGGTCTAATTCGGATCCGAGTCCACGGGGAGGAGCAAGACCAGCAGGGACAGGCTTGGAACTGGCCTCTGTGGGCCCAGTGTCTCATTCCGACGGTGGCTGCCAGGCCTCAGCTGTCTCCAGGTGCCAGGCCTGGAACCGTTGCTTCATTCACCTCAGGGCACAGGCCACACCCCCAAGTCCCTCCAGCGGCCCAGTTCAAGCCCAGCAAGGGGTGCACACTGTCGGGAGGCTGAGGCGGGAGGGTGGCGAGGTCCAGTGTGGCAACTGAGCGAGACCCTGTTTCAAAAAAACAAACGGCAGGAGGGGGGTGCAGCTCAGAGGTCGGGCACCCGAGGTTCAAGCCCCAGCACGCCAAAAAGGAAAAGAAAAAGAACAGGGTTCAAAAATGGCGTCCCTAGGGACAGAGAGCTGGGAAGGGAGGGGACAGCTGGACATCTGCGGATAGGGAGGGTCTTTCTAAGGAGGCAACATTGACAATGGAGGTAGCCGGAGGCAACAGCGTCCCAGGAGAAGGAACAGCATGTGGGAAGGCCATGTGACGGGGAGCCAGGCCAGGTGACACGACTCTCCCACCTTTTGGACATGGCACTTGCCGCATCCATTCATCTTACTAGTGAGGCTGTGAGAGAAGACCCGTGTTGTCTTGTGACAGGTGGCTTCGGGGTGGACGGTGACACGGCAGCAGACACGAACACAGCGGGACCGCCCCTCTGACTCCCAGCTCGGCCACACGTGGGGCCTGCAGGCCTCGCTCTGACCTGGGTCTACACACTGGTCACGGCAGCTGGTGGCCCAGGAGCGGTCACCGAGGCCTGGCCACCACAGCTGAGAGCAGATCCACACACGGCCCCAGGGGCTCAGCCCTTCCCAGAGTGGGAAATTGATCTCGAGAGCTGGCATCCAAGGGCATCCAGCCAGCTCAGCTGGACCCCAGGGGCTGTGGGACACTGTGGGGACCCCAGGGGCCGTGGCGGGGAGAGCTGAGCTCTGCGGCTCCCCCTGGGCAGGCAGCACCTCAGGACGGAAGGAGCAGCCACCGTTTCCCCGTCTGGGTTGGGGCTCCACTGCCCTCTCAGCTTCCAAGCAGAGGCGTGGCCACGTGACCACAGTCCTGCCACGGGCGAGGGCCAGGGCCACGGCCCTGCATGTGTGAGGCCCAGACCTTGAGGCTCCTCCCGCCTGCACCCCTCCTCCACCCTCCCTCTCCAAGCTGAGGCAGAGCCAGGCACACAGGGACCCGGTTCCCAAAGCTCCGCTGGGAGGAGTCCCAGCTGCCAATCACGGGCATCCACTCCGCCTGCTCCGTGAACATGGAGCTGGGGTGCTGGGTCCTCCCTCAGGAGGGAGCTGGGCCTGCCCTGTGGTCCCAGAGAAGCAAGGGCTCTTTGTTACGCAGCGTCACCTCCACAAAATCACTGACTGGCCCGGGAGCGCAACGCGGTTTCCTTCCGTCAGCCCCTGAAACGTGGCATCTACCATCCAGCTCAGTGGACTTTTCTGGAAGGGCCTTTAGAGACACATTTCGATTGCCAAAGGGTGGGCCAGGCCAAGGGAGGAGAACGAGAGGACACAGCACAAGGCCCGCCTGTGTCCCCACCACATCCTGCGGGACCCAGGACACCTGCAAGGGACACAGAAAGAGACGCCGGAGGGCAGGGTGCGGCTGGAGCTGAGACCAGGTGTTTGCCGAGCACCTGCCCAGTCCTGAGGTCCAGGCCCTCGGGGGACAGGCACCCTTGCTCTGCCCCCAAGTTGTCCCCAACATGGCGGGGACACACAAGCAAGGGACAAGGTAGGCGCTGACGGGAGGCCCAGGGGCCCTGGAGCAAAGAGGAGAGGACCCCGCTGGGCCCTACAGGGCAGCAGAGAGGGGCCAGGCTGCTCCCCACCAGCGAGGGACACTCTTCACCAGGAGGCCAGGGACAGAGGACCCAACCTTCCCCCTGGCAGGGCCCATGCCCTCACAGAGCACTGGACGCGGGGCAAGCGTCGTCACGGCACGCTGACCAGGGGAGCAGACACACGGGGTCAGGGAGGGCTCGTGGGGAGGTGACAGTGAGGCACAGAGCCAACCCTGAGGGAAAACCAGCCACGGGACATCCCTCGAAAGGCCCTGGGCAAGGGTGGGCCGGAAGGGGGTCCTGACCTCCCTGAAGGGCTTTTAGCAGGTCTGGGTGGGGCCTGCGGGTGTTTCAGAATGGCAGCAGGAGGTGGGAGGCAGGGAGGCCAGGGTGGTGGAGGTCAAGGGTGAAGGAGGCCGCTGCCAGGAGAAAACCTCCACGTGGGTACTGAGGAGGTTCAGAGGCCGGAGGGAGACCCATCCCCAGGTGTCCAGCATAGAGGACAGGCCTGCAGGCCCGCGAGGAGACAGGTTGGGGCCCACTGTACCTGTGAAACAATTCGCTTTGGCAGCAGCTGCGTCCCATCAACCTATTGAAGCTATTTGTGGAAAGGCACATGACGTTGAGCTAAGGCCCCTCCTGCCCCAGGGCCGGGGCCACGAGCAGCCCACCCCATGTCCACCTCACCTGCCCGACCTCGGTTTCCTCCCTGTAAGAAGGTGTCTTAAGCCCCTTCCCCACAGGGTGGTGGTCCCGTCCAGAGAGTTAAATGAGATACTGTGGAGGCCTTCGCACAGTGTGCGGCCACACCAACGAGCTGGGGTCAGGGAGGACTTCCTGCAGAGGCAGGGCTTGTTCCGGAGTGGACTAGTACTAGATGACTAGTACCCAGGTGACTGGTACCCAGGTGCCTAGTACCAGGGTGGTTATAGCAGGCAGGGCTGGCTGGCCTCTCCCAAGGAGCCGCCTTTGGACGGTGCAGACACAGGTCCTGGTGGCCACGGCACCATTGCAGACCCCCCCCAGAAGTCCCCACGGCACTGATCCCCCCAAGCCACCAGCCTGTGTAGGTACAGATGGGTGACAAGGGACCCTGGCCCAGTGTATCAATAAAAAATCAAACTAAATCGGGAAAATACTACAAGGCTGTGGCCTGAGAGCCACCCGTTACCCAGCGGCTCCGGAGGTGGGGACGTGAAGGGGCCTCGCTGGCCCTGGGGCAGAACCGCCTCCCCCAGCCGTGGAGGCCACGGCTCTGGCTCAGACCTCAGCCCCCCGTCCAGGGAACCCTTCGGTGGCATCAGACGCAGGAGATAATCCGGGGACCCCTTCACCCCCGGCTGGAAATCCTCAGCCCAATCCTGCCGCAGAGCACCTCAGATCCAGGGCCTGATCTCTGATCGCTGGACCCGACTCGTGCCTAAGAAAACCAGGCGAGGAGGAGCCCATGTCCCCTGACCGGAGCAGGGCGGGGAGGCCACCTCTTGGCGGGAGGCTGGCCTTTGGTGCACTTGTTATGGGAACCTGCTGTTGGGTGCTAATCACTCTGCCTCAGAGTTCACTTAACATTGATTGAGCACCTACTGTGTGCACTAGGCAGTGTTTCCAACAGTGGGATCTGTTCTGCCCTCGGCCACGTCCATTATGATGGGAGGAACAGAGGCTCCAGCCCAATGAGGTCACTATCACTTCACACAGCAAGAGGCCAGGAGGGTCAGCAAATGTCCCCTCAAGGACCCCGGGTTCTTTCCAGCTTTCTGATTTTTCACCCTCAGCTGGGTTCTTATCCCCAGTCCCCTCAGGACCACAAGATAGCTGCCACTGCGCCAACCCACATCCAGACACAACAGCCGGCCCAGGCACGAACAACAAGAGATTTCCCCAAAGTTCACTGCAGTCCTTCACCCATGACCACTGGCCAGCACTGGGACCCCTGCCCTGGGATCAGTTAATGGACGACAGCACCTCCAGAACCCCTCCTAGAAGCAGGCGGGGACTCGCCACCTTCTGGGTCAGTGGGCAGTCCCCGAGGGCAGCCATGAAGGAGGTGCAGAACAACTTGAGAGGTGCTCACCCAGAGTTGGGTGCTGAGCTAAGTGGCTGTGGGAACCCCGTGCTCCTGTGTCGGCCACCACTGGGGAAACTGAACTCAGCGATAGAGCAGTGTGGCTCGGGCCCAGAGAGGTGGGGAGGACAGCGTCTGGGCTCACCAGCATGGACGAGGGGCTCAGCACCACTGGACACGAGGAAGCTGCAATCAAAACACCTGACACCCACCCACAGGACTGGGAAACAAGCGTGCACCAGAGAGCAGAGACTGGCGCCCGCTGCGTTCCTGGTGGAGCGCAGAGGATTCAGCCTTAGCGGAAACGGATCAGAGGCTGCTCAAAAACTCCAAGGTGGGATTGCCACGTGCCCGGGATCCACTCCCAGGCAGGCGCTGGAGAACCACGCGGGGACTAAGCAGGGACTCCACCCATATCCACTGTGGCTTGATTCACCGTCACCAAGGAGAGAAACAACCCAAATGTCCATCAACGCGTTCAATGGGTGAACCCAGAGGAATGGTCTTGCCTGCAATGGAATATTATTCAGCCATCAAAAGGAACGGGGGAGGACCTGTGCCACCGCCAATCGGAGCCTAGAGAAGTGATGGCTAACTCTACCGGCCCTCGCCTGAAGTCCTCACACCTGGTCTGCTGGCCGCGGCCGGCTGAGGGTGTGGCGGGACCCACTATCCCTGGGGGGATGAGAATGTTCTGGAACCAGCTGGAGGGGACAGCTGTCTAGCACTGAGTATTCTCATGTCACCAACTGCACACTTTCAAACGGTAAAAATGGTCAACCTGGTGTCACGTCTGTTGACCACAATTTCAAATGAAGGTCCAGGTGGGGGAGGGGCCCCTCTGGCCCACTGGCCACTCGCAGCCCCTTCTCTTCCGGCCACTGGCCTCAGGGGCTCAGAGAGTGAGGGGAGGAGGAGCCGCCCTATGGGGGGAGGGTCCACTGAGCCGGGAACTGGGCCCTTGGCCCCCCTCGCTGCTGGCCAGGCCTCTGTCCTGTCCCTTCAGGATTCTGCAGGAGGCAGAGATGCCACAGAAGACAGAAGGAGCCGTGACGGTCCCCTGGGGTTCACAGGAGTCGGCCGAGGGCCTGGGTGGCGGCTGTGGGGCCCGGGGTCCTGCCGGGGAAGGCCGTGGAGACCGAGGCTGCACAGGCCACCTCCTGGCCCAAGACCAGGTCTGGACGAAGGGCCGGGGCCAGGAGGGCCACCTGGAAAGCCCATCGCAGCGGGTGGCCTTTGTCTCGGTGACCTTCCCCTTCTCCGTGTACCAGCCCCCGACCTGGTGCCATCTGTCTGCTGGCTCTGTGCCGGGGAGGGGGCTCCTCCTGCTGACGGCGGCTCGGAATGGCCGGGCTGGACGGAGGCCGGACGGAGGCGGAACTTCGCTGACCCCCGCCTCGCTGGCCTCCCTCGGTCTCTCCGGCTACTTCTCGGGCACTTCCCACCTGAGGGACAGTGGCCTCAGGGCTCAGGCCCCAGACCTGCCTCCTCTCTGGGCACACGGCTGCTGAGACGCCTCCGCTTGAGCCTGCATCTGGTGGCCGCAGGGATGGACACTTCCCGGAGCCCCGACGGCAGCGCCCCCTCCTCCAGGCCGGTGGATGGGCCAGCGTCCCCCGTCCTCCCGCCCCTCCCCTGGCTGGGGGACAGCGACTCCATCCTTCCTGCCACTCAAGCTCCGACCCTGGGAGGACACTGCGGACCCTGTGGGTCACTCCAGGGGCCCAGGGACCAGTGGTGAGGCCCTGAGAGGGGCCAAAGATGACCAGGCCAGGGCGCTGGTGGCTTCCGGGTCCCCTCTGTGAGTTCTCCTGAGTCGTGTTCTCTTCCTTTATTATTTTTCGGTCTTTTCAGGTGGAGGTGGACACAGCATCTTTATTTCCTGATTTTATGAGGAGCTGAGGATGGAACCCAGGGCCCCACACAGGCCAGGCCCACGCTCTGCCACTGAGCCCCAGCCCAGCCCGAGTCTGAAGGCCCGTTCTCCTCTCTGATGGCTCTCTGGCGGGTGACCTCATCTGTTGTTTCAGAAACAAGGACACTGAGGCCCTGAGAGGCAAGGGGCCGGGCCTGGCCTGGGATCAGGACCATGCATGTTCCTCTCTGAAGCCCAAGACTCCCGGCTCGGTAAGGTGCGGGGACAGGAGGCATCACGGGGGATCCTCAGCAGGACACAGGCACTGCGAGAAGACCAGCTGCTGTGGACCGAGCAGCCTAGGGGTGTCCCGAGGACCCGGGGTCTTTCCATCTCCTGCTTCAGCCACCCCTGTGAGCTGGGGACAATGGGGAGGCCAGCTCTGGGGCTGGTTCCAGACCTGGAATCCAGGAAAGAGGCCCAGCCTCCATCCACGGGCCTCCAGGGAGGTCTTTCCAGAGGCCCCGCCCAGCACATTCCAGAACTGAGTCACATGCACAGGCCAGAGCCTGTCCCAGGCCAGGGACTGAACTGCTCTGACCCATCAGAGTCTTCCCTGGATCTGGGGGTGGGCTCAGCTGATGCTCCCTGCTGGGGGGGAGTGGGAACCCCCACAAAATCGGGGTGTCCCGCTGGATGAGAGCCCATGGCATCCACCCCACCAGACTTTCCCCAAGGAAGGTCCAGGCTGCTGATGCCCCCTGAGCTGATTTTCAATGGTGATTTTTTTTTTTTTTGTACCAGGGATTGAATCCGGGGAGGCTTGACCACTGAGCCACATCCCCAGCCCTATTTTATATTTTATTTAGAGACAGGGTCTCCCTGAGTTGCTTAGGGCCTCGCTTTTTGCTGAGGCTGGCTTTGAACTTGCGATCCTCCCGCCTCAGCCTCCCAAACCGTTGGGACTGCAACCGTGTGCTACCACACCGGCTCCATGGTGAACCTTTATGTAGGTTTTAGAGGACTCTCTTTAATGGTTATCATTAGCATTAGTTTTATCGCAGTTACTGTAACCTCTTATTTGAGGCAAGTGATGCTGACTCTTTATAACTGGTAAATAAGTTTAGAACCCCTGAGCTGGGGCCGGGGCCAGAGCTCAGCAGTAGAGCAGCTGCCTGTTGTGTGGAGGCCCCGGTGCCGTCCCCAGCACCTGCCCCCCCCCACCTCCCAATTAAAGGTAAGTTGTCATTGGCTCAGGTGGGAGTGCAGGTGTCCCAGGCAGTCACCTTGGAAAGCCTGGCCTGCCTGCTCCAGAGCACGCCCACCCCGTCCCCAGCCTGTCCCCAGCCCGTCCCCAGCCCTTCCCACCAGTGGAGCCCACACAGATAAGCAAGGACACCCAAGGTTGGGCATTGCACCCTACCCTGGCCCAGGGACCCTGGCCAGCTGCCAACAGAGACCCCGGCTGTGACAGCAGCCAGACGAGACCCGCCCAAGAGCTCAGGCTGCGGGCCCTGAGGCCCAGCAGGCAAAACCCAGCTGCGGTGAGGACCCAGATGGAGGGACGCAGGGCACAGGGCGTGGAGGGGTCCCTGGCTCCTGGGGTCACACGGCCTGCCTCAGAGCACTGCAGGCTGCAGGCTGAGGCCTGGCCGTCTCCTGAACGTTGGGCAGGCGGAGATGCTCCCGGAGGCCAGAGGCCGGGGTTCGGCCTCTGCTGTCCGGCCTCCGTGGCGTCAGAATCCTGCTGATTTGGGTGGTGGGAGTTAAGGGTGGACGCCTGCTGCTGGGGGGCTGCCTGGGAGTCCTTCCCGGGGAGGGCTGCACTGGGCGCCAGATGGAAATGCATCTGTGATCATTTCCTGGCTGGCCTGTGACGTCACCTCCTGGGAATGACCCTGGGGAGGCCCGGGGAGGCCCAGCCTGCTCAGCACCAGGCAGCAGGAACGTGGATCCACCTCTTTTCCTGAGGCCCACATGGCTCATGGATCCAGCACCCGGTCCCCAGCCAGGATCAAGCCTTTGGCTCCTGGCCCCGCAGTGTCAAAGGCAGTTGCTGCCCACGGTGCCCTTGAGTGGCTCCCTCGACCACCCAGGTCTGGAAGTGGCCTGCAGTTGTGAGGAAGCCAAGCCGGGTCCCCCTCTGCCAGGGGCCCACCAAGAGAGTCCCCCTGGGCTACACAGAGGCCCACTGCAGCCCGGGCTGCGCCTCCTGGACAGTCTCTCCAGAGAGACCCCCGCCCAGCCACGGCCCCTCTCTGAGGGCCACCTCCCTCCTCCCTCCTCCCTGTCACCAAGGAGTGGTGAGAACACAGCCCTCCTTCGGGACAGAAGGGCCTCACTGGTGGCCCAGGTGGGACACCACAGGGCCACCCCAAGGAGCACCACCTAGTTTTCAGGGCAGGGCTCTGTCTCGAGGTCACAGCTCTGGTTTTCTGAATCGATGGAGGCGTGGCGCCCAGCGGGTCGGACCCGCAGCGGGTCGGACAGCCGGAGGCAAGTGGCGCCCGGGGTAGGACCGGCTCCTTTGGCCTTGGCCCCGGTAGGGTAGTGTGGGCAGCCTGGTTAGCACTGGGTGGTTCCCTGGCCTGTCCCCGTTGCCCCTCCTTATCCTGATAACAGCATCTCACTTCCCTTTCAGAAGACGCTCCTTCCAGACTCAGGAAATGAAATGACCTCCTGGCGGCTTGGATGTGGCCCCACCAGGCGGACTCTGCTGATTGATTGGGAGGTGGGCATATGACCCAGGTGGGCCAATCAGGGCAGACCCAGACACTAGAGCTCTCAGTCTAGAGGAGCCCCCTTTCTGCTCAGGTTGCCAAAGTGATAAGAACCGTCTGGAACCATCTTTTCTCCTTTGAGGAAATTCAACCTTAAAATGAAGCCAAACACACTGGAAAGCAGGTCCGGCTGGACACAGGTTCCCAATGATTACATTTAAGCCCCTGGATCCAGCCATGCCTGAAAACATAGACATGCTTTCCAGACATTTCTGCTGAAAGCCATTTAAATTGGATTTCTATCCCTTGACAAAGACGCTTGCCTGAGACAGGCTATTAGGACGAGTCTGAGCAGCTGACCAACAGACAGCCATCAGGGTTTGTTACCTAAACACGTGGGGTGGCAGTAATCTTGCCAGAGAGGCTGATGCAGAAAACATCAGGCAGAGGGTCAAGGAATGGATAGTGACCCCCTAGAAAGGCCAGGGAACCACTGTTTTCTAGATCCTTCCAGAGGGTGGGGCCTGGAGTGGCCATCTGGTCTACCCGGGTGGTCTCACTGGAAGACACTTGTTGACAAGAGGTGGTTCAGGGGACCCCCATGACCTTCTGGTGATGATCATGTTTTCTCCCAAGTGGCCACGGCCATTGTGTCCTGCTTGGTTCCAGAACCCATCTAGGAGCACAGCTGTCTGACGCACCCCTCGGGGTGTCCGGGCTGCTCCTCGTTCCCCTTGCCCACCTCCCGGGCTCTGCCCACTTCCCGGCCATCTCCTGGGTCCCTGTTGGCCATCTTCCTTCTGTCCCTAGAGCAGATCTTACCCTGGGATTTGAGAGGATGTGTCCTCGGTGACCAGGGCCTCATCCAAGGCAGGGACGCCACGTCTGTCCTGGTGTGGGTCCACGGGACCCGTCTGTCCACACGGCCAGCCTGGACCTCTCCTCACATGGCAGGTGGCCCCCCTCCCGCCCCCAGGCCCTGGCTCCCACGGGGGACGGCCACATCACTCTCTGCATGTCACAGGACCCATGAGCACACGCGTGTGCCTCTGGGTGGGAAGGAAGCTCCTGGGGCCAGCGGACAGCGTGCTCGGACTGTGGGGCTGGACAAAGGAGGCTGAGGAAGCTCAAGGCTGGGCCTCCCGAGCCTCCTCCCTCCCCTTGCAGCCCCCAGAGGCCCACAGGGGGGTGGGGGGGGAGAGGGGACAGATCGGCCAGGCAACTGGCTGGGACTCCAAAGGTCAGCCCATGAGGCCCACCTGGGCCTGGCCAGCCGCCTCCTGGGGAGGAAGGAAGTACAGCCTCAGGCCACCTCTGAGCCAAGAGCCTCTGGGAGACAGGGCAGTGACAGGCCACCCTGTGGATAGCGCCCCAGCGCCTGGCCCTGTGTGCTCATCTGGGATCAGGCTGTGGGGCAGAGCCCAGGACACTGTGAAGGTCAAGGTGACCTTGATGGGAAGCCCCGAGTCCTGCTCACTCACTGACGCCAGGGGCCCCTCGGCGCTCCCCCAGGCTGCCTGCACCCACTATGTCCACCCTCTGGAAGGGTCCACCAGTCCTGCTCTGCTCAGGCCTCGCCAGGCTGCTACCACAGTGTGGGGCAGAGACTGTCCCCACATGGAGACCCGACTACAGGAGAGTCCCCTTCGGAGCCCCCTCAGCTGTCCACAGCATCCATTTCCTTGACCAAGAGTGAGCAGAAGTCGTGGCCGCTCACTCCTCAGAGCCAGAGAAGCAGGTGCTGGTCTCTCGCCAGAGGCCTTCTTTAAAGGGCTCACCTGGTGAGGGCAGGCCCACCACAGGGACCTTGCTGTGGTCAACGCGCAGCCGGCAGGCAGAGGAACGCTGTTCTGTGTTGCCGGTTCTGTTAGAAGGAGACTTTGGGCCCTGCCTGTGCTTCCAAGGTGGGCACCACACAGTGGGCCACTGGCTCCTCTCGGGGTTCCACCTCCTCTTGGGGTTCCACCTCTCAAAGATCAAGGAACTCTTCATCAAGAGCTGACCAGGGTGCGCCTGCAACCTCAGCTGCTCAGGAGGCCAGGACCTCTCCCGCCGCCTCCCTGCCTCCTCTGCCTCTGCCTTCCTGCCCCTTGAACACACCGAGCCATGCTGCCCCAGGGCCCTTGCACATGCTCCTCCGCCCTCCCGGGCTTCTCAGAGCCTCCACAGGGAGGTCTTCCCTAGCCATATCCCTTCCCCAGGCTGACGGGTCTGTCCCCTCTTCCTATTGCCGCAAACGCCATTCCGTGTCCACTTCTGTGCTGACCAGGGTGGGAGCTTGCCTCTGTTCCCGGCTCCCACCTCAGGGCTGCATTTAGTGGTGGCTCAGTGAGCGTTGGTTGAGTGAATAAGTGATCAGGGGCCCACAGGCCTCAGGGTGCCGGTGGAACCCAGCTGCTCGCGCTGTGCTAGCTCTGGACCAGTGAGGTGGTGACTGTCACTCTGATAGAAGAGGGTGCCTCTCGCCATGGCAACGGGGACGTCAGCAGGGCTGCATTTGTCTCGCAAAAAGGGGGTGTCGGGGACGCCCACGGGCTGACAGCGGGGCCCAGTGCCCTGGCCTCGCTCCCTCCTGGGACGGTGGCTGCGCCTCCCGGCCCGGGTGGCCCTCCAAGGCACAGTGACGGGTTCCGCTCTCTACTCCTGCCCTGGACAAGGGATGAGGGGTGGCTGGGGCGGCCCAGGGTCTGCAGGGCTCCAGCCGCCTCCCGGACCCCGGGCCTCTGCAGGAAGGAGGAGAGGAGGCGGAGGCGGAGGCTGGAGCCCATGAGGCGCGGGCTGCCAGGGCCTGGGGAGGCGGCCTCGGCCACCTCAGCCCTCACGTGGGGCGACAGTCTCCGCGGTCACTCACTCTGCAGGTTCCTAAGTGTCTCCTCCGGCCACCCCGCCTGCTGTGCCCCCAGTGATCGACACCAAGCGTCCCACAGAGTCCCCCCCCAGGCCCCCCCGGTGGCTCTGCCTGCACCACGTTGGGTCCACCGGGTGGCCCCTGGCCGAGGGGACTGACAGTGTCCTCCGTCCACACTCGGGGCTGACCTCGGCCTTAGGGAGGAAGGACGCGCTCACACCTGCGGCTACACGGAGGCTTCTGAAGACACACGAAGCCAGCTGAGTGGACATGGCAGGGTGGACACTGTCCACCTGAATGAGGTCCCGGGAGGGGCCGGCTGCAGAGTGGACAGGGCTGCCAGGAGAAACGGGCCACCGTCCAATGGCGGGAGGGTGGGCAGTCCAGGGTGGGCAGTGGTGCGTGTATCTAAGCCAGACCAGAAGGACGTCCTGGGGGGTGGACGCGACACCTCTTACTGTACCCACGCAGGTGGCCGAGGGTGCACAGCCTCAGGTTACAAATCCAAGGACCCTTCATTTTCCACTCTAATGAACTCGCTCCCTCTTGGGACAGTGGCCTCATGTCCCCAGGTTACCCTGTGCCAGGAATTGAATTCTGTCCCCTGGGCCTGCAGGGAAGGGACTGTGACCCATTTCTGGTTAGTAAAACAAAGGAAAGTCTGTTGGAAAAGAGAGTCTCACTGGAAAACTGAGGTGGAAACATGAAGAGAAACTGGTTCCAGGACTGTCCCCTCACCCCCCACCCTGCTCCCTGTCTTTGGAGGTGGGCACATGAAGAAGCGATATCTGGGGTTGTGGCAGCCACCTTGCCACCATGCGGAGAGGTCAAGAGACTTTACAGATTTCAACTTGCATCATGATACTGAGGAACTAGTGAACCCGGCTGGGTGTGGCCCACTTCCTGGTGACCTCCTAAGTGAACCTCGAGTGGCCCAGTGGCTCAGCCACTGCGCAGGGTTTTGTTACTTGCAGCCAAGAGGTGTCCTGCTGGGGGCATCCGCTCGGCCTCTGCAGCTGGTGAGAAAGGGTGTGAGTCCGCCCTGTGCCCAGCTCTACCTTGAGGGCCTGGCGACTGGAGGAAGCCGTGCGCCCACGGCCTCAGGTTTGCCGGCTGCCAAGTGGGCACGAGAGGGCTGTGGCTTTGCAAGGTGGCAGGCCAGCTCAGAGCGCTGTGGGTGGTGACGTGGGCCGCACACAGAGGGAGGTAGTCAGCGCTCTTCTTGGGCAGCAGGACAGCCGTTAGCCCTGAGGACAGCACAGGGCCAGCTGCCGGGCTCCATCAGGGTCGCTGTGGTGGCCAAGGCTGCAGAGGAAGAGAGGTCACTCCAGCCCTGACTGGGCTAGTGTCCCCTCCCCTTAACAGAAGCCCGGGTCACTCACCCAGAGCTCATGATTCCCCCAGGGCTCCGCCTGCACCTGGGAGAGCCAGGCACTGCTCCCCGGTCCACGTGGCCCCTCCGCCTCTCCCGGGTCCACGTGGCCCTCCGTGTCTCAGCAGCTTCCGGAGGGTGTGTCGGGGGCCACCCGTCCAGGGACACACAGGGCTGCTCCCGGGCCTGGCTTCCTCCCTGGGCACCGGTCAGCAGGCTGCCCTCCCGGGCCTCCTAGCCTCCTGAGAGTGTTTTTTATTTCTGTGTCTTCATTTTAAAAGAATCAATGGACTTTTTAAAAGTACGGTTTCACTTTTCCAGAAAAATTGGTCAGACGGGGCCAAGAGTTGCCTATGCCCCAGACCCCGAGTCCCACGCCCGTCGCTGGCCTCTGCACAGTTCGAGTCGGTATTGGAACGGCATCGTCAACCACAGGCCACGGGTCCCCTCAGGGATCAGTCTCCGTGTGGTGGAGTCCCCTGGGTTTAAAGATGTGCATAGGACGAGCCAGGCGCAGCGGCCACACCTGTAGTCCTAGTGGCTGGGGAGGCTGAGGCAGGAGGATTGCAGGTTTGAGGCCAGCCTCAGCAACTCAGTGAGACCCTATCTCAACATAATAAATAAACAGGGGTGGGGGGGGTGGCTCGCAGTTAGCTGCCCTGGGCTCCATCCAGTACCAGAGAGAGAGCAGAACCTGCAGTATCCGCTGCCCGGGCAGCTCCGCGGCTGCTCGTCCCCCCAGCCCCGGCTGAGGGCCCTCACTCAGGCTGCTGCCCGGGGGAACCCACACGGGAGGGTCAGCTTCTCACCCAGGTGGTCTCCATGTGGCTCGGGAACCCCTGGAAGTGTGATTGGCGGGTCCCACCCGGGCCTACAGAGGGGCCCCTGCGGAGCTGACCCCTCCTGGCCACCCCAAAGATGGGGGTCCCTGGGCTCCTGCATTTTTAATGGAAAAACGAGACAAAAGGAGGACCCCGCCTCACGCCCGCACGTGACCTGAGGTGTAGGTCTCGGTGACGTTCAGAGGTCTGTCCACTCCCAGCCGCCCGCTCAGAGCA
>NW_026000138.1:549365-566922 GCF_001458135.2 Marmota marmota marmota | reverse complement strand
CAGGCTGGTCACCTGCCGATAAGATGAGTCGGAGGCCTCCAGGAAGGGCCAGCAGCCCGGCCTCGAGAGGAAAGAGGGCGGGAGGGAGGCCGGCCCAGGGCTCCGCACACACCCACCTTGCACACCCGCCTTGCACACCCAGGCCCGGGCACCCCAGGGCCGTGCTCACGCTCAGGCCCGGGCACAACACTGGGCGCCGCCGAGCTCTCTGACCACAGCTGCAACAGGAGGACACTCTGGGCTCCGTGCCAGAAAACCTAACTGGAAACTGGCCGTCAGAGCTGGGCCAGCCACGGACCCCAGGGCTGACCCCGTTTGGTGAATGGTCTCCTTGACGCATGGCCAGGCCCATCCATTGCCACAGGGGCAGTGACCACAGAGACCCCCGTGGTCAGCAAAGTCTCTGGACTTGGTGTCACCTGCACAGAAAAGAGTCGTGTCCCAGCCTGGTTGCCAAGGAGCCTGTGACCTCCCGGGGGCACATGCTGGCGAAGGCAGCCACCAGTGACCCCCTGGGCCTGCGGTCATCGTGAGGTCATCGTGAGGACCTCCCAGCTTGCAGCTCGTGGTTTCAGGTGGCTCTTGGGGGGGGCCGGGGCTCGGGGTCGCAGGCCTTGGTGGCTGACTCTGTGTCACCTGGCGCCCACTCCCTGCACGGCCTCGCACCTGCACCAGGCAGACTCTGCCAGCTGACCCTCTAGGTGACATCCCCATCCTCAGTGTCCCATCAGAATGGTGGCTGCAGGGGAGGTGGACTCCTCCCATCACGGTTCACGGCTGGCACAGTTCATGGCCAAACCTCAGGGGTCAGCAGCCTGCCTACTGCACCCATGGCAGACAGGGGTCCACCCAGGGGTCCCTGGAGCTGGTCACAGCGCCGGGGACCGTCTTTGGGAGCAGGTGGGGCCCCTGCACCCTCCCAGCTGCCTCGGGGAGGCCGGGAGAGGCCAGAAGAGGCCCAGAGAGGCCGGGAGAGGCCGGGAGCTCTGCACCTTGCCTGGCTCCCTCTGCCACAGGGGCCTGTGGGCACTCGGCCTCCCTGGCCCGTGTCCTGGGTGATGAGGCTGAATATCGTCACAGCGAAGCTGCCATCAAGGCAGCTGCCCCAGGACGTGGCGCTGGGCCGGCTTGGACTCCCCAGGGGCACTGCCAAGAGGGGCCCTGGGCAGGGGGTGGTCAGGGCCCTCAGGAGGGGACCATGCCCACAGCATCTGTTCCTCCAGATCTGGGGGGGGCCTCAGGGGAAGGAGGGGTCCGTTGGCCACCTCCCCTAACCGCTCGCCCCAGTGCTCCTGGGTCCCGGGCAGCAGTGGGGTGAGTGGCCCTGGACCAGCCCCGCCCTCCAGGCCTAGGACACGCCCCTTCTGGGCCACGGCCTCCACCTCACAGCCAGCCCTGAACCCGGACCCGCTGGACAGGACCCCTGGCCCCTGCTACCATCCTGCCCAGAACCCTCCATGATCTCGGCTGCAGACGTGACCTGCCATCTCTGAATGGACGCTCCATGTGGACCGCAAGTCTCCCAGGATGGCCACACCCGATTGTCACCAGCTGGCACATGAGAACACTCCCTGGGGTGCCTGTCCAGCACGAAACCCGCGTCCATAGTGGGGAACCCGAGGCCCAGGACAGGAAGAGTGAACCCGAGCTCCTTGACCTCCAGGGCAAGGGGACAGGGCTGGTTTCTGTCCCCACTGGAGATTGACCGAGGAGTCGCACAGCACACGCTTGTGCCTGGGCAGCAGGAGCCAGAGGGAGGGAGGCGGGGAGTGGGCCGTGGGCCGCGGACGGCGACACCGGGTGCCAGACGCCAGGGAAGTTGCTAAGGGAGAGTCGCCGCATCTTTCTTTGCCGAACTCTAAAAATATCCCTGGAGGGAAAAAAAGCCCTGATTAAGCACCGTCTGCCAACGCGGGCGTTAGTCACTCAGCGCTGGTGAGCGCCAACTGTATGCCTAACAGAAGTTGGCTGTGGGATCAAAAAACAGAAATAACTGTCCGAATGCGTGTCCCCCCGTCACACAGAGATCGGAAACCAAGTCCAAGGGCAGCGTGGAGGAGGCTGGGGAGGACGCGAGGGACGCACACAGGACCGCGGAGGGCAGACCGTGCCTGTGCCACGTCTGGCCGATCCTCTCCAGCTCTTTCTTTCTTCTCAAGGTTCAAAGTCTGTCACGAGAGAGGGTTCTCGCCCTGCGGCCACCTCTGGTCAGCAGACACTGGGCCCCGCTGGGCAGCTCCCGGTGTGAGCCCAGGTGCCTGGAGCTCAGCAGAAGGACAGGCTCAGGGCAGAAAGAGCCAGGGACAGGAGGCGAGATGGCCACAGCCTCACATGGGCTACCGTTGGGGACAAGATCCACGGCTTCCGAGTGGCCTGTGTCCTAGTGGCAGGAACTCTGGGGGGCCGTCGGTCCGTCCACCACACAGTCCCGGGCTCCGCAGCCCTGGGGGAGCCCAGGTCCAGGGTCTGGGCACTGGGCAGCTCTGTGCCCAGCAGGTGGACCCTCGTCTCCTGCTCCCCAGAAATGCCACCCAACGTGCGGGAGTGCTTCAGCGTCCCCGTCAGGGTAGCACTTCCACACCAGCCAGGGTCACCGTCATCTCAGGGTTTCAAGGACCCCCATAAGCTGCCCAGCCTGGCCTGGCACTCGAGACCCTCCTGCCTCAGCCTCCCGGTGGCGGGGACGAGGGTTCTCTTAAAGAGACAGACACCGGCGCCCCCTCCCTCCCGGAAACCACACGTCCCCAGGCCGGGCGAGGGCTCACGGGCACTCAGCGTGGGCACCAGTCTCAGGCTTGCAGCCTGCAGGACCCAAAAAGACCCCCGTCTGCCGTCCAGTCACGCGGCTGAACCTTGGTGGGAGGGTCTTGCCAGGGACACAGCCCGTGAGGACCCCGGCCGGAGGGCCTCGGGGGCAAAGGGCTGAAGGCCAACACGGTGAAGGTGGCCAGGAGCAGACAGTGTCCTCGAGGCAAGCGCAAGGACAGCGTCACTGCGAGGCCACCCACCTGGGCCGCAACCCCCTGCACACAGGTCCTGCCTGAAGCTGGCCTAGAGCCGCCCAGTCCCCGGGGCAGCCATCCAGCCAGGCCCAGGGAGCCCTGCAGACCCTGGGCCGCCCCAGCCACCCCTCATCCCTTGTCCAGGNTTGCAAGATACAAGGTAAATATACAAATATCCACGAGGAACGAGCGGCGTGGGATGTTCAGAGAGGCCAGGCAGCGCCGGCAGCTGCTGGTGTATGTTAGCAGCTGTCACCGCCTCCGCTGTTTTCTTAAAGGTCTCTTGTGGTGGCTACAGAGCCGGAAAGTTCTGGAACATCTGAGACAAGGATGTGCAGGGGGCAGGCGAGTGCCCATTGAGCCTGCTAGGGAGCTTGATCCCCTCACCAGTGACGAGGAGGAACTGGGTGGGTCATCCACACTGCCTCTCGGGGTCCCCCAGAAGAGCCAGCTCTGGTTGGCAGCCACGGTGACGTGCTCGATGACTTGCCCTTTCGTGACTTCCTGCCTTTCCCGTCTCACTTCCTCTCTTCCCCACTTTCCCTGCCGAGCTTCCTGACATCAGCCCCTTGCAGTTGCTCCTTTGGATGAGGGGGTGGATCTTGAGGGACCCCACCCAGGACAACTAGCACCAGCAACATCTGTCCCACTTGTCGGGTCAGCAGAAGCACCTCGCAGCTGGCCCTCAGGATCCACGTCCTGTGACCACTGCCATCTGTCCAGGAGGCGGAAGGCATGCGTTCTGTGTCTCCATCTCTACCTGAGAGGCGAGTGAAGGGACCGGGGCTGGGCTGGGGGCCGGGAGCCAGCTGGGCGAGTCTGCTGTTGTGGCTCCAGCCTTCACCTTGAATCCTTCTGTCCCTCCTGCCTCAGGGCCTTTGCACACGCCGTTCTTTCACCTGAAACTTTCTCATCTACCTCTGGATGCAGCTGCCTCTGGCCAACCTTTGGTCCTCCTTTCGCTGTCACTTCCTCACTGGTGTCCAGTGTCTTCTCTGTGCTCGGTCAGGGTCTCCTGCTTTCTGTACTACCCTTCAATCGCTTGGTCTCTTAGCTGCCCGGCTCCGTGTCTTTCCCTCCGACTAGCCTCTGAGCTCCGTCCCTGTCTTTGGTACCACTGTGCCCAAGCTCCTGTCACACTGTGTGTGCTCCATAAACAGCAGGTGAGGGAATTGAGCCAGTTGGAGAAGGTCAGAGCCGCCCTGTCCTTGCAGAACTGCAGTGTTCATGGGCAGGAGCCAAGGTGGCCACACACCTGCCCCTGCATGTTTGCAGGGCAGTTTGGTGGGGGGGGCACAGGGGTGGGCAGGCTGTCGAGTGCCCCCTGGGGGACTCTCCCCCAGGCAGGCCTAGGACAGCGCCCACAGAAGTCACCCTCCTCCACCCCACAGAGCGGCTGCGGTTCAGGTGGGAACGGCTTCGGACGTGGCTTTGGACATGGTCTTGGACGTGGCCTCTGAGACAGCAGCGCTGTAGCAGCTGTGTGGTGGGTGGTCCGTCCAGAGGCTCTGGGTTGGGGGCTTGCCCCTGGGAGGTGCTGGCGAGGGTGGGAATGGGCAGTGGGCAGGGTGAGGTCATGGAGCCCTCTGCTCACAGAGCCGCAGGGCCAAAGAGGTCAGAGCGGGGGCTGGAGGGGGCAGTGGGGTTGCCCATGGGGGGCTTGGAATAGGACCCCCACAGGTGTGTGGCCCAGGCTGGGCCCTGGCTTGCAGAAGGCTTGCCTGGGGTGCCCGGGGTCTCCCTGCAGGACAACCACTCCAGCAATCATCCGCCCAAGTCCACTGGACGCCCCCTCCTTTCTGTTGGACGGGAGGACCTGGGGGACACCAGGCCTGGTCGTCTGTGAGCCTGAGCACCCCGTGAGGGCCTGACCTGTGCGGGTGCTCAGAGGCTTTCTTGGGTGACAAAAGACAGGCAGGCACGTGTGACCCCTTAGACACCCCTGCAGTGCCCGAGCCAGATCCGAGCCATCAGCCGGCCGAGCCGCTGCCTAGCCAACCTTGGGCCACGCGTCAACTTCCGTCTGGACAGTGTGGTGCAGAGGACATGGATGGAGTCCAACTGTGGGTCTCCGTTCCACCTCCGCCTGAGGCTGTGTGGCCTCGGGCAAGTCCCTGCCCTCACTGTGCCTCCCTGTGTCCTCATCCTCCTGTCCCCACAGGTTTGGTGCGGAAGCTGCTGCACGTGGGCAGTTTGCCAAGTGCCTGGCATACAGTCAGCGCTAAATAGACGCCTCTGATCCTGACAGTTATTTGGCAAAACAAAATTGCCCACAGCTAATGCGTGGGAAGCAGGCAGGGGCGCCCCTGGGGTGCGTAGCTGGTCTCAGGCTAGAGCCAGAGCTCAGGCCTGTGGCCCCCAGGACAGGACCCCTCGGTGTCCTGGGCCTTCGTAGGTGGCAGCGCTGTTCCCAGGGCAGCCGGGTGCATTGGCAGGTGAGTGCATTCACGATGGCTGGTTCCTGGAGCCGAGGCTCCGTGCAGAGGACTGAGGACCCAGGAGACGGTGGCTGGAGCAGGGGACAGGCCCCCGGCTCTCCAGGCCGGGAAATGGCCTGGCCGAGGGGCAGGGAGATGGGGCTCCCTCCTGGTTTCCACCAGGAGGCAGACCAACCTGCTCTGGAGGTGGCCCCTCCACAGCCAGCCCAGGCCACAGACACTCGGGCGGGTCAGCTGCCACCACATCGCTCTCCCTGTCCCCTCCCTCTGTGTCGGCAACTCGCTGCTGGTGACAGAGGAAGGAGAGGAGGCCCCAGGGGCCCTGCGAGCAGGACACAGGCCAGGCATGGTGAACATGGGCCTCCCAGCAAGCCAAAGCCTTGGGCTCTGACCCCCTCTTCCTCTGACGAGGCTGTGCCCACACAGGGTCCACCCGCCCATGTCCCCCTCCCGAGGTCCAGGCCTGGCCACCCCTGCCCACTGGCAGCCCAGTCCCTGCTATAACTTGCTGCAGAGTCCAGGGATCGGGACGTGGACATCTTGGAAGGCTGCTGTCCACCTTTTGCCCAGCCCTCTCTGGCTCCAGGCTCTGTCCTCTGTCCTGCCCCTCAGGTCCAGGAGCAGGAGGGCCACATGGCTGGCCCTGGGCACAGCCGTGTAGCCCTCCTGCTGCCCCCAGTCACCACCTCCCCTCGTCTCCACAGTGACCTTCATCTTGGCTATGCCCCTCCCCCTGGGACTGGATGGTGCAGGTCAGGGTGCACCTGCCTCTTGGATTTGCCTGGGAGTCTGGGAGGCCACAAGCCCGCCACGGCCTCAGGAGATGTCCGGCCGCTGTTCCAGACGCCGCCGTCTGTTCTTTGTTCTGCAGGAGGCGGCCCCATGGGGGGGACCAACATGCTCCATCTCGTCTTCACGGCCCCCAGCCCAGCGTCCAGCAGGGAACTTGTGATCAATTATTCATTCAATAAACGTTTATGGATCCCCGACGAGACTCCGGGAGGCAGAGGGAGGGAAGCAGGCGCTGGCCCTGGAGAGGGCCACAGCCCCCGGGCCTCAGGCAGTACTGGGGCCAGACTCCTGTCCCCTGGGTGTTCAGGCAGCCCCCCGGGGCTGGCCACTGCAGGAGGCCTAGGGGTGCAAGGCAGGGGAGAGCACCCTCGAGGCCTTGGCCGTCCCACAGGAGCCCTTGTGGGTGCTGCGGGCACCACGGCTGGCCCTCCAGTGTGACCGCGGCAACCAGCACGAGCCGCGTTGGCAAGACAACCGGCGGAGGCCTCACTCCCGGCCTGCGCTGTCCAGACCCTGTCCGCTCAGAGGAGGGACGAGTCCTGCTGGCTCCCGGACATGAGCTCTGAGCCCCTAGAACGTCCTGCCTGGTGGGAGGGTCTGTGGACCTGGGCCCAGGGCCAGGCCAGCGAGTCCAGCCACCCTGGGGTTTGTGGTGGACGCCTGTGGCTGTCCGCCTAGGCCCTGGGCCACATGTTGCAGTCTGGCCTCTGGAGTGGGGGTGGGGCTGGAGGCTGACCGGGGCTGAGTGACCAAGGCCACCCATATGGACACCCTGTGGCTATGTGACTGACCCCCAGTGATATCCTGGGCACCAGGGCTCAGGTGGGCCCATGGGCTGCAGGACACCTGGTGTGAGAACTGAGCACCGTCCACAGACTCCACAGGGCAAGGACGGCTGGGAGCAGGTGCCTGGCCTCTCCTGGACCCGCCTGTGCCCTCTGCTTGGGTGACTCCAGGGCCACCCCTTCTCTGTGATGAGCTGTGGCCCTCACACAGTCCTTGCAATGCCCTCTAGCTCCTGTGTGTCCCTCCAGCCGGCTGCTGGGCCTGAGGTGGCCTGGGGGACCCCCGAGGGGGACTCTGCAGGACTCTTGTTCCATGGCAAGGAGTCCCCCAGGGGACCACGGCCCAGGGCATGGCCACTGTGTCTGAGTCTCTGAAGAGCAGGACTCGCCCCACAGCACGGCTGCCTGCCTGGCCTCTGAGTGACACCTGGTCCACAAACTGTGGGTAGGACAGAGTGTCCACTCTGCCTGAGCATGGGGACTACCTGGGACAGGGCAGATTCTAACAGACCTTTAAAAATAGGCCATGGTGCCTGTGTTCCGGGGTGCAGATGAGACACGTTTTCTTTTTCTTTTTTGGGGGGGGGGGTCACTGGGGACTGAACTCAGGGGCACCCCACCACCGAGCCACGTCTCCAGCCCTGTTTTGTCTTTTATTTAAAGACAGGGTCTTACTGAGTTGCTCAGGGCCTCGCTGTTGCTGAGGCTGGCTTTAAACTCACGATCCTCCTGCCTCGGCCTCCTGAGCCGTGGGGATCACAGGCGTGGCCACGGCGCCCGGCTGACATTTTCTTTAATGGGAAAATTCAGGTAGGAGAGGCGCAGCGGGCAGACTCCACCCCAGGACGGTGCCCGATGGTCGGCAGTGTGTCCTGCGGCAGGTTCCTCAGTGACACACTCGGGCTCAGCCTCCGGTTCAGCCTCCAGGTCATGACAAGCCACCGCCAACCTGGTGACTCACACAGGATGTCCTGCTCCAGTGGCCTGAGGCCCATGTCAAGCCACCTCGCTGGGCAACGTGGAGGCCTGGAGGCTGCGGCTTTGCTCTTTCTAACTTCTGGGGCCCTCCTGCCTCCCTTGTCTTGAAACCCTCCAGCCTCCAGCCGTGGAGGCCACATCCCCTGCCTCCCTCGTGAAGGACGCTGGCCACAGGGAGGGCCCATTCAGATGGATGGTCCAGGGTCCATATCCCCTGCCTCCCCTCCTCAAGATCCCTGACGCAGTCGCAGCGGAAACTTCCTGGTGCCATGGAAAGTTCCAGAGAGGACCACCTTTGGGCGCTGCGCCCCGAGCTCCTAGCTGGGTGTCCTGCAGCCCTCTGGGCCCCGCCTGCTCTGTGCGCAGGTGACCTCATTGCTTGGGCTGTCCGCCCTCCTTTGACCCCCTCAGCCACTATCTGACCCAGGGGTCGTTTATAGGTCAAGGTGGAGGTTCAGAGAGGTTAGGCACCTTGCCCTGCGGCACACAGCCAGGAGGCAGCAGGGCTAGCTGCATAGCTGCCATCAGAGGCCAAGAACACAGAGGCTGGAGGTTCAGGGTGGGGGTTGGGATCAGTGGGTGCTTCTCGGCTCTCGGCAGGGGTCTTGGGCCCAGGGCCTCATGTCCATCTGGTCACCTAAGGACTGCTCTCCAGCTGGGGGCTGAGGGGCCTCCGCCCACTCTAGCCCGTGGGAGGGATCTGTCTGGACAAGGCGTGTCCCCTTCCTCTTGGCTCGCACTGGCTGGTGGCCTGGGCTGCCTCCGCCATCTGCGGTGACATCATCTCATTAGAGTCCTGGGACGGCCGATGAGGTCATCCTGGTGGGCTCAAGCCAGCCAGTGCCTGCTCCCACCTGCCTGTCCCCAACCCCGACCCTGGGGGACCCTGGGGCCTGGGGAGGGAGGGTGGCGTGGGCGGCGACCCCCTTTCCCCTCCCGTCCTAAATAAGGTGAAAACTGGGCAGGGGCCACCAACTCCTGGCCTGCCCAGGACTGTGCCCATCCAGCGCCTGGCCCTGCTCCCCAGGAACCCCGTGGGGTGGGGCAGAGGGTGGTGGGCAGGGGGCGGTGGGGCCCGCGGAGCTCAGCTTCCCTGTTCCTGCTTGGACGAGGCCCGTTCCTGCTCCCTCCTGGAGACGCCCGTTCTCCAGGGGACAGCTTGTCTTGAGGCCTGTGGACCCTTCCACCTGCCCTGCGTCTGTCCTCTGTAGAAGGCAGAGAAGACGTCACCTCCGGCCACGCTGCCCAGAGGCCCGAATGAATCGGGGGTATAAGGGCTCAGCGCACAGTAGGTGCCCATCCTGGGGGAGCGTGGGCAGCAGAGGGCAGAGGCGGGCAAGGGAGGGCAGCGGTGGGCTGGGGGTTGTGTCCCCCAAAGGGCCAGGCCCAGGGCCACTCTCTCCACTCTTCAGGATGGGGACGGCCACCGTTTTCCAGACAGGAGCTGAGTCTGGAGTAGCTGGCAAGCCCCTGACAGTGCCCTGTGCCAACAGCGTCCCCCGGGGAAGGAAGGACCGAGTGTCCAGGGCCTGCCCTGTGCTCACCCCATCCGAGGCCCCCCAGACCGCAGGGGCAGCTCCTGCAGGGACTCCTGTGACCCGCAGACCTGGGGCTCGCCGCTCCTGGGCCAGAGGATGTTCCGAGGACCCCGGGGTCTGAGCCCAGGAGGGCTCCACACGGTCCTCCGTCCCCAGGGGCTGGCTTTCCTCTGGTCCTTCTACCCAAGCCACATGGCAGACGCGGCTGACCTGAGCTGCAGCTGTCCCCAGCCCCGGGCTCTGGGCCGCTCCGCTCCCTGGTGGCTTGGGTTGTGGGAGGACAGTAAGACTTTCCATGAGAACAGGCAGCTGGCGTCACCCTGAAGGGGACGTTGTGGGTTTTGGAGGGATCACACAGGCAGGTTGCCAGTTTCAACCTGCCACCCGATGAATACGGACAACGGAACCGGATAAGCCACAGCTCTCAGGGACCAAGCAACAATTAAGAGCGTCCCGGGGATGGCTGCCTCCAGCTGTGGCCCTACTCTGCTCCTTAGGTTGGATATCGGAGGCCCCGGGCGCTTTCCTGTGGCACCACACAGTCTAAGGTGGATGTTCACTTGCTAGCTCCATCCCCTGCCCCGGGTCCTGACTGACCTCACCTGGCAGAGGGGAAGTCCCTGGCAGGGTGAGGGAGGGGACAGAGAGGTGGGGGAAGGGCCCAGCCACCCAGAGCCTCACTCACTGGGGGGCAGGCTTGCTGTTCCCCAGCTGGGACGCTGTTCCTGCCCTCAGGGACCTTCCTCTCAGTTGGGCCATCCCTGGGGCTGGTGTGACAGCAGAGCCCTGCCACCCCACGCACTCCTGGGGACACCTGCTCAGGCTCAGGGACTCCACGCCCCTCTCCCCTGTGGGAATCTAAACCCGCAAAGGCCCCTGGCACAGTGACAAGTCCCCGGACCACAGACTCGGTGATGAATGAGCAGAGAGGACGGACCGGGTCGCGCCTGGCTGAAGGGCGGCCACCCAGCTCTGCGCCCAGCCCTGGCTGACCTTGGCCGTGCTGGACGGCTGCCCAGTCTCACTAGACCTGGGGTTTTCAAAGGAAGCTGAGCACACAGATTTTTATTCGAAATCTCGGTTTTTCTTTCTTTTTTGAACACATAGCAACTTACCCAAGTCAACAAAGAGGAGAAGCCCCATGCGCGGCCCTCGTGCTGCCCAGCTCGGTCATGTTTGGCAAAGTGGCCTCTTCCGGGCCAAGTGAAGGGCATCGAGCCAGGCTGGGAGGACGGGGAGTGGACGGAGGCCCAGGCCAAGCAGGGGAGGGGACAGGGTCCTGTGGGGCTGGCAGGTGGGGCTTGAGCCTGCACCCCAGGGTGGGCGGCCCCTCCGTCCTGCCCACCGTCCCCCCGCCGGGGTCCAGCCCGATCCCTGGGTGCCGTGTCCTTGGCACAGAGCGCTGCCCTCCGTCTGGCTCTGCTGCTCCCTCGGCCAGATGGTCCTGGCCGCCCCCAGCTGAGGCCAGCTTTGTGATGCTCCGTCCTGCGCGAGGCCCTCTCCCGCCTGCCAGGGCCGGGAAGCTCTCTCCGGCGGCCCGAGGATTTTCTTGGCGCATGGACAGGAAGGCTGATTCAGCTGGGGACCTTCTGGGTTCGTAGCCCCCTGGGCCACCCCCGGTGACCGGGTGACCGAGCCCCGTGATGGCGTTTACTGCTGATTGATTTCAGACAGATGGCTGGTCCTGAGTGCAGCCCCCAGCCAGGGGCCTGGGGGACCCCGGGGAAGGCCTTGACCTTGACCACTGGCATTCTTGAAGAGATTGTTCAGCTGGGGCTGGGGGCAGGGGAGAGGACAGAGGAGGGGACAGGGGAGGGGGCAGGGGAGGGGCAGGGGAGGGCTTGCACAGGGGAGCGAAGGGGCTTTGGGAGGGAAGGGAGGGGCTTTGCAATGAAGGCGCCCACTCTGGAGACCCCAGGCTGAGTGGTGGGGACAGCGCCCCCTCCAGGAAGCCTCTGGGGCTGCAGTGTGGGAGGGAGGACTGACCCCCGCTGAACCCCTTTGGGTGGCCTTTGGAGGGACGTAGAGGTTTGAGGGTGGGGGAAGACCCTCCCCAGCCCGGCACCCCCACTTTTCAACATGATTACGGTGGAAGTCGAAGGCTTCCAAGGCAGGCGTTCGGCAGACCCCATGAGCCTGCCCAGCCTCGACCAAGACTCCAGGTCACAGGTGAGGACAGGCTGTGGCCAGCCCATGGTCACTCATCCAGTCCAGGGGGGATCCCTTGAGTGCCTCTGTCTGGTGCTGGGACACACCGCAAGGCAGGGGACCAGTGGGACAGGGCCGTGACCTTGAGGCCTCTGGGTCTGAGAGCAGACGGGCATTCCTTCAGAGGACAAGGTTCAGAACTGACCAGGCCAGGGAGACGGGCAAGGCCCTGGTGACTGGCCACCCCTGGAGCTTGGGGTGTGGAACCCCCGATTTTCTCCTGGGCTGCAATTGGGTGGGTGGCTCCCCCCAAATCCAAATAGCCCCCCAGACAGGGAGGCAGGGAGGCTGGGGCCAGAGCAGGCACCGTCCACCAGGAGAGGGGACTGGCCCTGTCTCCTGTGGCCCTGCAGGGCCGGGGGCTGCACAGTGAGCCACCCCTGCCCCAGCAGCCTACGTGCCAGGGTCCTGCCCCAGGAAGGCTGGTAGGTGACAGGTGGGGTGGGTGGAGTTGGCTGGAGCGGTCCGGGGATGGTCCCTCTGCATCCCCTTTGACACCAGGCCCCCGAGGCCTGAATCCCTCTCTGGTAACTTCCTTTCTTGACACCCCTTTGGGGGAGAGGCAGGGATTCTCAGTGGTTAGAGCAGAGACGCGCCTGGGTCAAACCCTGGTCCCCAGCAGCGGTGTCACCTTGACCGGCCTCCTGTATGACCTGATGAGAGTGACCGGCCCCCAGGGTTGTGTGGGGGCCAAAGGACATCACACACGCCCAGGCCTGGGTGAGGCCCGTAGCCCTGGAGCTGCTGCCCGTCCCCTCCCCACCAGGCTGTGGCTCAGGGGGGCCGAGGACACGGTCTGCAGATGGGCATGGTCAGCACTGGGCACGGTGGGACCTGCTGGTCTGAGTCCCGCACTCCCTCCAGGCTCGGGGCGCTGCCCCCTAGGCCCACCTGGGCAGCCCGGGGGGCCGAGCCTGAGCTGGGGAGCCCTGGAGGCCGAGGAGGCCGGAGGAGGCCCTGCAGCGTCAGCCTATATATTTTTAATCTGCCATTAATGTGATTTAGGAGGGCCCCGCCGGACAGCAGGGTGGAAATTAAAAGTCTCCATCACCTCGCGCCTGGCGGCTGGCGCCCGAGACAGGACCAGCCCCCGCCCTGCGCTCCCCGGGGACAGGGACGCGTTGTCATTGAGTCAGCCACGTCTGCAGAGGAGCGGGGGCTGCGCTTCACCAACAGTGACATCTGCTCAGCCCTTTAATTAACGAGCCCTCGCGGTGCGGTGGCAGGACACGTCCTTGTCCGTCCTTGTCCTCGGCGCTGCCGGGAGGGGGGACGCCGGCTGGGCGGAGCCGCAGACCCCAGAGCAGGTTGGTCTGCCTCCTGGTGGAAACCAGGAGGGAGCCCCATCTCCCTGCCCCTCGGCCAGGCCATTTCCCGGCCTGGAGAGCCGGGGGCCTGTCCCCTGCTCCAGCCACCGTCTCCTGGGTCCTCAGTCCTCTGCACGGAGCCTCGGCTCCAGGAACCAGCCATCGTGAATGCACTCACCTGCCAATGCACCCGGCTGCCCTGGGAACAGCGCTGCCACCTACGAAGGCCCAGGACACCGAGGGGTCCTGTCCTGGGGGCCACAGGCCTGAGCTCTGGCTCTAGCCTGAGACCAGCTACGCACCCCAGGGGCGCCCCTGCCTGCTTCCCACGCATTAGCTGTGGGCAATTTTGTTTTGCCAAATAACTGTCAGGATCAGAGGCGTCTATTTAGCGCTGACTGTATGCCAGGCACTTGGCAAACTGCCCACGTGCAGCAGCTTCCGCACCAAACCTGTGGGGACAGGAGGATGAGGACACAGGGAGGCACAGTGAGGGCAGGGACTTGCCCGAGGCCACACAGCCTCAGGCGGAGGTGGAACGGAGACCCACAGTTGGACTCCATCCATGTCCTCTGCACCACACTGTCCAGACGGAAGTTGACGCGTGGCCCAAGGTTGGCTAGGCAGCGGCTCGGCCGGCTGATGGCTCGGATCTGGCTCGGGCACTGCAGGGGTGTCTAAGGGGTCACACGTGCCTGCCTGTCTTTTGTCACCCAAGAAAGCCTCTGAGCACCCGCACAGGTCAGGCCCTCACGGGGTGCTCAGGCTCACAGACGACCAGGCCTGGTGTCCCCCAGGTCCTCCCGTCCAACAGAAAGGAGGGGGCGTCCAGTGGACTTGGGCGGATGATTGCTGGAGTGGTTGTCCTGCAGGGAGACCCCGGGCACCCCAGGCAAGCCTTCTGCAAGCCAGGGCCCAGCCTGGGCCACACACCTGTGGGGGTCCTATTCCAAGCCCCCCATGGGCAACCCCACTGCCCCCTCCAGCCCCCGCTCTGACCTCTTTGGCCCTGCGGCTCTGTGAGCAGAGGGCTCCATGACCTCACCCTGCCCACTGCCCATTCCCACCCTCGCCAGCACCTCCCAGGGGCAAGCCCCCAACCCAGAGCCTCTGGACGGACCACCCACCACACAGCTGCTACAGCGCTGCTGTCTCAGAGGCCACGTCCAAGACCATGTCCAAAGCCACGTCCGAAGCCGTTCCCACCTGAACCGCAGCCGCTCTGTGGGGTGGAGGAGGGTGACTTCTGTGGGCGCTGTCCTAGGCCTGCCTGGGGGAGAGTCCCCCAGGGGGCACTCGACAGCCTGCCCACCCCTGTGCCCCCCCCACCAAACTGCCCTGCAAACATGCAGGGGCAGGTGTGTGGCCACCTTGGCTCCTGCCCATGAACACTGCAGTTCTGCAAGGACAGGGCGGCTCTGACCTTCTCCAACTGGCTCAATTCCCTCACCTGCTGTTTATGGAGCACACACAGTGTGACAGGAGCTTGGGCACAGTGGTACCAAAGACAGGGACGGAGCTCAGAGGCTAGTCGGAGGGAAAGACACGGAGCCGGGCAGCTAAGAGACCAAGCGATTGAAGGGTAGTACAGAAAGCAGGAGACCCTGACCGAGCACAGAGAAGACACTGGACACCAGTGAGGAAGTGACAGCGAAAGGAGGACCAAAGGTTGGCCAGAGGCAGCTGCATCCAGAGGTAGATGAGAAAGTTTCAGGTGAAAGAACGGCGTGTGCAAAGGCCCTGAGGCAGGAGGGACAGAAGGATTCAAGGTGAAGGCTGGAGCCACAACAGCAGACTCGCCCAGCTGGCTCCCGGCCCCCAGCCCAGCCCCGGTCCCTTCACTCGCCTCTCAGGTAGAGATGGAGACACAGAACGCATGCCTTCCGCCTCCTGGACAGATGGCAGTGGTCACAGGACGTGGATCCTGAGGGCCAGCTGCGAGGTGCTTCTGCTGACCCGACAAGTGGGACAGATGTTGCTGGTGCTAGTTGTCCTGGGTGGGGTCCCTCAAGATCCACCCCCTCATCCAAAGGAGCAACTGCAAGGGGCTGATGTCAGGAAGCTCGGCAGGGAAAGTGGGGAAGAGAGGAAGTGAGACGGGAAAGGCAGGAAGTCACGAAAGGGCAAGTCATCGAGCACGTCACCGTGGCTGCCAACCAGAGCTGGCTCTTCTGGGGGACCCCGAGAGGCAGTGTGGATGACCCACCCAGTTCCTCCTCGTCACTGGTGAGGGGATCAAGCTCCCTAGCAGGCTCAATGGGCACTCGCCTGCCCCCTGCACATCCTTGTCTCAGATGTTCCAGAACTTTCCGGCTCTGTAGCCACCACAAGAGACCTTTAAGAAAACAGCGGAGGCGGTGACAGCTGCTAACATACACCAGCAGCTGCCGGCGCTGCCTGGCCTCTCTGAACATCCCACGCCGCTCGTTCCTCGTGGATATTTGTATATTTACCTTGTATCTTGCAACCTCACTTCTTGATAGAAGGTTTTGAGGTTGCTGTTGGTGTTTGAATTGCTTGTTCCTTGGGGTTTTCTCCACGAACATTCGTGTCCTCTATGAGAAAAGACAATCTGTGTAACCTTCCCAGTCTGTGTAACTTTTATTCCCTTTCTTGTCTTATTGCATTAGCTAGTGTTTCAAGAGGCTGACAGGACTCTGTAGCGAGGGACACGGCCCTGCCTTGCTCCTAATCTTGAGGAAGAGGATCTGATTTCTCCCTGTTCAATGAGGTGCTAACCACAGGACTGAGTCGAGGAAGTGCCGCTCTCCCCGCCTTGTCGAGTCTCCGTCCTGCATACAGTGGAGTCTGTTGAATGCTTTTTCTGCAGCTGTGGATATGCCCATGTGTTTTTTAGCCAACTCTCTCTTTGGAGGAGAAAAGCAAACCCTGTCCGTCCAAGCCCTGGATTGTCCTGCTCTCTGCAGCTCGCAGCTTCCCTAACTGACATGAGGTGTTACAGGAGATGAGGAAGTGGAGAGCTGGGGTCTCAGCTGCCCTTCATTAGGTGTCCCCATCCCTGGGATTTGGGTGGACTTGTTTCCTGCAGGTGCCGTAACACTGCGCCACAGTCCAGCTGAAACTGCATGACGTCCTCTCTCATGGTCTGAAGCCCAAAGTGTGCAGTTGGGGTGTCGTCAGGGCTGGTCCATTCTGGGAAAATCCGTCCCCACTGTCTCCCCTGGAGGTGGCTGGCCATCACGGTGTCCCTTGGCTTCAGCTGGGCTGCCCTCATCTCTACCTTCAAGTTCCCGGGCGTGGTCCCACCTGTGTGCACACCTGGGCATGTGCGTGCATGTGTGTGACTGTGCTTGTGCACGTGCGTGTCTGGGCTCCGATCTCTCCTTTTCAGAAGCCGCCCGGCCCCCTGCAGCCTGGCCTCATCGAAACTTAAGTAGTCACATCTGTGAGGACCTCGTTTCCAAACAGTCACACTCAGGTCCTGGGGTGAGGGCTTCATACACCCGCTGGGCAGGGGCGGGGGACTCTCTAGGGCCCATGACGTCAGGATGAGGCGGTCCTCTGTGAGTGAGGGCACCCGGGCTCTCGGCCAGCAGGGAGGGCCTGGCTGGGAAGAGCCCCCTCCAGGTCCAAGAGGCGGAGAGGAAACGGGGCTGCACCGTGGGGTGGACAGGAGCGAGTCCAGCCCAGGGCAAGGGGCGGCAGCTGTAGGGCCCCACAGAGGACCTGGGATGGGCCTCCTCCTGGGCAACTGTGTCTGGCTGTGGCCTGGGCAGGGGCAGAGCAGCCCCGGAAGCATCCTGTGGCAGAGCTGGGGTCCTGCCTGCAGCTGGCCGTCCTCTGGCAGGTGGCCATGGCCTGCACAAGGGCCCAGTGTGCGTCCTGGGCAAGGGCGTGGCTGGCAGCTCCCGGGGCCTCTCCATTGCCTGGGGGACAGTGAGTGCAGCTCAGTGCCTACGTCCAGTGTCCAGCCAGGGCCAGCAGGGCCAGGCCAGGGCAGGCTCCCTCCTGTCCAGGGCCAGTGCCCACCACCAGCCCCACCCCCCAGTTCCATGACACCCCCTCCTGGTGTCCTCCTCTGCCACCAGCCTTTCCCGCAGCTCCCAAGGCCACGTTAGGGAGGTGACACGGCTCCCCTGGGACAGCTCCGCCCTGCTCTGAGGAGGCTCAGGCCCCAGCCGGGTGCAGCCCATGGCCAGATCAACTGTCAGGTGTGAGAGGCAAGGTGACCGGCCCTGGTGGCCACGTGACTATGCCCTGCGAGAGGCCCTGCCCAAAAGCTGCCATCTGGCCCTGTCACAGGGTCCCGGCAGGAGACCAAGCTTTTGTGGCAACGGGGACTGGAAGGGAGGAGGGACGCAGGCTGGAGTGGCCCGTGGCCAGCAGGGCCTGTCTACAGAGCTGCCTTGTCACCGCCAAGACAAGAAGGGTGGCCGCTGCCCCAGGCAACCCAGAGCCGACCGTGTGCCTCGGGGCCTGCGTGTCCCTCCAGGGGACGTGGCGGCTCACGGGGTGGGACAGCTGGGGCCTGGTCCTCCCAGAAGCGCA
>NW_026000138.1:546911-548482 GCF_001458135.2 Marmota marmota marmota | reverse complement strand
GGGCTCCCGCGGAGCAGGGCAGGACTCGGCCCCCGAGGAGGACAGCCAGGCCTCTGGAGATGCGGGGCGCCTGGCCCACGCCTGTTGTCCCCGCGCCGTGGGAGGCTGAGGCGGGAGGGTCACATCGTGAATTGCGCCTGGTGGCATCTGCACAGGTGGGGAAATAATCCCCAGGTCCCCAAGTCCCCCCACCCCCTTCCCCTGTGGACGCAGACCCTTCCAGGCCCCGCGTGCTCAACCCGCCAACCGACCACCTTCAGCAGGTGAGGAGGGAGGCCCAGGTAGCCTCTAATCAGGAGACTGACGTCACCTGCTGTAAACAGAAGGTGACTGTGGAGGGAAACAAAGGCTGTCACCTGAGCCTGCTCCTCTCTGCAGAGGCTGCACAGCCTTGGCAGGTGGAGGCCGGAGTGGAGGCGGCCCAGCGGTCAGGCCTCTGTCCTCGAAGCCCTGGGCGTGGAGAGAAAGGGGGAGGCGGGGCTCCCTCCGCGGCAGGGTCTGTGGTCACCCAGGTCTTCCCAACTTTTTGGGGACAGTCACCAGTTAAGGTGACAGCAATGTCTGCCCAGGGCCTGCTGGGGACTGGGCCCGAGAGCTTCACCTGCAGGGTCTCATTTAATGTTACTGACAGCCCTGCGGGTGGGCGCTGGTGTCTCCCTCCCAGGGGCACAGAGAGGCGAAGTAACTTTCCTAAGGTCACACAGCCAGTGAGCGGTGAAGCCTGGATTTGAACCAGCCCCTCACCAGAGCCTGTGCCCCTTACCACCTGTCAGGCTGCCGTCTGGGAGGACAGGTCACACCAGGGTCCGGGGTCTCAGCCCCCGAGTGCGTGGTGTCCCCCAAAGCTCTTGTCCCCCTGGGTACCTGTGGGTGCCCCCTCCCTCCACCTTTGCAGGTGTGGTGGACTCAGGATGAGGTCGGAGTGGACCAGGCTGCCCTCGTAAGAAGAGGGGGACCTGGATGTGGGCACCCAGACGAGGAGGCCCCCGGGACAGAGGCAGAGGGGCGGGTGATGCTACCTCAAGCCTGGGACACCAAGGACTGTGGCCACCACCAGAGCCGGAAAAGGCTTGGATGGACCCTTCTAGAACCTTCCACGGGGGCGTGGCCTCTGACACTTCTGACCTTCAGCCTCCACAACAGGAAGGACCAGACCCCTGCTGTCCAGCCCCTGTGAGGTGACCTGGTGCAGTGGGGACTGTCACCTTGGCCTGTGTGTGGGGCCGTGTCTCCAGAGGGCAGGAGCTGCCCAGGCAGGGCCCGAGTCTGCAGGCAGAGCCTCTGCCCTCCCGCCCAGGGACAGCGCAGCCTGCTTCCCCCTGGCCTCCCGTCCACCCCTGTGTGACATCAGGCAGGTGTCTTCACCTCTCTGTGCCTCTGGGTCCTGTGAACATGGCCAGCAAGGAGCCCTCGGGCCCTGTCCCTGGAGGCAGCTCCGCAGACCCCGGGCAGCTGGGCCGAGGTGGTGCTCCTGGAGCGCCCCTCTCCTGCGGCTGCCCCCTGAAGCCCTTGCCGACGACGTGCCCGGTCCAGCTGCCTGGAGCAGCCCTCGCCACACGGCCTGTCTCTTA
>NW_026000138.1:534695-546205 GCF_001458135.2 Marmota marmota marmota | reverse complement strand
CCGTCGGCTCAGAGGGGCGTCCAACGAGGGCTTCCTGCCAGGGGGTGTGGGGACCTGGACAGGGGAGGCCCCTGCGGGTGGCCGGGCCAGGACACTCTGGGCAGAGGGGTCACCTGGGGGAAGGCCCGGGAGGTGCAGGGTGCACAGGACCGGGCCTAAGCCTCAGGAGTGGGGACGGGGGCGTCCCTGGTGAGGGGTCTGGGGACACGGGCCCGGGGGGCCCGGGGGACTGGTGGGGGAACAGAGGGCACGTGGTGCGACCATGTGCTGCGTGTCCCCATTGGGGACTTCAGGACCTGAGTCCAGCCGACTCCCAGGTCGTGGACGGGCAGAGCGAGGCTGGGGCCGCCCGGGCCTGCCGGCCGCTGTCCCCACCTGTGAGACCCAGCAGAGCCCCAAAGCCACCTTGGGCCCAGGGCGCCATCCCCGTGTCCCCTCTGCCTTGGCCGAGGGCTGAGGCCAGTGTCCCCAGGCGACCCCTCTGTCGGCGCCTGGAGCTGTTAGCTCTGCTCCCAGCGGGGCTTTGTCACCCCACACAAGTGACATTTATTTATTCCCTCACAGGGAGCGTGGCGGGAATTAATCATTCAGCGCCGAGGAAGCACTTTGAACACGGAGGACCCGGCAGCCTGGGGAGCGGTGGGGGGACAGGACTGCCGTGGGGACAGGGGTGAGGGAGCGGAGGAGAGGAGGGGGCCAGGGAGGGGCAGGAGGGAGGGAGTGACAGAGGAGGTGACGGCGCGCGACGACGGCTGGGCACGGGCAGGGGACGCACCTCCGTCCACGCAGCCTTTGCCAGGGGAGCCCCGTCCTGCTGGGAGGGCAGTGGAGGCCAGCAGCCCAGGGCCCAGCGTCGTGCCCAGGGAGAAGTCGGCCGGCCCCACCTCTGCCTCCGTCCACCCCCACAGCCCTGGGGCCAGACCACATGCATTCAGCAGGTGCACAATAAGTGCCTGCCCAGGGGACCGGGATGTCACCGGAGGCCTCCGTGGAATGAGCCAGGATAAGCAGAGGAGCTGCCTCGGTCTCCCCACCTGGAACCCGAGAGCAAAGGCACAGAGCCACAGAGACAGGTGGGGACACCAGGGCTCGTCCCCAGAGTGCTCGAAACCCACCCGCACCTGCCATCCCAAGGTCCACCGCTGGGCAGAGCCCTGCGGCCTGTGACGCTCTTGGCCACCCGAGGGTCAGGTCCCATGGGGCCGTTCTGTATTTAGATGCTAAACTGAGCCCAGAGAGGTGAAGGGCCGTGCCCGAGGACACACAGCCAGTGAGGGGCTGAGCTGGACCCAAGCCCACCCCAGGCCCCTGCTGGACGGCAACGGCTGGGGAAGGAGGACCGGGCTCCTGGAGGAGGGGGAGCCCGACCCAGGCCCTGCAGAGGCTCGGCCTCCAGGGCACGGCCACCCTGATCCCCACGAGGCCCATGTGTGCCCTGAACCAGAAACCGCCCCCGCTGTCAATCGGGAGGCTGTGGGGGGCACCGAGGCCCGGCCACTGTGGACGCCCAGCCGGGAGGCGGGCAGACAGCGAGCCGGCCGCTGCGGGCTGTTTCCATGGCAACGGTGCCAGCTGCCCTCCCTCTGCGTGGGCCGCATCCTGCCTCTGCCAGGCACAGAATGGGCTGTGTCGCACTGCCCCCTCTGCCAGGCGTCCTGGGGTCCCCAGGTGCCCCAGCTCATCTGCCACCCAGCAGAGCTGACCAGCCAGACGCCCACCCAGCAGCCAGCACCAGCAGAGGTGTTTGAGGATGTCACCTTCACAGATGTCAGTCACTTAATTCTCCTGACGACCCATTTGATAGAGAAGACGGAGACCTAAAAGGCAAAACCGCGTGTCCAGCATCCGGGACAGTAACGAGCAAGGTTGGGGGTCCCATGCGCTGTGCGACCTAGACATTTTGCTTGACCTCTCTGGGCTTCCAATTCCCCACTGGAAAAATAGGAAAACAGAACCTGCTTCCCAGCGTCCTGAGGGACTCAGTGAGTCCAGGTGCACTGGTGGCTGGGGACGTCCAGGGACCAGCTGGGGTTCCACAGGGCAGGAGGAGGCCCTGTGCCTGCCCCGCCTGGGCTTGCGGGGCCTCACTGCCCTGATCCTGCAGAGCCCTGGCCGCCCTGGCCGCGGGAGCCCCAGGCCTGTCCCTCCCTTCCTTTCTCACTTGCTGTGTTGGGACACCAACCCCAGGAGCACAGACCCCGTGAGTCCGGTTTTCATCCACCTCGTCCTCTGCTGGGTCCCACAGGTGGCAAGGGCCCGGGAGCAGTGGGTGCTCAAACAGGCATCTGTGTGGAGTGTCCAGCCCTGCAGGCGCTCGAGTACCGCGGGGACACTGGGGACCCAGGAGGGGACCAGGTCCTGGCCCCCCATGTCTCTCCCTCTCTCCTGCTCCCCTCTTGTCCCCCCACCCTGCCTGCATCTGGTCTCCTCGCTGTCCCAGCCCTGATCCTGGCCACCCCTGCCCCGCTTCCCACATTGCCTTCTCCCCGTCCCGCCTCCAGCCTGTGATCTTCCCGCCAACGAGGAGCAGGACCCACGCGGGACGGGGAACTGGACACACTGGCCCCACGGGTACTTCCCCGCCGTGGGACGGGGTGAGTCCCCTCCTGGTCAGGAGCCTCATTCTCCTCATCCATACCCGGGCAGAGGGAGTCCAGCACTCGTGGGAAGCCCGTCATGGGGGAAGGGCTGGGCCTCTGGGCTGCCCGGGGACCCGCCCGCCTGCTGCCCACAGGGCCCACAGCTGCTGCTGCGAGCCAGGAGGGGCCTCAGCTGTGAAGGCCCAGCTCCCTGGAGGCGGGAACTGCTGCTCGGTTGTCCCTGGCTGGCCTGGGCTTGGCAAGTCCTGAATTAACAGCAAGAATGTGGCCCCACTGCATATCATCCCAGGCAGCAATCACTCCCGCCCTCCTGGAGTCCAGGCCTGGACCCCCCCCAGGACTCAGCCAAGCCGACGCCCCCCCCTCCACGCTGAAGCCCCCTTTCCTCCTGGATCTTCTTCTATTTCATAAGGTTCGTTGTCCCCGAGTCCTCCAGACGAGCCGGATGCAGGGAATGGTCACTTCACAACAGGCCGGGCTGCTTCTGCCTCCAAGGGTGCAGGAATCCTGTTGCCTCCCTCTTAATAACAGCAGGTGCAGGACGGGAGCAGCCCCTGGGCACGTTCTGTTTTCTGTTTTCACCCTAAGGAAAAGGCGTCACCTGCATTCCTCATTTACAAACCAGGTGACAGAGGCCCAGAGAGAGTGACCTGCCCAAGGTCACACAGCCAGCAAAGGAGGAGCTGCAATTTGAGCTCAGACCTCTGGTGACCAAGCGGCCTTGTGGAGGGGAGGGCAAAGGCAGGTGAGCAGCGGCCGAGGCTGGTTCCTGAGTGAGGCCAGGGCAGGACAGTGACCTTTCCCCAGGAGACAGGACATGGCATTTCACGGACCCTCGAGGTCCAGAGGGCTTCAGGCACACTGAGATCTTTCCTAGTTCTTGGGCCACTCCACCAGGCTGGCCTCTCTCAGGCCACCCAACTGTGTCCCAGCAGCTGCCAGCTGTCCCAGGTGCTTTCAGCCAAAGTCCCAGGGAAGATGCTCATTGGCCCAGTCTGGGTCACATAACCATCCCTGAACCAATCACTGTGGTGGAACCAATCACACCAGGTACAGGGTGAGGAACAAGGGAGGAAGGCATTCAAGGGGACACAGGTGGTGGGCCCAGATGTCCACCGCAAGGGGCTGAGGAGGGAGAGGGGACTGGGCGGCTGCAGGCCAGAACTCAGAGCCCCTGAGCGGCTGTGCTGGGCCGGCCCTGAAGCTGCCTGCAGAGTGGGCGCAGAGAGGCCGATGAGAGCCTCAGGTCCCCGTTCTGTGAAGGGGCTGAGAACTAGCCATGCAGACTGCGGAGGAAGGAGTGGCTCGTGGTGCTGGCTCAGGCCAACACGGGCCAAAGACGCAGCGGGTTCCTGCTGATGGCGCAGACCCCACGTGGCTCCACTACCACTGCTCAGCCTGGCCTCCCCTCCGCGCCTCCTCGGCCTCACCAGCCTCCTCCTCTTGGAGCCTCCTGGATTCCCGGAGCGCTCCGACCCTCCCAGGCCCTGATGGCTTCCCACGGGGACTAGCTGCTCTTCTGGAAAGTGTCACCACTTTGAGACACCTGGACAGGAACTAGTGAGTCCCGAGCTGTGGTCTCCCTTCCTTGGCAACTTCAGGAGTCTTGGGGACCCCGTCTGCAGGCTCAGGTCAGGCACCCACAGTTCAGAGCCAAGCCCACAAGCTACCCCAACAGGCTGTGTGACATTGGGCAAGTCACTCTGCCTTTCTGGGCCTCAATCTCCTCTCAGAGCAAGCTTGAGCTGAGCAGGAGCCTGGGGCAGCTCCAGGGAGAGGCAGGTCTGCAGCCAGCGGCACCCCTGTCCCCGGCACAAGTCACACCCCTCCAAGCAGCAACCCCTGGGGCCGCGCCCCCCTGCACAGCCAGGTCCTCGGAAGTTCAGGCAAGGCCCGTGTGTCTCTGGAGTCCCCGTCCCTTGCGCACAGAGACAGTATTCTAAGGACCCTGGGTGGCCACTGTGACGACGCTGACGGCAGAAACATCCCTGGGGGCCTCCTGGGCTCCGTGATCCTTCTCTACAGTCTTCCTGCAGCGACCTTTCTCAGGGAGGCAGATGGAGACGAGGCTCTGGGCCCAGCTGGACCAGGCAAGCCCTTCTTCCAGCCTCCTTGGCCCCTGGCCTTCCGTGAAAGGCTCCTTAGAGCAGGGCCTCCTAGACGTGAGGAGCACCCACGGCAGCTTGTGTACTTATTACAACTAGGAATTGCATTTAGCTGCATATGTCAGAAAACACAAATAGCCATGGCTTACCCAACGAGAGGCCTCTGTTTCCTAACACGCTCTCTGGAGACGGCCTGTCCTGGTCTGGGAAGGCAGCTGCCCCGTGACATCGAAACTCAGGGTTTATCTGCCCATTCGAATCTCATCGTCATCTATGGTCACAAGACGGCTGCTGCACCTCTAGCATTGCATCTATGTTCCCGGCATGAAGAGGGGAAGGAGCACAGGGCAAGAGGCCTGCACGAACTAGAAGTCCTCCGCAGTGACGTCCACTTCTATCTTACTGGCCAGCCTGTGTATGGGGCGGCCCCTGTTCCTCTGTAGAGGAAGTTGGGAAAGGTGGGGCTTATACTGGGAATGCTCCTGTCCTGAGTAAACCCAGGCTCTGTTCCGAAGGAAGGAGGAGCACGGAGGCTGGGACCGCAGCCGGCAGTGTAGACCACACACCAGGCCTGCCTGCCGCTGGCAGTGTAGACCATACACCAGGCCTGAGGCTGGGCGGCCATCATCTCTTGGCCCAGGGGACCTCATGCTCGAGACCATGTCCCCTGGCGAGCTGTGGAGATGCATGTGGCAGGGACGCCCTCGAGGGTCTGCCGCAGGAGGCGGGGGCTGAGGGTCTGCTTTCCTCGCCAGCTCCTGCGGGGCTCTGAGGCGCTGGCCTGGAGCCCTGCCTCGCGGGGGCTGCTAGCCTGGGATGAGGCCGGCGCTGAATTGACTTTGAAAGAGTCGGAGCCCAGCACTGACCTGTGGTACCCCCCAGGGACCCCAGGAACACAGGGGCGGGTCCTGAGAAGCGCCAATCACCGTCTGTGGGGGCTTCCCCACCAGGGAGCAGGAGAGGGTCCCTGGGGACAGTTGCAAAGAGGTAGGAGCGCAGAGAGCCTGTTGCACAGGGACCGTCCCTTGTTAGGGGACACCACCAAGAAGCCCCAGCCCTGCAGGTCATTCTGGACCGTGCAGAGTGGAGGGCTGCAGAGGGGACAAGGCCAGCCGGGATGCCCCACGCCCAGCGGGAAGCCAGGACCCCACTACTGGGGCAGGGAGCCACCGGCCACCGGGAACAGGCAGTGCGTCCCTGGGTCTGGCTGGGTTCCAGGTGCCAAGGATTTAGAGCTGATGTCACTGTGACCCCAGCAGACCAGACACTGTGTGTCAGCAACCAGGACACCGGAGAGGGCATCACATGTGCCCTGGCCGCAGCCCACCCAGCCGCCTCGCGGAGCCTCCTGCACACCCTGGGTGGCCGTCACTGGGGCTGGGCTGAGAGCTCAGCTTTCATTAAAGTCACTCTGGGGGGGGGTTGGGGCTGGGGAGTCTTCTGCTCCACCTCAAACCACAGGTGCTAAAAGGGGGCTGGGGGGACAGAGGGGATTTGGCTGGGATGAGGGACAAAATGAATTGATACCACTGGGTGCCCACACCATTCTGGTGACCCTGGTGACCCTTCCTGCACTTGCACCTGGACAGGAACTGTCCCTTATGGTCTTTCCTCTTCCAGGTGGCCAACAGACCCTCAGCCCTTCCGGCCCCTCTTCCCGCTACGTCCGCCTCAGAGCAGCGGCTGTCCCTGGGCTTGGTGGCCAATGATGAGCCAGGAGGAGTTTGGCGCAGACGCGGTCACGGCTCCGGCTCCCTCCCAAGAATTTAAATGGCTGTCTTGAATGACTGCTGTTGACAAGATCAATAAAATTGAGCTACCGCTGTCTCGGCCCTTGGCAGACACGCAGCGCGCAGGCGTGGGGCTGGTGGCCACGGCGGCCCGGGCCTCCTGGCAGGCTAGGCTGGCCGGGGCTTGGGAAGCAGGAAACGCAGATGAACTTGAATGTCTGACCTCCCCGTGGACTTCACTTTCCCCCGACAAAGTGAGCGAACACTGGCCCGTCCCGGGTCCCCTTTCCTCTGCTTTTTAAGATGGCATCTGGCCACCGAGTACCCTCGTCCATGCTCAGAGACTGGAGGGAGTCCCTTAGCACCAATTCCCACCTTCTGGGAAAATCTTCTGTGTTCACAATGGCTGTCACCACAGCGGTGACCCTGGGGCCACTAACAACCAGAACTTGACTCCAGCAGTGGAGTTGAGAGAGGAAAGGTTCAAGACAAAACCCAAACACACAACAAAACCTTCAAGTAAAATTCGCGGGGGGCTGGGGATGTGGCTCAAGTGGTAGCGTGCTTGCCTAGCATGCGTGAGGCACTGGGTTCGATTCTCAGCACCACATAAAAATAAAATAAAGATACTGTATCCACCTAAAACAAAACTGAAAAATAAATATTAAAAAAAAAAAAGTAAAGTTCGCGGAAAGAATGATATTGGCCACATTGTGTCGTTCTGCTGTGTGCAGGCACAAATGTCCAAGGACAGGTCCCCCAGGACAGGATGCCCACTATGCACAAGTGGAAACCCTGGGGAATCACGTGACAAAGTCATCACCATTTCAGAGCAGAGCTGAGAGGAGATGGCCCAGGCCCCACGTCCACCTCGCCCGAACCATGCTCGGCAGCCAGCAGCGTGCGTCCCTGGGCACTGGCCCTGGGGTCAGCCACCGTGAGCCTGGCCTTCTCACCCTGCAGCGGGCATTTGGGCTGTCTCAGCCACTCAGGGGCTGTGAGGACCCTCAGCCCTCGGGAGGCGCAGGGTCTGAGGAGGCCCCCGGCTCAGGTCCACCCAGAGCCAGGGTCTGTGATCTCATCTGGAAGTTGCATCTTTGCAGATGGAATTAAGATGAGGTCATGCTGAAGTAGTGCAGGCCCCACGTCCAGTGACTGGTGTCCTTATGGGATGATGAGGTGACACATAGCGGGAAGGTAGCCAGGAAAGTAGCCGCAAGCCAAGGGGTGACAGTGTCCCTGCAGCCCCAGGAACTGAAGAGACAAGGGTCCTCCAGGGTCTCGCGAGGAGCTCGGCTGGCCAGCACCCTGTCGCGGCTTCTGCCCCAGGACTGTGAGCTGCGTGGCCGTGTCCAAGCCCCCCATGGTCAGGGAGTGGCTCGGATCCTGAGCTCTTCCTCGCTCCTCCCAGGGTGACGGGTGCCCCAGGGACGCTCAGGACAGCAGGCTGGGGCGGGGCACCCAGGAGGCTGAGTGGCTGAGAGAGCTCTGCAGGCTCCTCGGGGACCCAACTCCCCAGGGGCAGCCCTGCCAGGCCCCACCTGCACCCCCACTCCGTCACACCCCGTCACCTGCTCTGCTCCTCCGATGGGGCCTCCTGTCCCTCCCGCCTCTCTGCCTGCTGCTTCCTGTGACCTGGTTTACCCCCCACTAACACAACTGGTCCCAGCTGAGCATGTTGCCCTCAGCAGATCAGTCCCTTCACCGCTATGAGGTCAGAACTGTTATCCCTGGTTTTCACATGAGGTAAATGAGCTCAGGACCACACAGGTTGGGGTCTGTGCCACGTGAGCCTAGCACCCATTTCTGGGTCAGGCATACTGTAGGTGCTTAATGAATGCTCATTAACCAAGTGTACTCAGATCTACTCTCCATGCCTGAATTCGTGTTTACGTATTTTGAGGCTCTGGGGGTGGAGATCTGGGGCTCCTGCGGGATGAGTTGATACTCCACCACGGAGCCACACCCCTCTGAGCCACACCCACAGAGCCATGTCCCATGGAGACACCTCCACCAAGCCACGCCCCTCTGAGGCTCTCCCCCTACTAAGCCACGCCCACTGACCCACGCCTCTCCGAGCCACTTCCTACACCAAGCCACGCCCATCAGGGCCACGCCCCCAATGAGCCATACCCCTCTGAGCCACACCCACAGAGCCACGCTCCATGGAGACAACCCCACCAAGCCAAGCCCCTCTGAGCCACGCCCCTCAGGGCCACGCCCCCAATGAGCCACACCTTACTGAACTATAGCCACAGAGCCACACCCTCTGAGCCACTGCCCACTATTAAGCCACACCCACTGAGCCACGCCCCTCTGAACGACTTCATACCACCAAGCCACGCCCCTCTTAGCCACGCCCGTTTAGCCACACCCACTGAGCCATGCCCCAGGAGCCATTCCCATCCACTGAGACACACCCAGCTCCTGGGTAGATCTCTGGTCACTGTCATGACACATGCAGCTGGCCTATCTCCGCCATGTGGAATGTGTCGCTGAGCCCCGTCCAATGTGAAGCCACTATTCCTTTTGTCCTTCTTTGTTGCACTGGAAAGTGCCAACTGGGTCCTGTGGGCGGGGACACTGGGCGTTGCGCGTTTCCAGTGGCTACTGCAATAAATGACCACCAAACTTCCCACCTGCTCTCCCTGCGCCCCAAGTTTGGGCTCTGGAAGTTTCATTTCTTGTTAGAAACAGTCACCTTCCCAAGAGAGACAGCAGCAGAGCGAAGACAGCCCAGCAGGGAGGAGCGTGGGGTCTGACTGCGGTTTGCTCTTCCCACCTATAGGATCCGCACTGAGAGCCCAGGGCAGCTGGCCAGGGCTGCTGCGTTCTGGACAGCACTCGGGCCCCCTTCCGTGGGTTGACAGTGGAAAATTGAACACCCTGTCTGCTGCTGACCAAGAGGTCTGGCCACCCTGGGGCTCCCAGTACCGCCGGCTCACGCCCACACCTTTCTCAGCTTGCTAAGGCTCCGGGGCGCCTGGGGCCAGCGACTCGAAGCCAGGTGAGATCCCCTGGGGCCAGCTCTGCCCGCGTCCCCTGGGAGTCCCTGGTGGACAGATGACGTTGCAGACCTGGTCTCTGCCAGGGTGAGACATGGCCCAGGAGTCCTCAGAAGAACGCTGTTTGTCCCTCTGGAGCCAAAGCCAGCGGCACCCAGAAGCACTTCTCTGTCTCGCTCCCGGGGTAGGATCCCCACCCCCGAGGGCCCGAAGCCCACCCAGCGTCCCCGTGGCCCTCTGGCCTCCCTCGGGGAGCCAGGCAGAGCTCTCCAACTCGCGCCGGGAGGCAGGAACGGGGTGCATTTTCCCTCAAACTCCTCTTCTTTTCTGGATTCCTGGAAGCTCTGTCCTAATATTTTGCCCGTGGACATCATTGCACCTGGTGAAGGTCGAAGCACCTGTCCAGCTGCAGGCACCTCTGGCTGCCCGGGCCACAGAGCGAGGCTCTCACTGAGGGGAGCCGGTGTCTCCCTGTGTGGCCTGACGGCTGGGCCGATGCCCAGACCTACCTGCTTAGTCCCTGGATGCCACCACACACCGGGCATCCACCATGACGGCAGCTCCTGCTGCGGGCTGGGAAGGACAAGAAGAGGGGGTGCTTGCTCCTTGGTAGGTGCCACAGAGGCCCCCATTGTGCTCCTGGCCTGGTTCCTGCACCTCTTGGGGGTCTCAGACCCTCTCCCTAAAGGCAGAGTAATAACAGGAGCCTGGGCGATGCCCATTAGCGGCCATGGGGGAAGATGTTTGTACTCTACTGTCCATGAGTCATTCAACAAACCTTGGCCGGGCACCAACTGCATGCCAGGTTCTGTTCTGGGCACTTAGGAGGTGGCAAGGACATGCAGGCAGCGGATGTTCCAGAAGACAGGCGGGCTCCTCCTCGAGGCCCCGGGAGCCGTTTCTGACTTACTCTGGAAGCTGCCCAGGCTCTGCAGTGCTTGATGCCCAGTAAACCACTGGCCTTTTTCTGTTTTTAACGGGCAGTGGGGACCCGGAGCCTGGAGGGAAGGGCCAGAGACAGCGTGGGCAGGGAAGGGGCAGTCCCTAGGTAGCAGAGGTGACATCCTAGGCTTCCAGGCACCAGTGCTGACAGGCCCCAGGAAGGCCCCTCGGTCCCCTGGGCGCTGACCACTCACCCTGAGAACAGCGAGCCGGTGGCCGGGCTTCCCGGTGCAGCCTGACCTGCAGCCAGCAGAGACACTGGCGCATGGAAGTCCAGGGCACAGGTCCGCCACGCAGCAGACGGGCCAATGCAGGCGGGCGGGTGTGCAGACAGCGGGGTGAACACCAGGCTGGGGCTGGCTTCCTCGAGACTCAGCGTCCACCAGGACAGGGGCAGCGTTCCCGCCTGGGCCTCTGTGCCCCTCGGCTCTGCCCTCGACTAGGTGCCAGGTGGCCCCTGTGGGGCGTGCTTCTGTCCCTGGTTTAAGTAGAGCCCCTTCCCTTCACGTTCCCCGCATCCTTCCCAAACCTGGCCTGCTCTACTTAAACCAGGCTGGGCAGGCGCGGGCAGCAGGAGGCAGCCGGGCTTGGGAGCCCAATGGCCCCCATCTCCAGTCCTGGCTCCACCCTGGGCCCAGCAACCTTGGACGTGTGGGGAAGTGGGGACGGGCATGGTGTCCTCGCAGCCCTGAGGACGTCACTTGGACATGGCCAGGGCGAGGCCACAGATAAACAGAGGGGGGCTTGGGACCCCTCCATACCTGTGGGCACTAGATGGGCCCCTAACCCAGTGGGCCCCTGGTGTGGGAGGGGCGAGGGGACAAGAGTGTCCCACCCACGGGAAGCCCAGTTCCCTCCAACTGGTGTCCTCGCCTGTGACAGCAGGGACCGAGTTACAGAAGCCAGAGTTGACACCTGGCACCTCCTGGCCTCAGACGCCAGTCAGTTGTTGAGGAGCGGCAACGCCCTGTGCAGGGGCCACCGGGCGCATCTGAGGGCCATCCTGGGCCACCGATAGGTCCGCGGGGGCTCCTGCTGTCGGGGGCCGGGGCCCGAGGACACTGCTGCTCAGGCTGGGATCCACACATGAGGTGGGAGGCACAGGACGAGGGACGCGGAGCCGGAGGG
>NW_026000138.1:526498-533692 GCF_001458135.2 Marmota marmota marmota | reverse complement strand
AATCGAACCCAGTGCCTCACGCATGCTAGGCAAGCACGCTACCACTTGAGCCACATCCCCAGCCCCCCGCGAATTTTACTTGAAGGTTTTGTTGTGTGTTTGGGTTTTGTCTTGAACCTTTCCTCTCTCAACTCCACTGCTGGAGTCAAGTTCTGGTTGTTAGTGGCCCCAGGGTGACCAGGCGGTGGGGGCTGCGGGCGGGGGAGGGACACTGTCCTCTGCGAATCTGAAAGGTCCAGCATGGCATGGACGCCGCTGCCGCTCTGGTGCTCACTCGGATGGGAGCGAAGGGCGGTGCCAAGCTCAGGGGCCACCAGAGGCAGAGGGGCACACCAGGCCACCGAGACCCTGTCCCCATGGACGGACTGGCGTGCTGGCTGGAGGACCCACTGTGGGGAGCTCCCGGGACTCTGCTGCCAGCCTGGCCCTGCCCGCCCTTCCCTGAAGGAGGGTCCCTGGAAGGTCACTGGACGTCCCTCTGTGACCATGGGGAGGCCTGGCACATCCCCGAAGAAGCGGAGTCGGGGGTGGGGTGAGAGCAGAGGGTCCCAGAGACCCCTGCCCACTCCAGCCTCCCACGTATGGTCCAGGTCCCCCTCCTGCCCTCTATTGCCTCACCCACCCCAGCACCCAGCACCGGGGAGTCAGGGCAAGTTCAAGGTCGAGCCTGTTTGTCTATGGGCACCTTTCTGCACCGGGCCCGGGATCCCTTGGGAGGCAAAACTGGACGTGACCTCTCTGCAGTGACTGTCACATGGGAACCCCCCCCTCTTCTCCACTGAGAATGTTCACATCAGGGCTGTGCATACAGTCAGCGCTCCATAAATGCACACCCCACAAAGGGCGTCTCTAAAGAGGGCCGGGGTGAGCTGGGCTCTGAGACGGCCTGCGGAGCCTCCCCGCGTGGGAGACGGCGGGCCTCGGCCGGGCTCCCCGAGGACTCTGGGAAAGAAGGATATTAACGTGCTGGACCCTAATCAAATCTGGATGATTTCACTGGAAACCTTTCCGCGATCCCATCAGCGCTGAAGGATCACAACAGCAACAAATTAGACCAACAGGCTCGGGAAAATGTGCCCGATTTAGAAACGGATGTTACAGTTTATTAACCAGCTAAATTAATTCGATTTTGAACCACTGTTAAATATACATTAGGATGTATCGCCCAGGAGCCCAGCGGGCCGGGGGAGGGCGGGGGGAGGCTGTCCTGACCTCCCTCGGGGCCTGTTCGAGGGGTCCACACTGGGGTTCCGGGCAGTGCCGGAGCTGGAGAGGGAGGGAGGCCCAGGGAAAGCCCGGGCACCGCAGGCTCCACCCCAGGGCGGGAGCCAGGAGCTCCGTATCTCGTATCTGAAAGTCTCAGACATTCCTCCTTCAAGTACAGCTGGATCCAGGAGCTCAAGGTCAACAGGAACCGGCTTTTGGTTTTTCATGTTCTTCTACTGTCTGCAGGGCCAGGCCTGCTGTGAGAGCAACCCGGGACCCTCTGGCAGCCAGGACAGGCCTGGCCGTGGCCCTGCCCTCCGTCACTGCACAGAGAGCTCCCGCCGTGGGCTGAATGCAGCTCTGAGGCCACACTGTCCCGCTGGGTCCCGTTGGTGGCCAAGGAGCAGGAAATGTGGTGCTCACCGCTCTGGAGGCTGAGGCCCAAGGTGGAGGCCCCAGAGGTCCCACTCTGGTGAGGGCTGCTGCTCCCCAGATGTCCTCACGGGGTGGAAACTGGCCAGGGAGTTCTCTGGGGTCCCTGCTTGAAGTTAACACCCCCCGTGGGGGCCCACGTCATGACCTTGTCCCCTCCCACAGGCTCTGCCTCCCGACACCATCACATGCAGGGTCAGGACCTCAACCTGTGAATGTGGGGGAGACACAAACACTTAATCTGCAACCCACGCGTTGGAAGACATAGCCGGCCTCCCCTACGGGGCCTTTGCACCTGCTGAGCTGGTGGCCCAGAATGCTTTGCTTCCCCCACCAGCAGCAGCGCATCCCCAGGGACCCTGGAACTCCCGCTGGGCCTGCCCTGCCTTCCGGCTGGTACCTTCTCTACTGCGCATGCCCAGTGCTCAAAATGGAAGCCCATTTACATCATGGAAAGGGCAGGAAGCGAGGGACTTCTGGCCCCGGCCACTGCGTGGATGAGCCTCAAGGGTGTTATGCCAAGGGCAAGAAGCTGGCAGCCAGGGGTGCCCATGAGGAGACCCAGCTTAGAGGAGAGGAGGGCTAGGGCGCCATGGCCAGGATAGGGGAGTGGCAGTTACTGCTCCACAGGGCCAGGGACAGGGCCACTGTTCAGGGTGACAGGAGCCCCAGGAACTGGCTCGTGGCGAGTGTCACTAACACCAGACCTTGGACCTCACAGTGGCTAATGCAGTGGTTTTTATGCAATAGATAATTTACCACAATAAAAATGAAGAAAAGCTGTGTCTGTAACACCCCCCCCCCCAGCCGGCCTGGCTCCCGATGAAGATGAGGTGGAGCAGAAAAGGAAGAAAGGACAGAAGGAATCCGAGGAAGCACAAAGGGACCAGGACGGAGCCCAGACCTGAGCACCCACCCCGGCCCCTGGCCCGTCCCTCCTGACGGTCACTCCCAACTTCCTGAGAAATCTGTAAATCCTCGTGCTATGAGACCTCGCTGGTCTATGAAAATCACCCGGTTCGCCTGCTTACGAGAGCTGGTCGGCTCCGGGATGGACTTTCAGATTAGATAACGCAGCAATATATTTTAAGAAACCTATGATCCGGGCGCGTACCTGTTGATCAGATCAAGGAGACAAGTGACATCCTGAAGATCTCAGAGGCCAGGCCTCCACCAGCACCACGAGTGCCCGGCTGATGCTGTTCCCACATCCTTCCCGTGGCCGCCCCACACCAGGTTTCCTTTAGAGGAAGAGCCTGAGATCCCAGAAGCCCTCTGCAGGACGGACGCAGCCCGCACTCTGAGGACGCAGCCGCCACCTTTCACTTTCTAACCAGCCCTTCCTCTTGCTGAGCCCTGACTTAAGTAGGGGCCTCAGGGAAGCCTTTCAGAGACAGGATCCTCCCTGGTGCAGTTCAGGGCCCAGAGACCCTCCAGATGGCTCTGTCCCTGCTCCCAGCCAGCCTGTCCTGTGAGAACCGTGTCCCGGGCTCTGCTCCAGGTACTGTCTGTGCCAGGGAGGAGGGGACCGGCTGAGGGGAGAGCCAGCAGGAACCGTGGGTGGCCCTGTGGGTCGGCGAGATCACCATCCAGAGGCCCAGGTGCTGGGCAGCCGGGCCAGGACCAAGGCCATGCTGTCGGAGGCAAGGGGCCGTGGACAGACTGGGACCCAGCTCTGTCCTGCCGGGAGTCCTGCCGCAGCCGTGGAAGAGCTGGCTGGGGGCCAGGGCCGGAGCCGCAGGCCCAGGAAGCCCTGCCCCCGGATCTGCCCGGGCCAGCTCGGCCCAGTGAACCCGGCCGTGAGCGCCACTCCCACAGGGTGACAGGATGCCCCCTGGCCGGTGTCCGGCTGGCCCCGGCCCGGGAGCCACCAGGCCCACATGCTTGGCGCACAGCGGAGACATTGAGCACTTGCACGCCGCATGGCGATGACCCCTGGACCCCAGGGCCCCGGGGCACAAATCACCAGCTCTGTTTGGCTCATGGTGGGCAGCAGGCTGGTGGCACTGGGCTGTCCTGGCCACACATCTGCCCGGCTCTGCTGGCTGCCCCTGGACACGCCCCTGCAGCCGAAGGTCAGCCAGTCCAGCCTCAGCCCTGCCGGTCCAGCCTCGGCCCCTCCACACGCCTCCTGCTCCCTCCAGGCCCCGAGGCTGTTCCAGAGCACAGAGGAGCTAACTCCGGGGTCCCGAGAGCCCCTCGCCCCCTGCACGCTCCCTCACGTCCGCCTCGCGCTCCTGGAAGCCGGGGGTTGGGGGGCAGCGGGTTCCGTGATGGGGTGGCTGCTCAGGGGGCCTGGTCTCTGTGACCCACCAGGGCCACCTGCAGCAGGTGGGGGCCTCTCCCGGCCCTGTGGGACCCCTGCCCCAGGTCACAGAACCAGACAGGCCACTGCCCACCCCCTGGTCCCATGGTCAGGGAGGGGACGGGAGGCTGTACCCGTGACCCAGTGTGGGGGGCTGGCGACTGTGAGGGGCCACCAAGGGGCTGGTGCTGGGTGAGTGACAGGGCCACAGGTGGGAGATGAGGACAGACGGGGAGGGGGCGGGCTACAGGGGGCTTGTCACTTCACATTCTGGCTTTTTCTGGGGTGGGAGCCGCGGGGACCCTCGGGCGGAGCCTCCCTGCCGCAGGCCTGGGGCTCTGACATGATCCCCCTGTCTGATGGTGACCAAGGGACTTAAGGGGCCACATGGCCGCCAGGAGCCCGGGGGCTGGACCGCTGCACCGTCCAGGTATGCCACCATGGCCAGAGCCTGGTGAGGCTGGGGGTGTCTGGAAGCTGAGGCAGGGGCCACCAGGGGGCTGGACACACACACAGGACAAAGAGCAGCAGGGACTCCGGGGGCTCTGGGGCCACCACAACAGGTGGCCCTGTGCTGGGGGACAGAGGAGCAGTCCAGTCCACCGTCCACATGGGGCAGGTCCAATGGGCCGGGAGCCGTCTGTCCCCAGCAGCCCGCTGTCTGCAGGAGCCCTCGAGGCCCTGCCCAGTGCCCGCCTGGTCCTGGGGACACAGTGAGCCAGCCAGACCCTCCCGCGGGAGTGGATGGCAGGCAGCCCGGTGCCATAGATCACCAGGACGACCCCAGGGCTTCCAGGGCATCTCCTGGAACGAGGCTCAGGCACAGAGGTCCCTGCAGCGCAGCTCCCTGGACCCGTCCTTGGTCATCACCGTGTCACGAGCCCGGAGGGGGGCTCAGCCCGCGCTCCACGCCACCCTTGCCGCACTCGGGGCGGTGCACACGTGTGAGCGTGAGTGTGTTCACACGCGTGTGTGGCTCAGGTTGGACCATAAACCAGGCCTGGGGAGGAGGATGGGGGTGTCCTGAGCACATGGGAGACGCCTCTGCTTAGCTGCTTGAAGCTGTGGGTTCTTGAGCAAGACTCCTAACCTCTCTGAGCCTCAGCTTTCTCCTCTGAAAATGCAGGTGTCACTGTGCCCATCTTGTCACACAGCGGGTGGGGGTAGTGACTGGGTTCTCTAGGTGATGAAGCTTCAGCGCGGGTCATGTACATCTTACCTCTGAGTCCTGAGTCCACACGCCTCGGGCACGTTACCCCCGAGCAGCGTCTCTGGCCCCTCCAAACTTTTTCCTTTTTCTTTTCTTTTTTTGAGACAAGGCCTCCCTAAATTTTTCGGAGCCTTGCCAAGTTGCTGAGGTTGGCCTAGAGCTTGCGATCCTCCTCCCTCAGCCTCCTGAGTCCCCAGGATTGCAGGCGTGGCCACCACACTGGCATATGACTCATTTCAAGATCCTGTGAGCAACTGGCTGCCGCCCAGTGGTGGCCATTCTGTTTACCAAGAGCACTGAGGTCTGCATGACCCACAAAGGAAAAGGGAGAAACCGCGGTTGTTTGTTTAGCTGGGATTTGGGGTCATTCGTTACTGCGGCAAAACCTAACCTCTCCTGACTGGTGTACCATGGACTCGAGAACACGTGATGTCCAGGCGCACCTCGGGGGCCACAGTCAGCCTTACTCTTACTTAAACAACCTCCCAGAGCAAATGAGCAGGTCAGGACACTGAGTGGGGTGCGCGGACTCTGAGGAGGCCCCACAGTCCCCCTCCTGGAATCTGCAGACCTGCTCCTCCCTCCTGCTGAGCTTGAGCCAGGCCGTGGCATTGTCACTCATGCCGTGAGCGACTCTGTGTCTGTCCCATGGGAAGAGTCCTCTGCTGGCCTTGGAGAAGTGAGGAGCCGTGCTGGGAGGCCCGGGGCACAGACGGACTGCAGGACCACCGCAGCCGCTTCTCCCACCTGGCTCTGGGCTGACGTCCAAGGGCAGGGTGTGGCAGGGCTGCGGCCTCTGACTTCTCCCTGCCTGGCTGGGTTCCAGCTTGCCCAATGTCCTCACGTGGACACCAATCAGGCTGCGTCAGGGCCACCCCGGGGGCCCCTGGTAGCTTAGTCACCCCTTCAAAGACCCTGTCTCCATGCGGTCGCATTCTGAGGTCCTGGGGTCTGGGCCTCAGCTCGGGAACCCTGGGGAGAGCGGCCAGCCGGCTCCATGGCCAGGCCCAGGTCCTGCCCACGGCCAGGTGAGCGGGAAGCAGACCCCCCAGGAGCCCCGGGAGCCCCCGGCCCCCAACACTGAGCAGAGAACGCCCTGGGCCAGGCAGACGCGTGTCCAGGGAGGACTCGCAGGCTGTGATGTCCCAGGGCCTCTGCTCCTGGGATCTGGGACCCTTAGGGGTGAGGACCTGGTGCCAGGGTGCTGCCCCAGGAGCTGCCCCGAGCCTGCTGCCTATCCGTGGGGCTTCGGTCAGCTGCTGGGCAGCTGCCATCTTCTTTGCAGCCTGAGTGGTAGCAGCCCCTGTCCCCCTGCAGCTGGGGCGTGGAGGGCAGAGAGCTGAGGTAACCATTGCAGTGGACTCGGCCACCTTCACGGTCAGCGTCACTAACCCAGGATGCCCTGCAGCGGAGTCACCAAAGCATAGGGACGGGAGGAGCCCACGGAGAGCTGCCATGTCCCTCGGGGCGGGAGGAGTGGCCACGCTGCCCTCCGAGGCACGATGCTCCTACGCTTGCCATGACGCTGACCAGGATGTGGAAATGTCCCCATGTTCCCCAGGGGACCACGGAGGCTCCCACGTCCCAGGGCTTTCCCAAGGTGCCCCCGCTGCTGTGCCAGGCTGGGTAGAGCAGGCTGGGAACACCAAGGCTTGCCCTGCGGTGGCCCCGTGTGACCCCCGCGGCCAGGCAGGACAGAGAACGGGGCCCCCGCGTGTCTCAAGGGACTGGCTAAGCTGAGAAGTTTCTGGAACACAGTGGGATGCCCGGGAGGGCCGAGGTGATGTTTTTCAACTGAAAACGTCCCTTGGGTAAAATTCCAGCCCTCTCCCTCCGTCTGCAGCAGGGACCTGGCTCCCTGAGACCCCAGCACAGGGAAGGGCGCTGCCCGGCTCCGTCCTGGAGTGGCCCCCAGCCTCCCCGGGGAACTGGGGCCAACGGCAGTGCATGGGTACTGCCCCGTACGTGCTGGGCCACAGCACACCCTGCCCAGCCTGGCCGGGGGCTTTCCTGGGACCCGGGGGGCAGGCGGGAAGGAGGA
>NW_026000138.1:511822-518633 GCF_001458135.2 Marmota marmota marmota | reverse complement strand
GAGGGGGAGGCTGGGGGCTGCACAGAGGCTGAGGACTGCTGGGGCTCCACTGGGCCAGGGGTCCAGTGGGCACTGTTGGTGCTCCTGTGTGTTCCCTCTTCGGAAACCGTCTCTCTGCCCCACTGTCCTTGTGCTCGGGGAGGCTCCCTGCTCAGCTCCGGGGGGGACCCTTGGCTCGTACCCAGCCACCACTGCCATGAGGCTCGGCAGGCAGGTGACCACACGGCCCACTGGCCTCATGGTGGACCTGCACTGACCCTCTAGGACAGAGATGCCTTCTTTCGGGCAGCTCATAGGTGGAGGGTCGTGTCCACTGGGCATCTCCAGCTTCCAGCCCAGGCACATAGTAGATGCTCAGGAAAACTGCAAGGGCAGCCAGCAGGGCTGGGGCCCATGGGGCTCAGCCACAGGGCAGCTCAAGAAGATCCCCGTCCACTTGGACCTTGGCTTCTGGCCTGTGGAAGGAGGCACCGGGAGCTGTGTCCGCTAACTACTGTCCATCCCCCCCCCGTGCTGCTGGATGAAGACCCAGCACCCTGACCTCCATCATGACTTCCACAGCTGCCGCCCGGCGGGGCCTCCCTGTGAGCTGGGCTTGGTGGTCCTGCCATTTCTCGTCCCCCTCGGATCCGAGGGAAAGCTGGGCTGGACAGACCGCAGGACAGCGCCAAGGCTCTCGGGGTAGGCAGCAGCCCAGGGTGCAGCAGCCCAGGGCCCACCCACCCATGCTCCTTAGGTCAAAGCAGGTCCCCCGGCAGGGACAGAGGCAGGCAGGACGAGGAGCCGGCCTCCCTTGGGCAGAGGGGCCGGGGTGGACCCAGGCCTTGCAGATCAGCCCGGCCCTTCCCGCCATGTCTCCACGGGGCCTCTTGACTGCACAGACTGGGAGCGTCCTCAGCATGTGACACTCGGCGATGTATGACACAGGAGGACAAGGACCCAAAGCTGTCTGCACCATGACAGGACCTTGCGCCTGGACCCGCGTATCCCGGCCTCATCCCCAGCAGCGGGCCTGGGGCAGCCCTGATCGGCAGACACCGAGGAGCCGTCCCTAAGCTCCCACGCTGTTGTGAGGACGTGGCCAGCCCTGGTGACAACACCACGGTGGGGCCTCTGTAGCCCTTCTGCGGTCATGGCTGGACACGCTCTGGCCCTCGCACCTCCAGTGCAGGACAGCGCCCTCCTCTGTTCCCTGGTAACCAGCAGGGCTGAGGTCCAGGTGGGCAGGCGTCATCACACCTGGGGACTCGCGTCCCCGCCCTGTAGCAGGCACAGCTGACTGCAGAGGCCCTAGGAGTGGCCCAGGGGCCCAGGAGAGATGGACAGACCACAGTGGCCTGTGCTCAGCCTGCCCCAGTGTCCCCGTCTGTGTCCTCCTTCCGTCTCTGGGACACAGCAAGTCACCCTGCTGTCCACCATCCCCAAGGACCACCTGTCCAGACCCACGGGCTGCCCCACAGGGAGGAGCCCAGGCCCCACCAGGGCCTGCCCAGGGAGGTGCCCACAGCCGAGGGTCCTCCCGCCTGAGATGGCCAGCCCCAGCAGAGGACACAGTGTCAGCGCCTGTCAGCCGGGGACACTAGCTCCCTGTCCTGGGGTTGGAGATGAGCTCCGGTGGGTTTTGGCAGAAGAGCCGTGCGCCCATGGCCACCTGGACAAGGACACGACTGCAGGCGCCCATTGGTGTCGGAGACCTGGGACGTCTGAGTGGCACCGGGGGCTGTGTTCCATTTTCATTGTTCTTAGCCATAGGGGACAGCAGTGGCATAGGCCAGTCCTGGCTGAGGTGGCCCCGGCCTGTGCCCACTGCCCCCCCTGCAGGCTTGCCCGGGCACAGGGAGCTGCTGGCCGCTGTGGCCTGGAGGGACGCATCCCCTGGGCCCGTGTGCTGAAAGCTGCGTCTCCTGGTGGCAATGCCAGGGTGGGGATGGCAAGTGCAGGGACCGTAGGGATCAACCCACCGTGACTCAGGCTAACGGCCTGAAGGATGGGTGGAGCCTCAGGAGCGTGTCCCTGGGGACTGTGCCTTGTCCAGGTCCCGTTCTCTCTCCCTCTCTGCTCCCCAGCCACCACGGGTGGACAGCTCTGTCCACCACGGTGTTACCCCACCTTGGGCCTAAGCAGTGGGGCCTCTGGACTGAGAGCCGCAGTCACCCTCTGTCCACCAAGTGGCTTTCTCATACCGGGTCACAGTGATGCGGTGACACACTGTTCCTGCTGACGTTGCCCCGGAGCAGCCGACAGCCAGCACCACCGTGGGGCAGCCTGCCCTCCATCGCTGGCCTGTGGACACAGGAGCCCAGTGGATGCTCACTGTCGGAGTCACTGGCTGGTGGCGTGTGTGATCCGCTAGCAAGTGACAGCAGGGAACGCCACCCAACAGGCCCCGGTGGAAACGCTCAGCTCAGGGAGACGGGGACCCAGGGCTGAGGACCATGGTGAGGGCCCCGGGGGACTTCCTGGGGGAGACGCCCGGCCGGGTTGTGGGCAGACAGGAGCCGGGAGGCGTCCCAAGGGGAAGGGGCAGGCTGGAGGCCCTGGATGGTGGCCGGCAGTGGGACAGAGCCCTGGGCAGCGGAACTGGAGCCCGGTCCCCGGGCACCTGAGCCTTTGCTCAGAGCAGGACGGAGCTGGGCAGCTGCCAGAGCAGATCTGCACCCAAGAAAGACCCCGAGCAGTGGGTAGCAGAGGCCTCAGCCGCGTCAGCCACCAAGCCAGCTGTGTGTGCCGCCTGGACAGCGAGGCCCCTCTCCATGCCCCGCCGGCCACTGCAGTGGCCGGCGCCTCCCTGCTACCTGCTTCTTGGGTGGCGATGCGGAAACTGAGGTTGTCTAAGGGTGGCCGCTGCATCACCAGCCGGTCTCCGGGGGCCCACAGGGGCAGGAGGAGGACCTGTCAGAGAAAGGCCCTCTCCACACCCATCAGCAGGCCACGGCGGCCAGCTGCAGAGAAGGCCCTGCCCGATCGGGACCTGAGGCCAGGGCCACCTGCACCTCAGCCACGCAGAGCAGGTCTGTCCGCGGGTCCTGGGCAGAGAGGGCAGCCGGACCCTCCTCTAGCCCATCAGGTACCGCCGCCCGCGGGCAGCTGGGCTCCCACACCGGCAAGAGCCCTCGTCCTCGGGCCACCTCATCAGCTGGCCTCCGTCATCCTGAGAGGACCCTGCGCCATGGCTGCCACGGGACTGAGGTCCCCACTGTGGAAACCAAGGAGCCTCCCGCCAACGTTCATTCCTGGTTAATGCCGTGACTTTGCCTTGACATTTCGGAAGCCGCGGGAGACCATTACCCGGTGACAATGTCCTACCCGGTGACATTATCTCTTAATTACAATCTGCAAGTAATGCTGCAAAAGTGGCCGCAGATAGCTGCTCTGGAGAGGCCCGTCCTGCCGCTGACCAGGTCACTCAGCGCCTGCCAATGAGGGAGACAAATGGGCACCGGGGGCCTTGTGTGTCCTGTCTCCTCAATGACAAAGCTGCACGCAGTGGCAGGGGGTGGCAGATACCAGGTGGACTTCTGACGTCCCACGTCCCCAGTCAGGGGCACGGTACCCCCAGCAGAGAAGAGCCTGCCAACCCCGGGGCCTGCACACACTGTGACCGTGCCCCCAAGGGACAGGCACAGACCCCGGGAAGTCAGCCCTGTGAGGAGGGGGACCTGCAGGGGCCTGGGCAGCGTCCCTGGCTCCGCGAGAGTGAGGAGGGGTCCCCAAGTTCCGAGGCCTCCAGGGAGGGTCAGGGACCCGGCAGAGAGGGGCACACAAAGCCCCCACGGGACGGCGGCCTTCCGCCTTCCTGTCACAGGACACGGTGGCTTCTCGTCCCAGTCTACATTGAGCCCCTGACTGTGTGACCTGGGACTGTGTCCCACCCTCTCTGTGCCTCAGCTTCCTCGTCTGTAGAGCGGTGAGGCTCGCGGCCTCACACACAGAGTCCCGTGAACGAGGCCTCGGCAGACAGGCCCTGCGCGTGCCAGCCGTCGGTGCCATCGTCCTCAGCTTCCTGGAATGGCTGTGACAGGCTCCTCAACAGAGCATCCTCTCGGGGCTCTGCCGTCCTGGGGGGCGCTGGCCGCTCCTGCAGTGGCTCTGGGAGGCCCTTGCCCACCTCTCCCAGCCACTGTCCCCGAGGAGGCCACTGTCCCCGAGGGGCAGCCCTGTGCTTCCCTCACGGCCCTGCCTCCCTCTGACCAGGACCCAGGTGGCCCAGGGTCATCTCCCACCGCAGGACCTTGACCTCCCCACGTCAGCAGGGCCCCGGGCCACCGAGAGCAGTGCGTTCACAGGCCCCAGAATCAGGACCAGGCACCTTGGGGACCACGAGTAAGCTGGCATGACCCTCGTGGTGGTGACCTCAGAGACCTGAGGTCAGTGTTTTGGCCACTGGATCCATTTTACCTTGTGAGCATGCTCAGTGGACTGGGCTGGTAAAGGACGCCCACTGGACGCCCGAAGGGCAGCACAGCCCATGTACATGTGGCCCACAACCCCCGAGCGAGGGCAAGCGCAGTCGGCACTGGGTCCATTTTGCCGGCCGCACAGGAGTGTTCTTAACCGGAATTCGGTGCCAATAACTGAACTCAGGAGATTTCACATTTTTAAATCCATTTTCTCATGTGAAATAAAAAATAAAAAAGCCGGGCTGCCCGTCACTGAGCGGCCAAGGACCCTGCGCCCAGAACCACCTCCACCCACTGAATACCCACGTGGCCTGCGGGCCTGGCTCTCACACCCAGCACCCCATCACATGGTCTTGACGAGAAGTTGGCAGCACCTCCTCAAGGGTCGTGAAGGTTGCCAGGCGCGGTGAACACGGCTGCGATCCCAGAGACTCGGGAGGCTGAGGCAGGAGGATCTGGTCAAGGCCAGCCTCAGCAGCTCAGCGAGGAGACCCAATCTCTAAATGAGACATTCCAAAGGGCTGGGGACGTGGCTCAGTGGCCGAGCACCCCTGGGCTCAATCCCTGGCACCTAAACAAACCCAAAAGAGGGTCAGAGCGCTGTCCTGGGAGGCGGGGCTGGCTGATCCCACCTCTGCCAGCTTTGGGCAGGTCACGACCTGCCCTCCGCTTGAACACCAGCAGCCGTCACTCACCGAGGAAGCTCCTGGTCACCTCCACGGGCATGTGAATGACCCTCTGCGAAGCCACACGGTTCCCTCCACAGGACACACCCACGCGTCCCACCCCAGGGACGTTGGCACGGCAGCTCAGCCCCACTGGACTGCACAAGGACCATGAGTGGCCCTGGGCGTCAGGGAGAGCTGGCCTGCGTGTGACGGCCACTGCCCACTGTTTCCAGGTGAACATGCAGAAACCGTCCCTCCTCGTGAGGGCCTGTGGTGGGGCGGGCGGCAGGAGTGGGTCTTCCTGCTGGGCAGAGGTGGCACAGCAGGGCAAGGCCACTTGCCTGCGGGGCACAGGGCACTGGGCGGCCTCAGTCCCAGTACTGGCCCCAGCTGCCGCTGCCCATGGCCTGCACTGATGTCACGGGGAAACCATGTCCGGCCCTCAAACAGCTGCTGCTGCCCCAGGGCCAGAGGCCCCAAGCAGGGCTAGGGAGGCTAAGTGTCACATCAGAGTCCCCATCGCCGAGGGAAGGCCCTCCTACCGTCCAGGGCTGGGCAGGGCCGGGCAGACGGGTGGCCACGGGAGCGGAGGGGCAATCCCAAATGGCAGAGACGTCTCCAGGCCACCAGGGAGCCACTGCCAGGACCCCCTTTGTCCACACCACCTGCAGGGCTGTGTCCAGTAGGGGTAAGTGTCCTGCCCCCGAGCCTGGGAGGAACCAGAGGCCAGCTGGGCACGGCCCCTAGGCTCCCCGCGTGGCCCCTGTCCCCCTCCTCCCTCGGTCCCCCTGCGCCCCAGGCTGAGGAGCCCAGCACTGTTTCAGATGCGCTGACCCCTGCTCCTGTCCCCACTGGACCCTGGGAAGAGCCTGGAGTCCCTGGGAAGCTCCTGCGGCCTCCTTCCGGGTGGTGCTGGGCTCTGCCTGAGCTGCTGGCCATGCCGGGGTGCTGGGCCTGGAAGCTGGATCCCCAGTGCCACTTCGGAGAGGCAAAGAGGACGCAGGGGTTCCCGTGGCCGGGCGCTGGGCCACGGTGTGCGGCAGCAGCCGGACGCAGCCAGGACAGGCCACAAGCTGCCATCCGCGCTCACCACCAGCCCAAGACCGCGGAGGGAGACCTGCTGTCTCCGCTCCTGACCGTACAGTGAGGACGAAGGTGGCACCTGGTCGAGCAGCAGACTCCTGACGCAGGCGAGGGCAGCGGGCAGTGTTGACTGGCAGCCGCCCCAGGCACAGGCCGGCGGGCAGCTCCGGGGTCTCTGCACACCGCCCGGCCTCACTGTCCTGCATGTCCTGTCCCAGCACCTGGCCACCTCGCTCCTCATGACCAGCCCTGCCCTCCCCGACAGGTGCCCTGAGTGTCCCCGACAGAATGTCCCAGATCCCAGTGGCATCCAGTCCCTGTGCGGCCATCCTGGTGCGGAAACAGCCCAGAGCGGGGACCCCCAGCCGCGGCTGGGTTGGCGGTTCCCAATTTTTATGTTTAATTCATCCGGAGCCTCAAAAGTCTCCGCGCTCGGGCTGGGACTGGGGCTCAGGGGTAGCGCGCTGTCTGGCATGCGCGGGGCGCTGGGTTTGACCCTCAGCACCACATAAAAATTTTTAAAAAGATGTGTCCACCGAAAAAACTAAAAAATAAATGTTTTTTAAAAAGTCACCGCGCTCAGCCCTGCGGCTGCCAGAGAGGCCGCGCCCAGGCCCCCTGCCCTGCACCCACCCGGCGCCCAGGCCCCTGCCCTGCACC
>NW_026000138.1:505926-510219 GCF_001458135.2 Marmota marmota marmota | reverse complement strand
CCGGCCCACAAGGCTGGGCCCACAGTGCCCCCTGGTGGCCTTGTCTGCACTGCGCTGCTGGCAGGCCCCGGCCCCAAGGCCACCCACTCCTCCAGGTCCCCAGCCAACACTGACAGGCAGTCCAGCGCCCCTGAACCCCACATCCCCCAGTGCAGGAGAAGAGCGGGGCGGAGAGTGACAAATGCCCCACACAAGGCCAGGCTGCAAAGGGCAGGTCGGGGCCGGGCGGGGAGGTGGGGCGCAGAGGAAAGAGACAGATTCGTGGGGGGGGGGGAAGCCGTCTGGCCCTGTCCCCAGTCCTGCCCCTGACCTGCCCCCATCCTGCCCCAGTCCTGCTCCCGTCCTGCCCCAATGCCTCGTGTGGCCTGCAGAGAGCTGGGCAAGCGGGCAGGAAGGCAGGAGGGCTGGGACACTGCTCAGGGCCCTGACTGGCCCCACGTTGGAGCCCTTCCCAGCTCACCCACCAGCACCCTGACCCTGACCCTCTGCCTCCCATCAGCAGGCCTGGCGGGAGGAGGGCACCAGAGAGCAGGGCGGGCCTCTTCTAGGGCATTCCCTGTGGCCTCTGAGGGGACACCTGAGCCAGACCTGCGCTTTCCTCCCAGCTGAAGGGCTCCTTCCTCCCAGGCTCCCACTCAGCACCTCCATGTCCCCAGCTCCGGCCCCAGATCTGCCCTGCCCCAGCCCAGAGCACCACCCCCTCCTCGGGTCAGGCCTGGGTCCTCAGGACCCCTCCCCATCCACGCCTGCCTCACCAAGGCTCCCTGCCCCTCCAGTGGGTTCCCACCTAGCTTTCCACACCCCCGGGCCCACCCTCTGGCTTTCTGCCCCCTCACCCCACTCGCTTCTGCTCTGCACACTCACACCTCAGGGCCTTTGCACACGCCCTTCCTGGTTCCCCAAGGGCTCTCAGCATACATGAAACTTCTCAGTGGAAACTTCTAGAAACCCTCTCACGGAGGCGACCTCTCCCTCCCCCAGAGACTCGTTCCTCCCTTTCCGGCACCAACCACTCTTTGGGAGCTGTCTGCTTAGGCACAGGGCTGTCCACCTGTGAGAGCTTCCTGGTCTTGCCATCCATGTCTCCAAGGCGGATGGTGTAGGTGCCTGGCCAGGTCCCCACAGGTCCCTGTTGACCATCTCTAAGTGCAATCTGTCCACAGCCCAGCAACTGCTGGCCCTCCTTGGAGAACTGGGCTGCTGGAGCCCAACTTGTCCTCCCTGGTCACGTCTTGGCCTCCCCTTGGCCAGGGGTGTCCCCTTCCTGGGAACCAGCCCAAGGTGACTTGGGCACGCTGCTGCAAAGTGCACACCAAACCCGAGCTGAAATGCAGGTCGGGGGCATCCGCTCACCCCTCAGGTCACAAGTGCTCTGCACACAGTAGGTGTCCAGTAAGTGCTGCTGGAGGCTCAGCATCCGAGGTCTATCACTGGAGTCCCGGGCTCTGTAGAGGATGCGCCCACCCCCCATGCTCAGGTTCGCCCCAAACTGACCTTCACTCCACCTCGTGGGTGGGCAGCAATCGGCTCAGAGAGGTTATGAATGGCTCCAAAGCCGCCCAGCAGCTTGAGCGGAGCAGAGGCTGCAGGCGCCCGTTGCCAGGCCAGAGCCCTTCTGTGGCCAGCAGAGGAGCAAAGGTGCAGGGTGGACTCCGACTCTTGCTTCCAAGACCCCTTTGAAAACCTAGGACTACTCAGGACATGCTTTGGCAGGGAGACCAAGACACCCAAGTGATCACACTATCCAAAGCCAGGCTGTTGACCGTGGGGACAAAAACCTAAGTTGACCTCTGTCACTCCACCGGGCGTGTGGCCCACAGCACGCATGGAGGCACCTGCAGACCAACCGTGTGCACAGCTCGCCCCCTAGTGGTCGGCCCCAGAACTGCCCGGCAGCCAGCCCTGCAGGGACAGGGCACAGACTCAGGCTGCTACGTGGACAGTGGGTGGCGCAGGGCAGGTGGCGTCTGGGAGACTGTGGAGCAGCCTGGTGAGGGACCACAGAGGAGGGAACAGGGAGAGCTCCACTGCGATGGCCAACACAGAGTCCCCAGCCCGGGCCTACCACGTAGGGCCACCTCTCAGCGGCATGCAGGGACCCACCGTAGGGCCACCTCTCAGCGGCATGCAGGGACCCACCGTTCCCATTGCCCAGAGGACCAAAACCACCTGGCCCCTCCCTGCCCCTGGGCTGGTCCTCCTACCGCCCTGCAGGTGGTCTGACTCACAGTTTCTGGCAGGGGCTGCTGGGGACTGAACCCAGGGCAATTTACTCAGCCACATCCCCAGCCCTTTAAAAATGTTTTTTTTTTTAGAGAGAGAGAGAGAGAGACATTTTTTCAAATATTTATTTTTTAGTTCTCGGCAGACACAACATCTTTGTTTGTATGTGGTGCTGAGGATCGAACCCGGGCAGCACGCATGTCAGGCGAGCGCACTACCGCTTGAGCCACATCCCCAGCCCAAAAAATGTTTTTTGAATATATATATATTTTTTTTAGCTGTAGATGGACACGATATCTGTCTTTATCTTTATGTGGTGCTGAGGATCCAACCCAGTGCCTCACACGTGCGAGGCAGGTGCTCTACCACTGGGCCCCAGACCCACTCCTTAAAGTTTGTATTCTGACACAGGGACCCACTAAGTTGCTGAGGCTGGCCTCAAACCTGCAATCCTCCTGTCTTGGCCTCCCAAATCGCTGGGATTACAGGCATATGCCACCACGCTGGCACTCTGTTTTAAAAGGAGAAAACGGGGGCTCCAGAGAGGTCGTGTGACTTGTCCGGGGTCCCACAGAGGCGAGGGAGTGGAGGGATACAGAAGAGAACCAGTAACACCCGGAGAGGCACGTTCCAGGGTCCCACACAGTGGCAGGGACCTGGCGTTCTGTCACAGGGCCTGGTGGTTTGGGCTACGGGAACCAGGGTCAAGCCATCTGATGCTCTAGACATTCTAGTGTCAACTGGGGTACAGAGTGCCCTGGACTTCCAATTCGGGGGGAATCCACGTGATCAGTAGAGGTCGTGGCCTCCGGGGGAGGCCGTTGGCCGGTGCCCTTGATGAGGGCAGGGCCGGAGTAAGACAGAGGAGGGCAAGTCCCTGAGGCCCAATGCTGGGGGACATCATGGGGCGTGCAGAGGGCTCTGGGACAGGCAGCCCCATGGTGCCTGGAGGGACAGCCCAACCAACAACAGTGCGTTTGCGGTGACAGATCGCAGTGACGGATCGCGGTGATGGCCTGGCCCCGGGGACCCCAGGTCACAGAGGCACAGCGCCTCCCTTCCACATAAAACTCCAAGTAGAAGAGGGAGTCCGGGGAGGGAGACCAGGGTCACATCACAGGGCTCTGTGGCAGGAAGGAGGTCCTCAGACAGCCTGGGTCCCAGGGGACCGCCAAGGGGCCTGCAGGTGACCCAGAGCCCATCCTCACTGAGGCCAGGGTGAAGTCATTGGCTGGGTTAGGGACCAAGGTGGTGGCAAAGATTTCAACCCCAGAAGGACATTCAGAAGCATGATGGTCACACAGGGAACGCGGGGCAGGGTCCCCGGGACATGGGCTGCTCCCAGGGTCCTGTCCCCTTCTGTCCTAGCAGAGGTGAGGGCAAGTCAGACGTGCCAGTGACGAGGCCTCTACCCAGGAAAGTGGAGAGTCCTCCTGGTGGTGCTCAAATGACCAGGAGGGGGGGACAGGGGGACAGTGGACTCAGCCTTCCAGGGCAGCCAACGGGGCTGCAAGGGGGCCCCTTACAGGCCTGGACCCTCGCATGGCCCTGTGGGCCCGCCCCGCAGCAGCCAGGCAGAGCCCTCCCGACCTCAGCCCCCACCCGAGGGGACCCCAAACACGGGTTCTGAGAACAAATCTAGAGACTGGGTGACAGCCGGGCACGGTGGCCACGCCTGTAATCCCAGCGGCTCAGGAGCAAGAGGATCGTGAGTTCAAAGTCAGCCTCTGCAACTGAATGAGGCCCCGTCTCTAAGATACACTAGGGCTGGGATGCGGCTCAGGGGTGGAGTTCAGTCCCCCACTGAAGGACACACAGGGCCAGGCCTGCCACAGACGCTTCTCGGATAAGTGACAATGTGACAAGATGGCCCGTAGGCCCCACCTGCATGCTGGAGCCCGAGCCCAAGGAGGCTGGGTGGGGCTGCTCCGTCTCCCCACAGACCAGGGACCGGCCAGGTGAGGCCACAGAGGGTGGTGGCCCCGGACCAGGGAGACACTAGACCAAAACATAAGACAGAATAGCCCCGCGGGCGTGGGGGCAGCGTCTGCAGCCCCAAGGGGGGGGGGG
>NW_026000138.1:470231-505126 GCF_001458135.2 Marmota marmota marmota | reverse complement strand
GCGGGCTGAGCCACCGGGTGGGGCTGGCCCCCATCACCTTTGCTGCCCTGTGGAGAGAGGGGGAGCTGGGTCACCGTCCCCGCCACCAGCCCGGCCGGCCCAGCCCGCCCGCAGCCCACACAGAGCCCCTTCCCACTGCCCCAGGTGACACCGACGCTCAGAGGCTGGACACGTCACCAAGGCCCTCCCTGGCTCAGTGCCCCACCTGCCCCACCCCCACCCCTCTCAGAGACAGGGAAACTGAGCCCCGGAGAGACCTGACCACTGCAGGGAGAGGGCTGTCCACTGGCAGCCTGGACGTGGCCTCCGCCCCACAGACACGCACAGCCTCAGGGCAGTACTGCACCAGACAGCTGTCCCCAACAGACAGGAAGGGACCCTGCAGACCGTGCTCACAGCCCCCAGCCTCAGATAAGCTGGCAAAGCCACACACATCCAGTGTTGGGGGGAAAGTCCTGTCGAGGGCGGGGGCAGCGGGACTTGAATGGAGGGACAGAGGACACAGAAAAGCACGAGATAGAACAGAGGTCGAGAGACTTGGGATGAGAGTTTATCTAGGCTCACACTCAAAAGCTGGAGTTAGCCAGGCACAATGGTGGCCCTCGCCTGTGGTCCCAGCGGCTCGGGAGGCTGAGGCAGGAGGATCGCAAGTTAAAAAGCAGCCTCAGCAAAAGCGAGGCCCTAAGCAACTCAGTGAGACCCTGTCTCTAAATAAATAAAAAATAGGGCTGGGATGGGGCTCAGTGGCCGAGTGCCCCCTGAGTTCAATCCCTGAACCAAAAAAAAAAAGTTTGAGTTAAGAAGTTAAGAAGAAGAGGACAGTGATGATAGGACAGGCCCCGTCCCAGCCTCCCTACCCTGAGGACAGCGGGGAACCCCCCCCCACCAGAGCCCCGGCTCACCACCCCTAGGGGCCTGCCCTGTTCCTCCCGGTGGGCAGACCTAGGGCTTCCTGCAGGAGCCGGCCCTCCCCATGACGGAAAGTCTCCCTTAGGAGGAAAGGGGACCCCCTCTTGGGGACCTCACAGCCCTGGAGCCAGCATGTGAAGCAGGTTCCTCCAACTTCCCCCTCCCCTCCCCCGCCTGGGGGGGCAATGAGAAGGTGGGGAGGGGCCCAGGGGTTCCCAGAAGGGCCCCCTCCCTGTCAGTGGCCCAGGCTGTCGACTGCACAGGGCTCCGGCGCCCCCTTAGAAGCTCTGCAGGGCCTTCCAGTTCTTATTCATTTAAAAATCCCCTCTGGGCTGGTGGAGGCCATTTCCCCTTCTCTCAAGCAAGGCAGCCTCCTGGGGCCACCCCATCCCCAGGTGCAGGGCAAAGTGGGGAGTCCCCTGCCAGGTCTGTTAGGGTGGAGGCCCCCCAGGACCGGCTCCCAGCTGCCAGCCCAGGCTGAGGCCTAGACACCCAGGAGGGGCTGGGTGTCCTGGGGACAGGCTGCCCTTGGAAGGCAGGGGGTGGGTGGAGGGCTGGGTTCTGTGGGCAAGTGGAGGGCAGACCCCAGGTGTGTCTTGCCCCACTGGGGGGGTGCCTAGGTCCTGTCCAGGGGTGCAGACACGGGGACCTCCCTACCCCCTCCCCCTGCTAAGACTGACTAACTGCCACCTCGGCCTGTCCCCGGGGACACCAGACATCCTTCTGCTGGGGACTGGGGGGCAGGGATACCACCCAAGTGTGCCCAGCTCACAGGTCTCCCAGTGGGGTCCTCGGCAGGGTCCTCGGGAGGCAGGCAGGAGAGGGGCCTGGCCAGGATGCTCATCCCCCACAGCAGGGAGCCCTCCTCAGGACACCCGCTGGACAAGAGCAGGCCCCGCCCACTGTCTACCCGCTGTTCCCAGGTGGGCAGAGGGGCCGCAGGCCTGCCCGGGACACAGCGTCCTCCCTCCTGCCAACCTAAGGCCCTGCCGCCACTGCCCACTCCCCTTGACCTCCTCCTCTGGCCCAGTTCCTGGCCTTGGCAACTGAAGCCCGCTGGCGATGACCACTGGCCGAGGCGAGAGCACCCCGCACACCCAGGTGGGCAGCGACGGAAACCCAGAGACCCGGCCAAGGCTGGAGCGAGGGCGGCACATTTCCCAGAAACTAAAATAGCAGCTGTCCCCGGGCAGATGCATGACTCACCCTGGCCCAGCCCAAGGCAAGCCCAGGGCCTTCGGCTCTTCCCCTCAAGACCTGGCCCCGGGAGCCCCGGGCACCGCCTGCTCCTCACAGGCAGAGCTTCTGGGTGAAAACCAGGGAGCCCTGAACACCGAATTCCCAGTGCACCTCCTGCAGGTGTTGATCTGAGCATGTCCCCAACTGCAAGGTCCCTCACTGGCTGCTGGGCTGGAACCCAACCTGTACTGGGCTTCCTGTTTCTTATTTGTGCTCAATCTGGTGACCTGTCGGGCAGAAGCAGTCCTGGATATACTGCCGGGGCTCAGTGGATGCCTTCTTTGTTCTTGATTAGTCTTACCAGGCTTAGGCCAATGTGTCTCAAACAGGGGTCCCTGAACCTTCAAGATGCCCCCAGGGTCCATTAAAATGCAGACCTCCAGCCCAGGAGGCCGTCCCAGGAGGCTCTGGCCCTCCAGGCACCCCTGGGAAGAGGTTCAGGAGCAGCCGGCCTCGCCTGGACCTTGCCTTCCTACTGTGACCTCGAAACTGACACAGAGCAGCCCACAGCCACCGGGGATCAAAGAAACCGCACTGCAGAGAGCCTCCCTGGGCTGGCCCCTGGGAGGGGCTTTACCTGGTACCCACCTAGAGTCTTGCTTCTTGCAGCACAACGCTGGGAGGAGGCGTCATCAGGGATTCAGAGTAGGCCTGAATGGCCTCCTTATCCTTTGAGCCCTTTTTACTACCACTCCAAAATAAATAGCATTTGTCCTAGAAGACAACCAAGCTAATTTATAGTCCACGTCGGCCCAGCCGCGAGGGTCGCGCTCCGCTCTGTGTTTCCCGAAGCAAACAGGGGACAGGAGGGGTGTAGGGTTTTAGGGTCCAGCAGCTTTTCCCAGCCGGAGAGGCTGAGACCAGAGGAGGCTGAGATGGGAGGAGGCTGAGATCAGAAGAAGCTGAGACGGAGAGCTGTGGCTGCTCCTAGACCAGAAGCCCACTCTGAGGATGGCCAGGCCTGGTCCAAGAGGCCCGGCACATTACTTAATGTGCCACTGGGCGGGGGGTGGCGAGGCCGATGGCTGGTTTGGGGCCATTGTGTCTCCTTTGTGGCTCTGGTGCTGGGGTGGAACCAGGGCCCAGAGACGCTGAGGACAGGCCCCACCTGAGCTCCAGCCCAGCCCCACTGGGACAGGGGCATTTTAAATCGACTGGACATAAGAGACTTTTCTGTTAAAATACTTAGGATTATTTTTTTTGCCCCTCAACAAAGACTTTAGAAAACTCTCTCCACAGAGACACGGGAACACGGAGCTTGCCAGAGTGCAATTTAGAAACTCAGGACACATAAAGACAAGTAAGGCCTGAGCTGCCGAGGCAAAGCACAGGTGATGGACACGCATCCCTCATCCGGCCTCTGGAGAAGCTGTGGGAAGAGGCCCCACAGAACCCGGCGGGGGAAACCTCTCGTGGATGGGGCGGGGCGCTGATCTGGGGACAGGGAGGACCTTCATGCTCAGTCTCGTCACCCTCCTGCCTGACTGGGACAGAGACAGGGGCCAGCGGACCAGGGCCCCTGCTGTCCCAGCCCCTCAGAGGCTGGGTGTCCTAGAAGGACACTGTGACACCTGTCTGCAGGGAGCTTTGCCCCCAGTCCCCATGGTAATCTGGGACACACTGGGCACTCACTTTGCTAGGCAAGTGACAACCAGCTGGGCCTTGGTTCCCTGCAGCAAGGGAGAGGGAGTGGCCAGGGGGCGCTTGGGAACTGCTCCCCAAGGCCGGAGGTAGAAGGCACATGGGGCCCTGGTTAGAGTGGGAAAGGCCCACAGAGAGCAAGAGTACAGGTAGCAAGCAAGCAGGGGACAGAGCTTCCCAGGAGCAGGAGAGAAACTGGCTGGCACAGGGTCCCCAGGCCCTCAGGAAGCCTTGGTCAACTCAGGTGTGCCCCTGGGGGGCCTTTCCAGACGCCTGCCTGAGAGCAGCAGCCCCCATCCATCTGGGCTGCTCACCCATCTGCCCTGTGCCCCGCAACCTGAGACCGCCCTGCTGACCCAGATCTGTGGGACAGACTGTGTATTCTGGTCTGTTCTGAATCCCCGCCACCTGTACCCAGCACAGCCCTCAAATAAGTGTCTCAGCAGATGTGTGCGAGCAAATGCCACGAAAAACAAACTGGTCACCTGTGATCCCAGCGGCTGGGGAGGCCGAGGCAGGAGGATTGCAAGTCGAAGGCCAGCCTCAGCAACTTAGCAAGGCCCTAGCAACTTAGCAAGACCCCATCTCACAATAAAAATAAAAAGGGCCGGGACATGGCTCAGGGGTAAAGCACCCTGGCTTCAATCCCGAGCACCCGCCACAGACCTTCCCCTCTGTCCTCTCCTGATACAAGCTGCTCCCAATCTCGCTCGCTGGTTCCCTGCTCCTGACCCTCCTGGCCCAGGACCTGTTTGCCACTCAGGTGACAGAGTGACTCCTCTTTAAAAAACCCCAAGTTACCTGCCCGTGTGCTCTCTCAGCACCATCTCCTGTCCCTCCCAGGACTCCCTCCCCCAGCCACCTGGGCCCTGCCCAACCCTCCACTGTGCCTGCCCTGTCGCTGGCCCAGGGTCTTTGAACTGGCCCTCCCTCCATCTGTAGCACTTTCTCGGTGCTGTGTACTTGCACCTAAGCTTGGATTCCAGCACTCCAGAGGTCTTTCCTCTCTGTATTTGTCCTACCTCCTTGGACAGGGGTGTTCAGTCTGGGAGCCACATACAGTGGCCACCGGCCTTTCAAACAGGGTGAGCCAAATGGAGAGCTGCTCTAAGTGTAAAAGACACACCGGATTTCAAAGATTTGGGGAAAAAATTTGCAAAGATTCCTATATCTTTCCTGTTGGTTCTTATTGTGACAATAACATTTCGGACATATTCAAGTTAAATTCAGCTGTGCCTTTGACATTCCGAGGCTGAGAGAAACCTGCACACACTGACGTGGCTCGTGGCTCGTGTTGCAGTTCAGCTCCACAGCAGGGGCTCTGGCCGGTCACTTTCTCTATGACCCTCTATCATTGGTAAAATTATCTCTTCTCATATTAACCTGGCTCTCTCCTGTCTCCCGCCTCAGGAGTGCCAGCCTGGTTGCCCCCCCCAGCAGGGACCTGGACGCCCTGGCTTAGCAGCCTGGCATTCACAGGTGCCCACCTGCTGAATGAGAGCCGGGCCTCACCCCCCAAAGCCCGCTGCGGCCCAGGGGAGGTCCCAGGCCACCAGGAGGCAGAGCAGAGGCTGCGCAGGGTGCGAGAGATGCGAGGAGGCGGCAGAGTGAAGGATGAGGGAGGATCAACCCGACGCCTGGCCCGGCCCGGGTGCAAACCCGGGGCCTCGCGCAGTCACCTACCTGGCTCTGCGCCTGGTAGATGATGGGGACGAGCAGCAGCGCACCGCCCAGGGCCAGCAGCGCATACTGGGCGTAGTGCATCACCTTGGGCATCAGCACCAGCTGTGTGTAGAACGTCTGCAGCGGCTTGCCCTCCATGGCCCCGCTCTGCGGAAGGGCACACAGCTGGGCCCACGCGGCTGTACCGCAGGCCTGCACCCTCGCCCGCCCACCAGGGTCCAGGCGCCCACCTTTCCTCGGTGCGCTCCATGAGACTACATTTCCCAGACGACCTTGCAGGGGCCTGAACCATGTGATCACAGCCTTACCAATGGCAGGCAGACCTGGCCCACTAGCCCCTCCCACATGGCCGCCCTATCTTAACCTGACCAATGAGGAGCCGGAGTCTGAGAGCCTCCGGGGGCGGGGCCACGAGCGGAAAGCACGTGGCGCCCGGGGGCTGAGTGGCTCCGAGCACCGCACCCCGCAGCCTGTCAGCATGGGCTGTGAGCAGCAGTGACCTTGACCTTAAACTTGACCTATCCTTCCAGGCCACTAGCAATCTGGGTGAGGCCAGAAATAACATAACAAAACAAAATAATGTAACTTAACAAAATTAAATTAAAAAAAACCCATAAGGAAATTAAAAAGCTTGGAGAGAAGAAAAGTTAAAGGAAAAATTTGACTTCCTTGAAAAATCAGCTTCCCTTCTTCTCCCCGTGGAAGTGGGCACAGCAGTCACAAAATCACCTTACACCCCGCCCGGGACGCACTGCTTGGCACCCCCACCTCATGGTCCTTGCAACCCACTGGCATGGACATAAAGTCTGGGGACAGTCCTGTCCCCTGGCCCAGCCCTGCCCTCCCCCAGGGTCCCGACCTGTGGCCGCGTAGCCTTACCTCTCCAAACCACATCAGTGGCAGCACCACAGGCTGGATCTTCCCGGTTTGTCTGGAAGTGAGACAGAGCAGGTGAGTTGTGACAGGGTGCGGTACACAGATGTGGGCAGGGACGGTGGCTCCAGGGTCAGGAAGGATGTGGTTCTGGGCTGCTCAGTTGTGCAGGGCTGGGGAACAGGGGACTTCCTGGCAGGGAGCCATTTCACAACTCGAGCCTAATCTGTTCAAATTAAGCTCACATCTGAACGGCTAGGCTGACGGCACTTAGCTGATTCCCATACGCCGCTTTTAGAAACAGAATCCCAATTTTATTCAGGTTGGCGATGCTCCCAGGTAAAAGACTGTCTCTCTCGCTGAGAGCAGGGAGGGCCATGTGACCAAATTCTGGTTGTTGGGATGTTCACAGAAGCATTATGTAGAGTAGCTGGGAGGAAAACACTTTCTGTTCTCCCTTTCAGATGTGTGAAATGCAGATGCAATAGCTGGAGCTCTGGCAGCCCTTTAGACCACTTAGACCACCTTGAAGATGGAAACCGCGTGTTAGGAAAATGGATCAAAATGAGGGGATGAACTTGGACCGTGAATGTCTCGGGCTGTCATAGCACCCCAGGACGTCTGCCTCCCAATGTCCTCCAGAAGACTGAACGGAAAACAGTAAAGCTTTGTCCTGTTTGAGTCACAGCTGTTGTGTCTCCTGCTCTCTCAGCCAAACCTAATCCACCAACAACCTCATGACCAGCGAGGACACTCTTCAGTAACTGCCCTGAAGGTGCCCAGTGTTGCTTGGAACAGCAAACCCAGGACGACAGGGACGGCCTGAATGTCCCCGAGGACCCTGGGCCTCCTCCAGGTCGTCTCTGTGCAGGGAAGACTGCAGAATGTCCGACAGGGAGGGACGGGGTCCTCACAGGCCACCAACGAACGTGTCTGAGACGCGTCAGGCATGATAAGCAAGCTGCGGAAATGATCCAGGACGGACTCCTAGAGAAACCCCCGGCAGCGTCTGCATCTCTGGCAACACATAGTGAATGTAAATAAGCAGGGGACTCAGGGCAGGGATTCCACAGGTGACAGGGGACAGCACACGGGAAGCTCCACTTAGTTTCCCGTCAGGAAGAGAGTGACCTTAAAACGCGTGCCACCGTAACAAGTAACAAAATGCCAAAGGGGCAGTAAAGGGCTGACAAACATGACCTCACCCTGGGGTCAGGGTCAGCAGTGAGGTCTGTGGACAGTCTGCGCCCTGGACCAGCACCTTCGCTCAGCACTCTTCCTCCTGCGCCTACTGCCTGCCGACCACGAGAGGACGTCAGATCCATCCCCACAGAGGCCCCCACAGCATCGGGAACAAGGAGACTGAGCCCAGTGGTCAGGAGGCTGAGGCAGGAGGAGGGCAAGTTCGAGGCCAGCCTCAGCAACTTGGCAAGACCCTTAGCAACTTGGTGAGACCCTGTCTCAAAATAAAAAATAAAAAGGGCTGGGACGTGGCCCAGTGGGTAAGCACCCTGGGTGCAATCCCCATACCAATAATAATAAATAATAATAAATAATAATAAAATGGCATCAGAGCAGAACTCAAGGGGAAACTAAGGAAACAAGGAGCAGTGTGGATCCTGGTCCACCCAGGGTACGACAGGACACCAGGGCAGGACACAGATGTTCTGTAGTACGTCTGTAACTTTTCTATAAATCTAAGACTATTCTAAAATTTCCAGTTTATTTTTAAAGGAGTAAAAAAACTCCGGGGAAGAGGCGTTGCTGGTGCCGATCTGGCCGGAGAGCTCCTGCGCGGGGTTCAAGGGCCCAGGGGACAGGAGCCCGCTGGCCTGGCCCCAGAGAAGGTCCGGCTGAGCTCCGAACCCGCCACCCCGCCCCGACACACGCCCTTGGCCTGTTGCGGCAGGTGGACAAGGTGGTTACGCGGGATCGGCAGCCAGGCTCCCACCCAGCGGGCACGGAGCCAGCGGGGCCCCTACACGCCACGTGGACAGGGGTCCCCGGCCGGCGTGAGGCTGCGGAACGGGGTGGCACTTCGCCCTTTGTGCCCCGTCCCTGTCTCTGCAGAATGGGGTGGGCAGGAGCAGCCACCGGCAGTAAGCCGAGGGCCGAGGGAGCAAGCGCACAGTGACGTCGACGCCCTGTGTGTGCGGGTCGGGGCTCCCGACCCTGCAGCTGTGCCCACGTGCCTGGGTAGTCTGTCCCTCCCTCCACGCCAGTTCTTTCTGTCCAGCACCCAGGCCCCCGTTCTCCCTTCCCCACCCACCAGAAGTCCACACGTTCAGCAGTTAACAGGGGAGACGGTGCAGCCCACAGCCCCAGGATGAATCCCAGCTCTGCCTCTGTGAGCTGTGCCACCTGAGACAGCTCTCTCAACCTCTCTGAACTCCACTCTCTTTCTTTATAAACAGGGAGTAACAGTGGTGAGAGTTAAAATACGTGGCTGTTGTGCGGCCCTCGTGAGCTAGAATACATGCAGGTGTGCAGCAGTGCCTGCTTCTTGGTGTCAGGTGTCCTGACGATGGCTGTCATTCGCCTGTACCCAGAGGAACCCTTCACTCCTCCGTCCCCACCTGTGTGGTCCCTGTTCCTGGGGCCGGCACCACCCTCACCACAGAAGGGCGTCTGCAGGGTCCTCCCTGCTCCTCGACTCCGGGGATCCAAGCCCTGTCCAGGCCCTGGGGGCTGGGGCCCTCAAAGGTGCCTGAGCCCCAGTCCCCAGGCCTGTGCTGACACGCCCTCGCGTGGCAGAGGGATTCCGCGGAGGTGTCTGGCCGAGCACCTTGACATGGGGGTGATCCTGGGTTATGAGGGCAGGGCCCCTGGAGAAGGGAGCAGGAGGTCAGGGGCCGGGGACTGGACGGTGGAGCAGGACGTCAGGGGCCGGGGACTGGAAGATGCCACCCAGCACAGTGGGCCTGAGGATCAGGGCTTGAGGTGGAGGTCACGGGCCGAGGACCTTGGATGCCTCTCTCTAGAGGCCCCCAGAGCCCCTGGGATGAACAGGCCCTGCCCATCCTGCCCTCAGCCCAGAGGACCCTTCCAAACTGCTATCAGGTGACCCGTGTGTGCAGTTCCAAGCCACCAGTCTGCTACGTTGGCTGTGGGCATCTGCTACCATGGCCGCAGGCGCCCGCCACCCCACAGCATCTCTCCTTGTCACAGGAGCTTGTTGTCACTGCTGCTGAGTCAGAGCAGTGAGCAGGTGGCCAGGGACCCGAGGCCTCCGTCCCGGGCCTGCTTGGGAAGGAAGGGGCTGCGCTTGCAGCCACGGGGGGCACAGAGGCCCAGCCCAGCACAGTGTCCTCAGGACCCAGTGCAGCCTCCCAGTGGGTGGGTGGGCTTGCATGTGTCACCTTCAGAGAAGGCCACAGAGACGCTGTGGGGACAGAGGGAGGGTGGCTTAGGGCGCAGCCTCTGCCCCTCCGAAGCCTTTGGGAGAACCCACGGGACTGAGTGTGGGTGCCTTGCACCGTCCCTGTGCCCGCCCAGGGGGCAGGCAGCACAACGGCTCCTGGTGGCCGCTGTCTCTGGGCCCCTCCCGTGGCCACCCCTCCCAGCCCTCTGGCGGCAAGACACCTGCGGTTGAGTCACCTCCACTGAGACACCTTGCTGGCTTCAGGGGAGGTGGGATGGGGCCAGCCAGCCTGGGAGCAGCCCCCAGCCTCCATCAGCGCGCCCAGGCCCCCAGCCACTGGTACTGGGTGGCGACTGGCCAAACCCCAGACCCAGCCCCAGCCTCCTGGCTCCTTGGCCAAGGTCCCCACCTGGCCCAGTGACATGGAGGTGGCAGCGGGGGATCCTGGCTGTCACCAAACACAGCCCAGCTACTAGTGGGTCTGTTGTGCACCCGGAGTCCTTCCAGGACACCCCAGCAGTCGGGCCTGCAGGTCCTGGCCAGGCCGGGAGCCCCGTGGACAGGCCAGGCATTTACCAACCCAGACAAACGCTGGCATTCCTGCCGCCCAGGAATCTCCCAGGAAATCTTCCAAACAGAGCCATTTCAAATATGCTGCAGAAGAGGCCCTGACACAAAGCCGCACCGCGCCACCTCCGGCCCATCCAACTCGGCATTGGGAATGCCGGCGGGGACGGGGACTGGGATGGGGACTGGGATGGGGACGCGGCGCTGGTGCCTCAGGCGCTGCAGGAATGTGAGCCAGCACAAAGGCATTCAGTTCCCGCAAATGGTGACCCAGACTGGTGGCCCGAGGCCCACTCCTGCACACAGACCCGGGGGGAGGCACATGTCTACACCGAAACTGGACGGGCCACGCAGCCCCACACGTCCAGCACGTCCCACACCTGGGAGGGCCCGGCCCTGAGAAGCGCTGACCCACCCCAAGACACAGTGAGCCTGAGGACCGGGTGCCACACACAGGCCACTGCGTGAGACTCTGTGTATGAGGGGCCAGAACGGGGCCATCCGCAGGGACAGGAGCAGACTGTGGTGGCCAGGGGCAGGGGACAGGACAAGGGCTGCTAGTGGGAAGGAGTTCCTTTAGGAGTGGCGGGAACATCCTAGAGTCCACTGTGGCCCTGGTTGCGTGACTCTGAATACACCACCAAGCGCTCAGCTGCACGCTTTCCCAGGGTGAGTCTCACGGTGGGAGATTCTGTCTCCATAAAGCTCTTATTAAAAAAAATCAGTGCGCAAGCCGGACGCAGTGGCCCACGCCTGTGAGCCCAGCAACCGGAGGCTGAGGCAGGAGGACAGCAAGTTCAAGTCCAACCCAGAGACTTAGCAGGGCCTAGGGACTTAGCCAAACCTGCCTCAAACAGCACTTTTAAAAAGGGGCTGCAGATGCCCCTCGGCATAGAGCCCTGGGCTCAATCCCTGGGACCCGGTTAAAAGGAAAGAACATCAGTGCTTAAAACCTCCTCTGGGAACAGATTTAAGATCAACACTTTGTCTGCCCGCCTCCCCCAGGACGGGCAGGACGGGACCCCGGCAGGGACCCTCCCATCCACACCCTGCTCCTGGAACAGGTCCCTGGGGTCCGGGGACCCTGGCGGCTCAGCCTGCAGCCCCAGCTCCCGGCGTCCACTCACCCGATGCCTTTGATGGACTTGACGTAGATGCTCAGCTGCAGCTTCACAGAGCAGTTCATGGGGATCCCCGTGACCTGTGGAGAACACGCGGTGAGGACATGTCCACGGGCCAGCCGCTGCCCAGGGGGGCTTGCTGTCATCAACCTCGGGCGAACAGCTGGCTGGGGGCCTCCCGCCCTGTTCCAAGCACTCACAGCGGGGCTTCCCAAACAGCTCTCGTGCCCATGACGTCAAGGTCCTCTTGGTAGAAGGGACCGTCACTGGGTAGAGGAGGCCTGACCCTTTCCATCTGTCACCTTAAGGCCCCAGATGGCGCGTCTGGGCTGCCCCCTCCCAACCCACACCCAGCCATGGGGGCTGTGTCCTCTGGGTTCACTCCCCACTTCTCCGTCACCCAGAGGGAAAGCCTTGGCGAGGCCTGCGGTCCCCGGCTCTGCAACTGCAGGCGGGGCCTCCCTCTCTGCCACAGCTGGCCTCGGCCAGCACGGGGCAGTGACCACACTTCACACAGAGCCCAGGATGCTTGTCCCGTTTGTTTGTACGGTGTCACCTGCTGTTTTTTGGGAGGCTCTCGTCATCTCCTGTTTGAAGCCGCACTGAAGGGCCCCTGAATGCAGGAAGCCACTTTGCGCTGGGCACAGTGGTCACAGCTGTGACCCCAGCGGCTTAGGAGGCTGAGGCAGGAGGACTGCAAGTTCCCAAAGCCAGTCTCGGCAACTTAGCAAGACCCTGTCTCTAAATAAAATATATATTTTTTAAAAAGGGCTGGGGATGTGGCTCTGTGGTTAGGCGCCTCGGGTTCAATCCCTGGTACCAAACCAAAAAAACCCGCAACAATCCACTTTGTAAGTGAGCCACTGTTTCAGAAAGTCAACAGCTAAAGAAGTGCCACACACAGACTCCAACCAGGAAGATGCTTCCAGAACAAAGGCAGGAAATAACAGAGGGAGAGGCCCAGGTTGGAGCCCGAGGGCCAGGCTGGACAGTAGGAGCTGACCCCCCAGCTCAGGGGTGGCAAAGGCGCCAGATTCGGGTGGCAGGGAGGGCCATCCCCTCTCGCAGGAAAGGGCTCGCCGCCCCTCACAGCAGCCGTCCCCAGCCTGGGCAAGAGGAGCTCCGGAGCCTGGAACCGGGAGGGCCACGGGGTCACCCCAGGCCCACACCACCCTCCTCAGAGAGACCGCTGCTATCTGGAGCCTGGATTTCCAGAGGGGCCCTCCGTGGCCAGCTGCTGACCGGGGCTCACTGTGCCCCAACTACCTGCAAAGCCCTCAGGGTGAAGCCAGCGCCTGCTCTCCCAGCCGAGCTCGGTGCTGCAGGGCAGGGGGCCTGTGGGTGGCCCCACACCAGCCCAGGCGAGGTGCGCAGGCCCCTCAGGCAGCCCTTCCCCAGCTGTCACCACTCCCTGCTGGGGCACGGTGCGTCCTGCGTGCCCACGAGGAGCCTCGGGGAGCCTGGACCGCCTCCCCCACATGCCCACTGCCTCCTCCAACTTGGCGGGCGTCCTCCTGCTCAGTCAACCCTGGCTGAGTCCTGAGAGACCCCTAGTAAGTCCCCTGGGGGCCCTGGGAACCTGAGCGCCTGCCACCCTCTTTCCCTCCAGGTTCTAGGCCCTGCCCCTGGGCACTACCTGCCCCAGGAAATCTGGGCTTTTGGCCTCGGTGGCCAGGTCCTGCCTGGCCCACACCCCCCAGGGAACAGGAACGTGGGCCACTAGGGCCACCCGCCCCCCAGGCCTCACGGCCCAGCAGCCACTGGGTCTCTCCCAGCGGGTGCAGGGTCCACGGCCCACACCCACACCAGAGGTCCCACACGCCACCCCGCTGCTCTGGCCAGCAGGACCCACCCGGAAGGGGCTCCCTTGACGCAGCCTAGGGGAGGCACCAGCCCACCAGCTGCCAAGACAGCCTGGGCCTCTCTCTGGCCTCCCAGCCTCTCTGGCCTCTCTATTCAGGGCCAAAAAAATCCCCTCACTCGCAGCCATCAACAAGGGCACAGGGGAGGCCGTGCTCACGCGGGGCTCTCGGGAAACCAGCGGAGAGGAGCCAGAAGAGTGGAGTCAGAGGGGAGGAAGGACGCTGGGGCTGGGCCCAGGGCTCGGTCAGAGGCCAAGGAGGTCCACAGAGGAGCAGGAAGAAAAACGGGCAGAAGGGCATCTGGAAGGGCTCTGAGGGGCAGGAGGGACGGCCTCCCTGCACCGTGCCGGGCCAGGAAGGGCAGGGAGTGGGTCAGGGACAGCTGGACCTCAGGTCCCCCAACAGCAGCAAGGAAGAGCAATCAGGCCAGGCATCCATCGGCGGGCCAGCGGGTTAGGAAGAGCTGGTCCGTCCACACAGCGGGCTGCCTTGCGGCCTTACGGGAGTGACTCCCATCACCTGGGACCACACGGGTGACTGAGGGTGACCTGCCAAGTGACTGGACCAGGCACAGACCCACAGTGTGCGGCCTCACTGTGTGCAAAACCCGAGAACTTAGAACTCAGAAGAGAGCCGGGTGGTTTCCAGGGGCCGGGGCCGGGCCTGCGGACAGACTTTCAGACAGGAGGAGTCACTGGGCCACTGTCACAGGCCGTGTGACGTGGTGACTGAGCCAGAGTCAGTGAGCTGGGTACTTGAAAACCACTACGAAAGGGGACCCCTCGTGCCCTCAGCAGGAGTGAGCGCGAGGCCCAGCCACTCTGCCCTGTGTGCGCACACGGTGACATGGACGCCTTGGCCCCCTGTGACTTTTATGTCTCAACTTAAAAAATCACTTTTAAAAAAAATTCTTTGGGGAGAACCTGAGTGTCCACTCCAGGAGCAGAAACCCACAGAATCTTCCTATGGGCAGCGGGGGCCTCCGAGTCCAGCTGGGTGCATTTCAGGGGACAGAGACACCCGGGAGCTGAAGGCCTGTCCTTGGGAGGGCACAGATCCCTCCTGGTCCCCACATGGGACAAGTCCCCGAGTCTGATTTATCTGCAGATGAGCCAGGCCCCGGCCGGTGTCTGGAGATCTTTATGGCACAGCCCGGCCGCCTCGGGACTTGCAGAAGAAGCACAGGCTGATAAGTCCTAATTAATTTACGATCCCAGGGCCGTTTATAGACCCTTATAAAAGGACAATAATATCCCTGACCTATGGAGCCGGGATAAAGTAGGGACCTTTGGTGGCTCGACATTCTTGAAGTGCCACTGCCAAAGAACGCCAGGCCACCAGCCCCCAGTGGTGGGTCAGCTCTGCACTGGGGCCGGAGGCAGCCGGGCAATAGCCACTCCCGAGAAACCACCCGCCCCAGTGCCCGGCGGGCAGGGCTCACCGGGTGGACGTCCAGGAACAGGGAGTGCTCCTCCGGGTCAGGGTGCAGCCCGGCCACCGCTTCTGCCAGGACGGGGTCGGCGTTGAGGAAGTGAGGGTGGGAGAGGAACAGGGGTGCACCTGGAAGGCAGAGGACACAGGGGCATCAGAGGAGGGGCACGGCGGCTTGTCCAGAGGCCCTGAGCAGGGTCCAGGGTGCAGCCGGGAGGCAGAGCCGCAGTCTGCAGAGCTCGCCAGGGACGATGACTAGAGGCAGACGCCAACATCCAGCCAAGGAGGAGCCCGAGGCCCAGGCACGGGGACGCAGCGAGGGACGAGCTCTGGACTGGAGGAGAGTGACATCAAAGAGACAGACGCCAACAGACGCCAGGCCAGGAAGGCAGGGAGCGGGCTCCAGGGACAGCAGCAGAAGCCAGCAGGGGTAGGGTGCCTGGGGAGCGGGTGCGTGAAGGAGGACCGCGGGGGACGCAGGAAGGAGCGGGCCGGGCCTCTGCGCCAAGCTGAGTGCCTCGAGTGTCTCCGCAGGCCGCGCAGCAGGACCGGAGAGCTCAGGTGTCACACCTGGGCCCGCCACACACCTGCCCCCAGCAGGGGGCACGTCCTGGGTGAGCAGGGACAGCTGGCCGCACCCTCCGAGTGGAAATCCCCACACAGAAACGTGAGGCCGAACCCACCACAGACAACCCAACGGGCAGACGCCAGCCCACGCAGATGCGGCCACCGCCCGAGGAACAGAGTGGACAAGGAGCCTCCCCGTGTCCCAAGGCTCCAGAAGGGACAGATGCTCAGAGACAGAAGCAGACTGGCGGTTGCCTGGGGCTGGGGGACAGAGAGAGGGGTGATAGTTAATGGGCACAGGGTCTGCTTGGGGGAGTGCTCTGGAATCAAAGAGGCAGTGACCCTGCGACAGCATGAACGGCCAAGATGCTCGTTAATCACAAACTTCAAAATGGTCTACTGTGTGGTCCCAGGTCCCCCTCCTAGAGCCACCATCCCCTCCTCCCCTGCCAGTGGTGACCCCGACTCGCGCCTATGTGCACCTCCAACCTCAGATCCTGGCCCCCACGGCACTTCTCAGCAAACCAAGGTCCCCACGGCTCTTCTCAAACCAGTCTGAGGTGAGAGCCAGGTGTCATGACGCCTGTCCTCCCCAAGTCCTTCTGCTCCCCTTCCCAGGTCACGCATTCTAGCCTGGCCCATCTCCACCTCCGGACACCCTGCCCTGGGCACAGTGTGCTTCTCTGCACGCAGTGTGCTTCTCCGCACAGCTGCCAAGGCCTCCTGACTGTGTTTAAACCAGAGCTCTACACCCGAGCCGGAGCTGGTCAGCAAGGAAACGTCAGGCCAGGCAGAGGCTGAGGCAGGAGGATCGCAAGTGTGAGGGCAGCCTCTGCAATTTAGCGAGACCCTAAGAATAAAAAATAAAAAGAGACGGGCACGGTGGTGCACCCCTATAATCCCAGCAGCTCGGGAGGCTGAGGCAGGAGGATCATAAATTTAAAGCCAGCCTCAGCAATTTAGTGAGGCCCTAAGCAACTCAGCAAGACCCTGTCTCTAAATAAAAATATTTTTTAAACAAGGGCTGGGGAGCGGGGTGCCGTGCCACACGCCTGTAATCCCAGCAGCTTGGGAGGCCGAGATAGGAGGATCAACAAAGGCCTGCCTGGGGAGGAAGGCGTGCTCCACCAGGCCTCCAACCTGGGACACCAGTAGCCGAGCAATGTCCCCGCGGCCCTGGGCTCAGACGGCAAGCCCACGTGGCTGCGAATACCTGTCGGCCACTTCATTTCCAAACGCCCTGGAAGACACCAGCCCAGGCAATAAGCATAATTAATTTATAGCTTTATGGCACATCGAGCAGATGTTATTGCCGCCGATGGAGATTAAGTAACGCTGCTGGGCAAGTCAGAGGCCCAGAGGCTTGAGGTGAGGGAGTTCTGAGTCCAAGAAATTTCCAAGGCCTGGAAAGGGAAGCGTGTGGGTATTTTTTTAATCTTCAGATAAAATGCCAGAGAAATGCAGACGCAGGTGCACCGAGCAGCACGTGCAAGAATGTTCTAGAAGCACCCCAGCCATGGTCAGAGCACTGGAACTAGCCAGCAATCCCAGGAGCTCAGGAGGCTGAGGCAGGAGGATGGAAAATTCAAGGCCAGCCTCAGCAACTTAGGGAGGCTCTGTCTCAAGATTCTTTAAAAAGCCCTGGAGCTGGAGCTCAGTGATAAAGCACCTCTGGGTTTGATCCCACGTACCAAACACAACTGAGGCCCCACAGGAGCTGGGTGAACAGCGGAAGGGGCCGGGCGGTGGGCTGTGCTCCCACGGAGGAGCACCCTGTGGGTGCACCCGGGTGGCCACAGCAGCACGTGGTGGAAAAGCAAGGACAAGGGCACGTGCATCGGGATCCACTCCCAGGAAGCCCAAGCCAGGCAGAGCTGGGTGTGCAGGGCAGGACGGGCTGGGCATGCCCTGACGGGAGGCCCAGCCACCGGGCCGCTCGGCACCTGGCGTACCTCCACTTAGAGGAGGGAGTCGGTCCTGATGGGTGTCTGAGTCCTCCCGTGCCCTTGGGAGTCTGCTGTGGACATGCTGAGAGTCAGGGCCACCCTCTGCAGGGCCTGGCCCCAGTGCAGACCCTCCCCTGCTCTCCGCCATTGCTTCCCTTGGTACCAGCCTTCCCTGCAGAGCAGGAGGCCAAGCGTGAGATGCCAGCCTGGCCTTGGCCCAGCCCAGCCCTGGTTACAGGGACCGGTTCACAGCTGGACACAAGGCTGACCAGTCAGAGCGACCCTGGGACCCTGGCTGCGGTGAGGATGACCCGGGGCTTGGTCTCTGTGGACTCCCAGCCGGCAGCCACTGGGGGTTCTGGAGCCAGCCCAGAGGACAGTCCAGCTGAGGCCTGGCGACAGGCAGCTTCCAGACGGGATTTGCCCTGGACTGTCAGTCACGCTGCCCAAGTGCAAGTGTGCTTTTAGGCCCAGCATCTGCCACTTGCCACCCAGGGTCTTGCAGCCCTGCTCCCAGCAGGCAACTCCACCTTATAAGCAGAGATTCCCGGGGACACCCGTGGACACCCACAGTGAGATGGGCAGAGGACAGTGTCCAGGTGGACTGCACAGGCCCCAGGGCCAGGCCCTCTGCCCTGAAACCAAGGATGCCGTCTGGTCTCTTGATGACCCTCCCTCCTGACCCCGCTCGGTCCACCCTGCACAACCCCCTCCTCTAGCTGGAGGACGTGGCGGGAAGATGAGGTCAGCAAGACCTGGCCAGGCAGAGGGCCAGCTTCTTGTCCCACCAGCCCTTGACCTCAGTCACACCTGCCTTGGGCCTCAGTTCCCCAAGAACAGGACCCACCCTCATGTCCAGATATTCAAACACAGTCTGAGTAGACATTACCTGCTGGGCACAGCCCTGGAAACCGAGGGACCAGCTGGACAGAAGGCCAGGGTGCAGGGAGCCTGCAGAGCGCCCACAGCCCAGCCGAGGAGGCCAGCGGGGACAGTGTGCAACAAACCCCGGAGGAGCAGCCAGAGACGAGGGGTCAACGGGGGAGCGGCCGGCGGCCACCTGAGGACAGGGTGTGGGAGCAGGGCTGGCTACCAGGCAGAGGAGGGACGCAGAGCCCCGCTGGGCACAGAGTCTGGCCTTGGCTGCAGCCAGAGGGCAAGGCCTGTACTGTCCAGGGGTCCTGACGGGGCCCAGGGCAGGGCCTTCCAATAGGGCCCAGTGGCCTCCATGAAGTGTCCACCATGGCGGTCACCAGGCCACGTGGCTGGGCGTCTGACCTGCAGCCAGTGTGGTATAAGGAAAGCGTTTTTAATCTTATGTCAATTAAATTAGTTCCAACAGCCACAGGAGGTGCAGGGACTGGTGGGCAGGACTAGGAGGCCAGAGGCCAGATGGGTGGGCGAGAGGAAGGACCCCGGGCCGTGTGGGGGCGAAACCACCTGGGTTTGCACAAGGGGTGAGGGGTGAGGAGGGATCGAGCTAACGCCCAAGCATCCGAGTTGAGCAACTGAGGTGGGCGTGCCACGGAGATGGGCCAGGTCCCGAGGCAGCAAGGGCGCCCCAGGACATTGTGCGGGCATCAGTGATCACACCCGTCACCTCGGAACAAGAGGGTTTTGCACAACAGTGGGCCTGCGCCAGCTCCTCAGGCACCAGGACGAGGTAAAGGGTCCTTCCCACTGAGCCTCGCTCTCGGGCGTGGGAGGCAGATCTTGGCCTCGGCCCGGGGCCCACTCCTACAGACAACCTGGCTCTGGGGTAGCCTCGAGGGTCCTGAAAACTAGCAGCAGGAGGACATGGAGAAAGAGCTGGGAGGACAGAGGGGGCCAGAGGGGCAGGGCCTTGCTGGCGTCTAAGAGGAAGGGCCGTGAGCGGAGGAACACAGGCCCCTCCAGGAGCAGGGGGGGGCAAAGAACCAACAGCACTACCAGGTGGCCAGGACCTTGACCGTGGCTGGCTGGACCGTGGCCGGCCTCAGATCACAGACTGTGAGGTGACAGGTCTGTGCTGCCCTAAGCCACGGGCTGACCTGCCACTTCCTGTTATCATCAGCCCTGCTCCCTATCTGCGGCCTAATGGGATTATCAGAGGACAGAGGCCAGAGATTAGGCAGACGGCAGGCAGATAAGCCCCTCTCCCCCCCACCTCCTGCCCTCCACCCAGGACACCTACCGAACCTGCAGGTGCTGACGTTCTGAATGCCGGACTCCAGGCACGGGCAGAAGCCTTCGTTGGGTGGGTAGACTGACCCGTTGGCAAATAAGGTTTTGGGGGCCACGAAACGATAGGTGGGGATGCCCTCAAACATCCCTGGCTCCTGGTAGATGAGCTTCATGGACCTGCAGGGGGCAGATGGGGCAGATGACCCCAGAGCCCCTGGCTGCCCCCTACCTGACACAGGTCGCCCCAGGGAGCCACCTTGCCCACCTGAACGGCTCCCTCCTGGGACCACACCTAGTGGCCTCTCGCCCAGGGAAATGCAGTGTGGCCTCCCTGACCAGGCCAGTCCACTGTCTACAACCACACAAGCTTTAAATCAAAAACTGAATATAAGCCGGGCGCCATTGTGCACGCCTGTCATTCCAGCGGCTCAGGAGGCTGAGGCAGGAGGATCGTGAGTCCAAAGCCAGCCTCAGCAACAGCGAGGTGCTAAGCAGCTCGGTGGGACCCTGTCTCTAAATAAACACAAAATAGGGCTGGGGATGTGGCTCAGGAGTTGATGGCCCTGAGTTCAATCCCTGGTACCCTCCCCCCACCCCCAAAAAAACCAAAAAACAAATCAGTGCCCCTGCCACACATCCGAGGGCTCAGCCAACCGTGGATGGAAAGCCAAGCCGAGAACTGACTCATCCTGTGTTCACGGGACGGCCCCAGGTCAGCCAGTCCCACCTGGTCCATGGAAAAGGTCCTGGTTTTGATAACAGAGGTCTGATGATAACAGAATGTCCCTTCTCTGAGAAAACACCCTGGGTACTCAGGTGCCAAGGGGCACGCGGTCTGCACCCTGCGCTCAGTGGTGGAGGGCGAAGATAACCCAAGGGGAGGTGGCACATGGCACAGCAGCTGGGGTGGCAGAGAAAGAGCTGGGGCACCTGGGGCTGTGGTTGGAACCCGTCCAGTCAGCGCCCGGTGCTTAAGGTGGACCCCAGGTGGCGCTACTGGGAGGTGCTGGAACCCTCAAGGGGCGGGGCCTAGTGGGAGTCTCCAGGCCATTGGGGGTGTGCCCTGACCTTGGGACCCCAGATTCTTCCTCTTTCTCTCTTTAGCCCCCGGGCCATGAGGTGGGGGGGTTCTGCTCTGTCACACACAGTGCTGCCTCGTCACAGGGCTGACCCTCCATGGACTGCAGTTTCCCCAACTGTGACCAAAATAGACTTCTTCCCTTTCCAGAGTGATTAACTGGCACATTTGTTGCAGTGACAGAGAGCTGGCCAACCGCTGGGGAAGGGTAGACAGGTAACTCGCACTTTCTTGCAATTTTTCTCTAACATTCCAGCGGGGCGTTCTTACAATTTTGCACTTTCTTGCAATTTTTCTCTAACATTCCACCTACAATCCCAGCAACTCAGAAGTCTACGGCAGGAGGACCCCAAGTTCGAGGCCAGTCTGGACCACTGAGCAAGACCCTGTCTCAAAGAATAAAAAGGCCTGCAGGGGCAGCTTGGGGGAGAGCGCCACTGGGCTGGGTCCCGGGTACTGCAGCGTGTTCTATTGGGGGCTGTGGTGTAGCTCAGGGGTACAGCGCTCGCCCAGCACACGAGGCCCTTGGTGCAATACCCAGCCCACAAAAATAAAATAAAATAAAATTCTATTTTTTTTCTTAGATTTCTTTAGCTATAGGTGGACACAGTACCTTTATTTACTTTTATGTAGTGTCGAGGATCGAACCCAGAGCCTACCTGGGCTAGCGAGTGCTCTGCCGCTGAGCCCCAGCCCAGCCCTGAGGTTCTATTTTGTTTTTTTAAAAGAGAGAGTGAGAGAGGAGAGAGAGAGAGAGAGAGAGAATTTTTTTTTAATATTTATTTTTTAGCTTTTGGCGGACACAACATCTTTGTTTGTATGTGGTGCTGAGGATCGAACCCGGGCTGCACGCATGCCAGTGGAGCGCGCTACCGCTTGAGCCACATCCCCAGCCCCCTGAGGTTCTATTTTTAAAGCAGCCACACATGCCCAGCAAAAGCACTCTACTGTGACATTCTGTGAGTCCCCTGACAGGAAGTGACCACCCAGGGCACAGGGACTGTGTCCTTCCTGCCATCCCGTCCCACACCCGGTACGGAACAGGGCTCCTTGGTGTGACGGGGAGGCAGAGAGTCAAGGGTGCCCTCGTGAATTCCCAGAGTGGCCGGAACGGGCCAGCAGATCTGGCAACACCTGGAAAAGGACCGTGGGAGGCCACAGCTGTCCTCAGCCCACAGCCGGGGCCGCTGGACGGCTGCAGAGCCGGGGACGCAGGGCCGGAGGAGCGGGGTTACCTGCAAGCCTCAGGGCTATAGAACTCCAGCGAGGACTCGGGGTTCATGAAGGGCGCCCACATTTGCCCGGAAGTTCCATTGATCATGTTGCACTGATCCGAATGCCAGAAGTTGACCTGTGAGGAGCGAGGTTGGACCGGCCATTCAGACAGCCGCGGGAAGCACTCCAAAGGTGCACACTGCACCGGCCCCAGCCCAGGCGCGGCCACTAGAATCCCAGGGCCGACCACATCCTCACAGACGCTGACCACATAACTCTGCTGGGGACCCGGTGACATCCTCTGTGCAACGTGCCCGCGCCCCACCTCTCCCTGCCCCAGTGGAAGTGGACAGACGCCTCGTAAAGACAGGCAAACGGAGGAACGTGGCCGGCCGTTCAAGATCCTAATGGGGAGTGGCCCAGACTCTCCCGGGAGCAAGGCCCCCAGACCCAAACCAGCCACTCAGTCCCCACCCTCTGGACAACTGGAAATCCTTCCCCCGTGTGCTCGCCCATGTTGTAGATTGAAAAAAAAAAAAAAATCAGAAAGGACGTTCACGGCATTCATTAGCCAAGGTTATCCCGCCACCCAGGCCCTTCTGGGGTGACTGTCCCCAGGACCCAGGTCTCTGCGGCAATCACCAGGGGACCACTCGTGGGTGGAGAGGCACTCTGCAATCGTTGTCAAGTACCCTGAGGACAGGCCAAAGCTGCAGGACCTGGAGCAGGAGATGACCCACTGTGTTCAAAGAAGGAAAATCACGTTTCTCTGGGTCCGGACAGGCAAGCGAGGGGTGAGGAACAGTCAGGAAGACTGTCCCCAACGGCCACCATGGGCTCGTGGGTTCCTCTGTGGTTGGGAGGGAGAGCCGAGACTGCAGGGCCTCGGGCATCAAGGGCGATATTATATACGTTACGTATCATGTTAGTTTAATGTGTGTTCAATATACGCCTTGGTTTTATTTTTAGTGTTTCGGGGGAGATGTTTCAAAAACATTCCTTGTACATGAAGAATCAGGCAAAGCAAGGGCTGTGTCCTCCACAGCACAGCCTTCACCCACCACGGGTGATACCCCCACACTGAGTATGTCCTTCCTGGGGACAGCTGCCCCCGCCCAGGCTTTAAGAAGGGGCCCCAGGGACCCGGCTAGGCCACTTCCTGTCCTGCCATCCCCTGAGGCTGGGGCTGCCCATGGTCCTCACCTTGCTCAGCCCATTCCACTTGTCCACGAGGTGAATTCTGCTGAAGTCCTTGACCCCTGTGAAGACCGTGAAGACCCCCGAGTCCGAGTTGTTCATCTGCAGACAGTGGTAGAGGACAGCCTCCCTGAGCCTCCGGACAGGGTGAAGGCCCAGGGAACGGCGGATGCCAAGCCACCCCCAGTTGCACCCCAACTGCACCCCCAGCAGTGAGGGACCTCCCAGGGGAGGGGGCGGATGGGAGATCCCTCACTGCTGCGTCCCCTGCATCTTAGGGTCAAGAGAAACCAATTAGGCCTCTGGGAGGTCCACCCTACTGGTTTTCGAGAGCTGAAATGTCACCTGCTCTCCTTTCTAACTCAGGGAGGTCCCTCTCCGCCCAGGCGAATGGCAGGATCACTCCCACCCCATCACCCCACTTGAAACACAGCATGGCCAGGGGCAGCAAAAGTTGATGTCACGGCCAGTGGACACTTGAAGGACTGGGCACAGGCACTTCCCCAGCTCTCTGCCACAGCTATGGTGACAGAAGTGTGTGTCAACTCTGGGCCTCCCTCACCTGGGTCCCTGAGTGACCACCACAAGCAGGAGGCCCCTTGGTCACACACAGTGGACACAGAGTACAATCCAAGAAATCAGTGTTTGCTGCTTTAAGCCACTGACATTGGGGCTGCTTGTCAAGGCAGCATAACCCAGTCGATCCTAGCTGATCCTGAGTTTATGGAGCCTTTAGAGAGTGAGGCCAGGCCCTGGTGTTCAGTGCCCCCCAGAAGCAGGTTTCCAGGTCAGAATGAAGATGTGCACAGCTCAGAGAGACAGAGTTGGGGTCTGGAAGTGCTCTCTCCCACCCTGGCCTCCAAGAGCTGTGCCTCTGTCAAGTCCCTGCCCAGACGGAGCTGTTGGAGGAAAGAACAGCTTGAGCCAGCCCAGGGGACAATGAGGTGTCAGAGACTGTTAACATCACTGCTGACCATGCATCAGGACAGACAAGGCACACTAGAGACCGCCTGCCCTATCCAGAGCCACCCCTGCTTTCTCCTTCATCTCCAACCCACGCCTGTCTCAGGGAAGCACCCACATTCCCAGAAGGCTACACTCCCAGCTCCCTGCAGCTGGTGCAGCCACGCGACTCGGTTCTGGCCCACGGAAAACAAGAGGAAGTTGGTTTATCCCCTCCCCACAGGAGACAGCTGGGTCTTGCGATTCACCCTCAATTCTCCCTCCAGCCCCCCCACCTCTTCCTTCCTGCCATGTTGCCTGGAATAAGGATGTGATAGCTGACACTCTAGCCACCTCCTTGAGCCAAGAGATTATCCTGAGCATGGCAACTGCATCCCCAGGATGGCAGAGAGGAGTGGCAGAAGGCTTCCAGGACACTGGAGACCCCAAAGCCACACCAGCACTGAACAGCTGACCACCAGACCGTTATTTTGAGGTTTCCGTTATACACGGTCAAACGTAGATTGTAGCTATGCTGCTGACTATTCGAGAACTTCCACTTGCCAGGCCCTGTGGGGTGTGTGGATGCTTCTACAGAACCGTGCTGCTTACCCCAACTTGCCCGTTCACCCACAGGACCAGAATCTGCCGACCTGGACAAACACACCCAGGCTCAGCATCAGGGTCCCCCCCACCCCACCAATCTACACCAGAACAGCAGAGCCTAGAGAGAGGGCTGAGACTGACACATCCAGGGAGCCCACGGAATTCCACTTCCAGAGGGCCAACATCAGCTGTCAGAGGTCAGGGATCAAATGCTACTTGGATTGATCTTGGCTGGGGAGCCCAATCAGTGACCCTATCAGGTTAGCAGGGGTCAAGATCAGGATAAAGGAGGCAGCTCAGAGCAGAGCTGGGGTTGACACTGGTGATCTGTCTCCCCAGCAATCATTCCCATTTCTTCCAGCAAAGCCTCCAATTTCCTAAGCTAAGTGAGCCCCAATCACATCATTAAGCCTGGATCAAGCTGTACCTGAACTCACCCCCAAGAGTTTTCAGTTGCGTGAGTCAGTAAATTCCCTATTTTGCTTACACTCATCCGTCACAGTCTCTACCCAGCCAGCTGCAAATTCAGCCAGTCACTGGTTTCCAAGCTGCGTGGGTCACACTTACCTCAGCAAACAACCCGAACTTGCCCTTCAAGGGGAGCATGTGTGGGAAGTACTTGTTGATGAGATTCACGAGGGGGTCGTCGTAGCCCCACATGATCTCGCCCACAGTGCGGTTCATGAAGGCTCGCTCCCCTAGGGTGCTGAACGCCAAGGTCATCATCAGCTTCAGACTCATGGGCCTGTTCTCCATCATCATCGCAGCACCCTGCAGACCCCGGAGATGGACACCGCGTCAGGGCTGCACATGGCCCCGCCAGGGGGAAGCCAGGCCCAGGAGGGCCTGGGAGTGGTGGGTCCCCTCTGCTGGCCTTGACCCTGGCCTTGACCACCCCAAGGGGCAGGCTGGCCAGAGGAGGAGCCAGTGCGGATCCGGGCACCCTATTCTCCCACCTGTACCTAGTGCCCCTCCAGCCAGCGCCCGCACGCTCCCGGGAAGAGGGCCCCGGCCAGCAGCCTCACCAGGACCAGGATGTTGGGCAGGACGATGTAGTCGCTCTCGGAGCCTTGGGACTTGGCGGGCTGGAACTGGAAGCTGCGGTGCTCCCGGAAGGACACCGTGTCATTGTTGTTGAAGGTGATGTTGATCTTGTGCCTGAATTCTCTGCAGGGAGAGCGGCCGCTGGAGGGTGCTCCCCGCAGCCCCCAGCAGCACCCACCTTGACTCCCTGGGGAGGGGCACCTCCCGACCAGACAGCGCCAAAGCTGAGCATGGCCAGCTGCTGCCTGTCCGCCCCACTGTCTGCCCACTGCAGGACGCACGGCCTTGTCCACACAGCCTGGCTCTGCTTGCCCTCACCCTCATCTGAGTCACCTCCAGAAAGCACCTCGATCCTGACACCTCCCTCCACCTGGCAGCCGTGTCCACCAGGTGACCACGCCAGCCCCTCCTTCAAGGCCTGCAGGAAGCACATGGCTGGGGATGTGCCCGAGGGCCAGGGCTGGACCCCGCCCTCACCACTGACTCCCTGAGCCTCAGTGTTCCAGCGTACGGAGCAGGAGAGACTTGCTTCATCAGGCTGTGCGAAGGGTAAGTGGGTCTAAACACGCACAGCCACCAAAACCGTCGCCCGGTGCCCAGAGCACCACGTAACACTAGCTGCCATGGTCAGTACTGTCTCACCTCTCAACCCCTCCAAAGAGGAGAATGCGTTGTGTGACCCCACCTGCCTTCACCTATAGGACCCACCAAGCTCCCAGGGCAGCCCGAGGTCCTCGCCATCCCACCCACTCCTTCTCAGGCCTGGGCTCCTCCGCTCTGCCCTGGTTCACGGCACTCCAGCAGTGCAGGCCACCTTCCCTGCCTCGGGGCCTTGGCACACACTCTGCCCAGGACCCTCCTCCCCCAGAACCCCTTCCTGCCACTCAGCTACAGCAAATGCCCCCTTTGCAGAGGTTGTCCCTGACCCGCCATCAGACCCAGCTGCTGATGTCTGCCCCCAGAAACAAGTCCAGACCCCACCAGCTGTTACCCTCCCACGCAGGCCCAAAGCCTGACCTTGCCCACTGGTTTGCTCCCACCACGGAAGGCCTCCTCTGCGGCTCCCACAGTGGACCAGCATGGTGCCTGGCACATGCACCTGAGGCAGGTCATGGGCACAAGGAGCAAGCGTGAGCTGCGGCCAGCCAGGGTCAGCTCCAAGTGCACTTCAGCAGAGGCTCCCTGAGGCAGAGCCAGGCATGGAGCAGGGCAGAGGGTCACATGGGACCCCCATGTTCCTGCCATCCCCCACGTCTTGGAAACTGCTCTGGCCATTGCAGTGGGTCCTGTATGTGCCATGGGCTGTGCCCTGGCCAGCGTGCCCAACTGCCAAACCTCAGGCACGTTTGAGCTTCCAGCCTGGGCTCCTCAGAACCAGACTGTGCCCCCAGCCAATGGGAACACACTCTGCCTGCCCAGCCCGGGAAGCCAGCCACTCCTCGGGGGGCCCGGCTCCCTCAGCCACAATTAACAGTCCAAGGCTCAGGCAGGGCAGGCGGCCAAGCCTGGGATCCCCACACCACTGGCCTCGCTGCTCCTGTGTGGAGACAGGGTTCTGTGTAAAACAGTTCATAAAAAGGTGTGGCCACTCCTAGCAAGTGTCCCCACATCTCAGGAGTCTTATGGCAACTCCTCTGTCCTGACTTGGGCAGCACAGGATGGCCTGACACTGACACCATGTGCCGTCCTCATCCCTGGACTGCACTGGGACAAACTGAGGCTCCGGGTTAAAGTCACCCCTGGGGCCACAGCCAGGTACAAGCAAGGCCAGAGAGCAAAGGCACAACCCAGGCACTGGGTCAGCACGAGCTACAAATGCTGGTCCCATCTCCTGCTGGCCCTCCCTGTCCTCCACCGCACACGGGGTTGGGATGGAGGTGCTCGCTTTGGGCTGCTCTGGGTGCGTGCGTGTGTCATTCATAGGCCCTGCCTACCAACTCCATGAAGAACTAGCCAGCACGCAGCTTCCTCTGTGCGCCCAGCCTGCTGCAGAACCAGTCTGCGCTCAGCAAGCAGCCCTACCCTGTCCCTGAGGCCCCGCCCCACTCATCTGAGCCCACCCTCTGAGGCCCCCCATCCCTGAGCCCTGCCCCAACTTCTGAGAATGGGGCCCCGCCCCGCCCCATTCTTCTGAGGCCCTGCCCACCACAGCGGCCCGCTGCAGCCCTGCAGGCCCCTCCCCATGCTTCAGAGGCCACGCCCATCCATCAGAGGCCCCGCCCCACCCCGAGGCCCCGCCCTCCTCACCTGTACACGTAGGGCCCACGCTCCTGCACCTCCGGCTTCCCGCCCTTCAGGATCTCCTCGGGGTTGAGCACCTCGAAGAAGTAGACAGACAGGTAGAAGGGCACGGGGATCTCCTTCCACATGCTGAAGGAAAGGCTGCTGGGGTCGATGCGCACGTTCTGTGGGTGGGAAGGCGGGCGGTCAGGAGGGTCCTGCATGGGCAGGAGGGGCTGGAGCAGCCACGGGGCGGCCCGATCCTACCAGGGTCTGGGGGGCTGCAGAGGGGCCAGGGGCTGCAGCGGGGCTGCGGGGGGGCTGCCGGGGGGGCTGGGGGCAGCAGTNGGAGAGGGTGGCGGGGCTCCGCCTGGCCCAGCACCTCCTCCACTCTCGACTTGGAGCTGGGGTGGGCGCGCAAGCAAGACAGCCCCTCCCCAGCCGGCAAGGCAGGCGTTGACCCCTGGGCCAGAGAGGTGCTGTGACGGAGCCCAGAGAAAGCACGGGGAGGGGAGAGGGTGGGACTCCAGACAGTCACCAGGGACTGAAATGTACAAATACACAAGCCAAATCCCAAATAAGAACCAAGGTAGTGGGGGACACGAACCCAGGGGTGAGGGTGCTCCAGCAACTACAGCTGGTGCAAAGCTCTGAGACAGGAGCCAGCATTTGAGGGGAGAAGGCAGGAGGTGAGAGCAGAGAAGTCCATGAAAAGCCCAAAATATGGAAGTTTTTATGAAAACTGATTCCTGATGCTTGGCAAAAATACCAAATTGTCCTAAAGGGCTGAAGAAAAGAGGCCAGCAGTGCACCTGGCCTGTAATCTCTATCTCTGCCCAGCAGCAGGCCTATCAGATGCAGCCCAATGTGTCACAAAGCCAGGCAGCCAGGGCAGCTTGCATCACCTCCCACAGTCTTTGAACACAGCCTTCCAGGACAAGGACATCTGCTCCCACAGTCCCCAACCCTAATCCACAGGCAAAGGCCCCGAGGAGGCAGAAGGCCAGAGCCCGCAGTCCAGACCCGGTCACGTGTCCCCTGGAGGAAGTAGAGCGTGGGTCTGAATCTCCTTCTGTACAGCAGGGCCGCGACACCATGGCCATAGCTCCGCTAGTGGGCCTTTGCGGCACGTGGGTGATGATGGCTTCCTCCAATGCCATGAAGTCTAGCCTGGAGGGCTCTCCTGAGAAGACCGGGATCCTCTAAGTGTCCATTGCTAACCATGTCTGCCCCTGTGCTGTCCCCTGCAGGGCTGCCCCAATAAACTGGGCATCCAGTGCCCAGGGACACTCAGGGGAGGGGAGGGCTGGGCACTGACAGCAGCAAGAACCCCCCCTGGGGGTCCTGTGCCAGGCCACTGCACTCTCCCCTGGCATGGCTGGTGGAACTACCCACTGTGGCCCAGAGAAGCAGCCCAGGCAGGGACTCAGCCCCCCAGGAGGTCTCAGTCCCACCTGCCCACAGCCACACGAGGGGACCCTGCATCATCCTCCCACCTCGTGCCCCCTCTGCAGGTGCCCTGGGCAGTGGAAACCCTTCAGCCCCAGGCCCTGTGCTAAACCAGTCACTGGACAGTGCCCAGCTCCTCAGACACACCGAGCCATCCCAGTGTCCACTTCTGACAGAAGAACAGCATGACTGTGACTTCTAGCTCCTTAGAGGGCTTGAAAAGACAAAGAGAGCCCAGGGCCCTGGAGAAGTCCTCACGAGCACAGGTCACAATCCTGTGTCCGCAGCACTGAAGGACAGAGGGGATCTGGGAGGGGGGACGTGCTTGGTGCCGTGATGTGCTGGCGGGCGTGCCTGTGACACATCGGATACGCTCGACACACACGCCTTCTATGTCAGTGACCCCTCAATAAAGCCATTTGAAAACCAGGCGCACCAGCCCCCCACCCGCCTCCTCCCTAGCCCAGCTTCTTGAGGAGGCGGAGAAGCCTTGAGAACCCCGGGGGCCCAGCTTGCCTGATCCCTGGGCCTGCTCAAACTGGTCCTGGAGTCAAACAGGCTGAAACAAGAAGTCACCAGATAGCCACTGGTCCATCTCTCCCACAGAAGGGGCTCCAGGGCCCCAGCCCACTCATTTGGCACTTCCTGCAGGCAGGGTACAGGCCTGGCTCACCCCTCTGACTTGATGGCCGTGAGCAAGTCACCATCCCTCTCTGTTTCCTCAACCCTACAACGCGCATAAGGTCACCATCCACCCGTGGGCTGCTGTGGGCTTGGACGAGTCTGTGCAGGTAAAGTGCCCAGGAGAGGGTCCACCGAGCCCCCGGCATCCAGAAGGTGAGCCATGTTGTCCCCTGGCCTGAGGTAACCGCTCTGCACACCGGCACTCTGGGTTGGGTACGGACTTTGCCCTGCTTCTGACCAGCAGGATGCTCTCCTCTCAGTCACAGTGAACCAGGGACACCTGGGCCAGGCAGCTGATTAGATAGCAGTTCGGGGAGCACAGACACGGGCTCTTGCCAAACAGGGCTGGTTCTGTGGTACTGTCCTGGTCCCCCCTCCCCAGGCCAAAGATCACCTCCCTGGAGATGGGAGAGAATGGCAGGCACGTCCTGATGGATGCCACTCCCCCCCTCCAACCCAACAGGCCCTTCAAGTCCTTTGCAGAGAGAAGGCAGAAAGGCTGTGGGGAGGAGGGGACACCTGGGCTGGGTATTAAAACACAAGTCAGGCTTTGCCAGCTAGAGTGGGAGGGAGTCCCCAGCAAAGGACACAGCCCGGGCAAAGTCTGAGCCGCCTCTGACACAGAACCGTCCTAAATGTCCCTCAGTGACAGTATGTATTTAAAATGATGATGTATGGAAGTGACCCAAATACCCGTCAGCAGAAAAACCACCACACCCTGAGACGACAGAACCCACCCAGCAATAAAAAGGATCCGACTACCAGCGCGTGCCATAACATGGTGAGCCCCCAACGCATTACCCCAAGTGGGAAGAGACCAGACGCAAAAACCACACACTGTGTGTTCGTCTGACATTCTGGAAAACAGAAAAAAAAAAACAGAGAGACAGACACCAGACCAGTGGTCGCCAGGGGCCAGGACTGCACACAGGCACTGGGAGATGGAATGTCCTAGATCTTGATTGTGGAGGCCACACAGGTGAGGTACACACCTGAGATAAAACTCGTCAAGCCGGGCGCAGTGGCGCACGCCTGTAATCCCAAGTCTGTGCAGGGTAAAGTGCAATCCCAGTGGCTTGGGAGGCTGAGGCAGGAGGATCATGAGTTCAAAGCCAGCCTCAGCAATTTAGTGAGGCTCTAAGCTTCTCAGTGAGACTCCGTCTCTAAATAAAATATAAAGGGGCTGGGGATGTGGCTCAGTGGTGAGTGCCCCTGGGTTCAATCCCCAGCACCAAGGAAAAAAGAATCAAATTGTCCCCTGAGAAGGACAAACACGAAAGATGAGGCTTGAAAACGTGACACTGGTGTTTTTAACGGCTTTATTAGGATCTGTGCCGTGTCCCCCGCCCACATGGAGGGCACGGTGCCGTGACTCAGCAAACCCAGAGCAGTGCAGCCTTCACCACTGCCTACTTCCAGAACATTCTCTCCTCTCCGTCCCCAGCAGGAGTCACTCCCCAGTCCCTCCAGCCCCTAGCCCCCACGAGTTTGAGATCTGCTGTTTGAGATCTGCTGATCCAAATCTTCGCATGAAGTCTCCACATGTGTCAAAAATGTTCTGCTTCTGAAACCAGCAGAGACCCGAGGGCCCCACACAGCTCCTCGCGCAGCACGCTCTGCTCTGCGTCAGCGCCTCTGGCCAGCTTGATGTCCCCACGTGCGTCTTTCCTGCTTCCTCTCCTTCTGGCCACCAGGGCTCCACAGTGACCCAGCTGTCCACCCACCCACTTGCTTCCTCAGTTTGGAGCTTTTCTGAATAAAGCAGTCCTAAGTTCATCGAGTTGCACACTCAACATGTGGGAGCCGTGTCTGACTGTGCCATACCCAAGTGCACTGCTGTCCCTGGCACACCCACGACCTGCCGTGTCCACTGCATCCAGAACATTGGGGGTAAAAGCAAAGGGCAGGTGTCATGGCTACCTTTAAAACATAACACAGTCACATCGCGTGAAAAGAAGGTGACACCAAGGCAGCGGGTGAGGACTGAGGCCCAGCACAGACGGACAGAGAGGCCCAGTAAGAATCGCCCTGGGTCGTGGGCGCGGAGGCCACACCTGGGATCCCCGGGACTCAGCAGGCGGAGGTGGAGGGTTGCAAGTTCAAGGCCAACCTGAGCAGCTATGGAGACCCTGTCTCAAAACAAGGATTGAAAAAAAGAGAATGGCCGTCTGGTGTGGGGAGCGGCAAGAGGGCTCTTCAGGAGCAAACCCCATTTCCTGGTCTGGACGCTGGTCACCAGAGCTGTGTGCTGTGTGGAAAGCTGACAGTGCTATGTCCTTGGGATAAGCGTGGCCTTCCACGTCCAGGCCACGCCTCGCAAGATAGTCCAGGAACCATAATGTGATCTTTGTAAATATAAAAGATCTACTGCGGACAGGCCAGGACCCAGCAGATGATTCTGCACAGATGACACAAGCGGCCAGGGAGCCCCTGCAAGGTGCCCCGCAGAGACGCAGATCAGGGTCCCAGAGAGGCCACTTCCCACCCACAGGATGGAATCGGTTTTTAAAAACTGGGAATGAAGGAGGATGGGCGAGGCCGGGCAGATGGGAACCCGGCCTCCTGCGGGATGCTGCTGAGGACGCCGGGGCCGGCAGAGCTTGCCACCAGGGCACCAGATTGCCACATACCCCGCCACCCCCAGGAGGGCCCTGGAAAGAACTGAAGACCCTGCCCTCTCATGACCACGCTCACCAAGGTCCCCACAGCTCTGCTCGCAGTAGCCAAAAGGGACAACTCAGATGTCCAGAGAGCAAAGGAGAGGAGAAACAAGATGCGTCCCCAGGGATCCAGGCACAGACATGGACACCCACCGCCCCGAGACCAGCCCTGGACGCACGGTGCTCAGACAGCTACAGACGGGCCACTCTGCCTGACCCCGCTGGAGGGACGGCCCCAACAGGCAAGTCTACGAGACCGAAAACAGACGGGCTGGCTGGGCGGGGAGCAGGGGTGGGTGGGGACAAGGTGGCTGTGAAGGCCGAGGGGCAGGCTACAGTGCGCACACAGGTGGCGCTTGACGTCTGGCAGAAACTACCAGTGGGCTCCCGCCACTCCGGCCAGTCCAAGGCCCACCTCGGCTCTCCACGCCAAACGCCACCCTCTCCAGCCAGCCTCTGCCCTCCTGCTGTGCCCTGGAGCCAAGCCCCAGTCCCCAGGGGCCACCTCCTGAATAAAGCCCCCAAGGACCCTGGTCTGATGTCATCAGGAGCCCAGTTCGTCCACCGCACATCCCTCACGCCCTGCCAGGCGTCGTGAGATCTAAAGACACAAAGATGAAAGACACGGGTCCTGCCCCTGAGACGCTGGGGACCAGAGGGGCGCAGAGGACCTCATGGACCCTCCCCAGCACAGACGGGTCAGAACGCACTCTGCCCAGGCCAGCTCACTAAAGGGTCAGCGGCCCAATTCACAGGTGTGGACACGGAGGTTCGGAGGCCAAAGGCCTCGCTGAGGCCAGAGGTGCAGGGAAGACCAGGCCCCAGGTTCTGCGTCCCTGTCAGGCCAGGGTCCCCACCTCTCCTGGGCCTCCCCAGCTCGGGTGCGTGGGAGTCGCACAGTCAATCATTGACGCAGGCGGTCAATACACAGGCCAACTCCCCCTCCAGGGATAACAGGAAGAGGACTCCAGAGTGACCACACACCCTGGCCCAGGAGCCATGCTGACCTTGGAGGCCCAGATCTGGGACAGGACAGATCCTGCCTGCTCCTGTTGGTCACCAGCCACACACAGATCCCAGGGCTCCCAGGGCTCAGCCGTGGCCAGCGGGAAGAATGAGCAGAGAGGACCAGTCTGAGCCTTGGGGACACCACGCCTTTGACTAATGCTCTAATTTCTTTTGCTTTTGAAGGGCAAAGGTAAGAAGAATTAAAAAAATCTTTCTCAGAAACCCACACACGTCCCAGAACTCGTCGCCCAAGCCGGTTAGTCACCACCCCCCACCCCTCCCCTGGCTCCAGGTCTCACCGGCCTCCTGCCCACAGGCCTTGGACCTGCCCCCTCCTCTCCACTACTTGGACATGGGCAGCCGTCTCCACTGCTTCCCCCCACCCCAGGCTCCCCCAGAATCACCCTTTCGACACAAGCCAGAGGGTGTCCTCCTGCTCAGCCCCTCTGTGGCTCCCGAATTCCTGGCAGTGACCCATGGGTCTTGCACAACTGCGCTCCCATAGCCGCCCTCTCAGCTCCGTCTCCCGTCTGTGGCTCCCTCTGTCCAGCCACGCTGGCCTCGCTGTGGCCCTGAGCTCTGGCCTCTGCTCGGCCGTTGCCCCAGCAGGAGCTGCCTCCCCAAGGTGGCCATGCAGGTGAAGCCCCTGCTCGAGGAGACCTTTCTGAGCCTCCTCACCTCCGGGCAAGGCGTGGACGGCAGGCTGGGTTCTGCCCAGGCTTGGAGACCAGCCACCACAGTGGGAAAACAGACAAAAAGAAGAAACCAAAACAAAGCCCTCCTTTGCAAAGTGGCCCCCCCATCACTCCACTTGACCCCCTGGCACCATCCATACCAGAACTCCCATGCGTCTGGGGGCCGGTCCCCTTCCTGCCGCCCAGCATTAGTCATGACAGAGCAGCCACCAGGGACCACAGGTGCCCCGAGGATGGAGACCACACCCAGAGGCTGGTGGGGCAGAGGGTAGGAGGCTGGGTCCCCAGATGTCCTAAGCCGCCCACCAGCCCCAGGCGCCTGGTGGCGGGGGATGTCCCTCAGCGCCTGCTGGGACCCTGGGCCTGCACAGGATGGCTGGACTGAAGGGCCGGGGGTGCAGCAGCCCCAGGCTCCTCCGGAGCTGGGGGGACCTGGCACAGTCTCCATGGGGACACTGAACGACCCGCGATGGTACCTCCAGGCACCCTCACGGCCACCAAAGACGGTCCCCCTCAGAGTAGCCTTACTGAGAACAGCCGGGCAGCAGGGACCACACAAGTCCACCAATGAGAGAACGGGCAACAGATAGTGACACAGTCACACAGGGGAAGCCCCCCAACAGGGACAGGCCACAGCCAGCGACGGTGTGGGGCAGGGACACCAGGCTGGATGCTGCCTTCACTGACCCCTGGGTCGGGGGTCACAGAGGGCGAGGCGTGGGGCGGGTGGGAGC
>NW_026000138.1:462726-467494 GCF_001458135.2 Marmota marmota marmota | reverse complement strand
TAAGAGACAGGGCAGGGGCACCTGCCCAAAAGTCCCACCTGGTGCCGAGCAAAAGCCCAAGTTGGCTCAGAGCAATCTCCTCAGCTACGTCCCAGGAGGGGGACGCGAGGACGCCCCAGGGACGGGGGCTCTTGCTTCTTGCTCCTGGTGCTGGTGGCAATCTGGTGTCCTGATGTGGCCCAGGCTGACAACCAAGATGGCCACTCACCATGTGCCCATCAGGCTTCCCACACCTGCTGTGCAGTCTGCCGTCCACCCGAGGCCACTGCTGCCCCTGCGCCCATTAAGAGACACGGACTCCCGTTAAGAAAGCCCAGACCCTAGTCCAGGCCGGCTGTGACCCTACGCTGGCCAACAAGAAGGAGACTTCTGAGGAAAACGTCCCCTTCCAATAAGAGACCTGGGCAGCCCTCCCAACATATCACACCTCCTTTTCGGCTTTAAGTTTTGTTGTGTGGAAATGTCTGAGGCTATGGCAGCCATCATGAGACCATGAGGACAAGGCTAAGATGAACCCAGAGTCTGGACGTAGCTGAACTACTCAACACGTGGAAAGGCCACCTGCTCCCGACCCTTACTCAGCATGGCAGGGAACATACAAGCCACTGGGAAACAGATAATAGATTGCTCGCAGCTCAGAACACCCATCAGGGGCTGAGAGGGTAGCTCAGTGGCAAAGCACTTACCTGCAAGTTCAACCCAGCACCACCGAAAAGAGCGTCATTTGAACAAGGCATCCTTCACGTCAGTCTAACAGCCCGTGGGGCAGGCACTGTCACGGACTCCAGTTAATAGATGAGGAAACCGAGGCCCAGAGAGAGATCAAGCCACTCATCTTCTCAAAGGCATAAACCCAGCTTTGGCAGAGGGTCTTAAAGTCGGGTCCGACCCCAGGACCCTGACACACACCCCAGTGAAGGCCAGAGGTGGTGTGAAGGGTGAGGACCCAGTGACTGCTACTCGGCTCCGGTGGTCCCAAGGCAAATGCAGCACCACCTTGCGCAGCCCCAGCCGGGCCACAGCCTGCCCCTCCTGGTGCCTCCCTGACAGACACCAGCCACATCAGCTCCAGGGCTGATCCCAGCCTCCCTTTTTGCACATAAGTCGGGCAGAGGACAACTCTTCCTCTATGCCCCGAGATGTCCCTCCAGCCAAGAAAGCCGGTTGGTGCAGCTGGGGCACCCTCAGCAATCGGCCCGGGTTCACTCAGCCCGACTCCTGCTCCTGCTCAGCCCAGATGCTAACGATAGTTTTTCCTCTCGACATGGTCAAAAAATTGTTTAGATCAGGAGGCTGAGGCAGGAGGATCACGAGTTCAAAGTCAGCCTCAGCAACGGCAAAGCACAGAGCAATTTAGCGAGACCCTGCCTCCAAAGAAATACCAAAAAGGGCTGGGGCTGGGGCTCGGTGGCCGGGTGCCCTGGGTTCAATCCTCGGGACCAAAACATGTTTTAAAAAAATTTTTTTGACGGGCTGGGGCCGGGGCTCAGTGTTAGTGCACTTGCCTGGCATGTGTGAGGCCCTGGGTTCGATTCTCAGCACCGCAGATAAATAAATAAATAAATAAAATAAAGGTCTGTTGACAACTAAAAAAAAAAATTTTTTTTTGAAAGGGAAACAGCACATTTTGTGACATGTGAAAATGACATGTGACTCGCCTCTCAGTGTCCACTCCCCCTGCTCAGCTCGGCCCCCTCTGCGGCAACGGCCGGCGCAGCAGCAGGCTCAGTAGCTGAGACCCGGCTCGCAGGGAGCTCACACTGAGGACGCCGACTGTCGGTCCCTGCAGAGTTGGCCAGCTCCCGTCCTGCCCACTCACAAGCCCTGGAAGACTGTCCCTGCCGTGCCAGTAACCCACGTGACACCGGGCCACGCCACTTGGGAGGGGCAGGTGCCCCAGACCAGCTCCCTCCAGCCCCACACGGGGACATAAGCGCCACCCCTCCTCTCGGTGACAATGGACACAAGGACCGGGGACATAAGCTGTCCTGAGAAAGCACAGCAGGCAAACGCCCTCAGAGGGCCACGCTAGACGGGCTTCCTGGGGTCACCCCGGCCACGGGTCAGGGACGCTCCTGAGCCTCGCCAAGGCCTCGGGGATGAGGCCCAGGGCCCAGGCCTGTGGGGACCCGAAGCCCAGGTTGCTCCTTGGACAGTGGCTTTCGAAGCGGCTCAGTGCACTGGAAGGCCATCCCTCCCGGCCAGGCTCTCCTGTCCCCACACCAGCAGCCCGGTCCCTGCGGTGACCCGCTGTCCCTCCAGCTCAAACCTACAGCGACTGCTTTGGGGGTTTGTTTTAATTTTGGCACAGACCCCCAGCACGGGTGGGTCCCATGTCACCGCGTGCAGCTGAGTGGCGTCCAGGACCTTCCAGGGCTGCCCACCCCAGCCATCCCCACAGAGGCTGTCGGGCTGAGCCCCGGCCCGGGAAACACGCCCCTGAACTCCTCCGCCGGACCTGGTACCCATCGCGTCACCCACTCCAGGTGGCTCACGCAGACAGAGGCGCTGTGCCCGTCCAGCGCGGCCAGCTTCCTGCGCAGCTTCTGCGGGTCCACCCGTGCCACAATGCCCCCTGGGGGGGGGGCGCACCTCGGTGTCCACCAGTCACCAGTGAGTGGACCCGGCTCCCTCCCACTGTGGCTCTGGTGGAGAATGTGGCCGCCAACTCGGAGCCCCAGTGTCCTGTCCCTGGGGTCAGCTGGGCCCGGGGGGAACCGCTGTGGCCCTCGGTGATCCGTAGCCCAGCCCTTGTCTCTTCCGCAGAGGCCACACGGGCTGGAGCCCACCCACAGCTCCTGGGCTCTGTGCGTGGACAGTGACCACCAAGGGGCCGGTCTCTGCCTCCCACCTGCTTGCTGGTCACCTGCACATCCCTTCTGGGGAAGGGCTGCCCGGGCCCCCGGGTCTCCCAGGACTGTGTCACTCTGAGCTGTCCTCCCGCCCTTCCCGGAGCAGGCGGAGGCCACGCTGCCCCTGGGCCTGTGCCCGGCTCTGGCCTCTACCCCGCCGTGCCCTCCGCTGGCCGGGCTCCTGTGCCCGGCTCCCCCTCAGCTCCATTGGCGTGGCCGAAAGGGGCGCTGCGACTACCCGCCCAAGGTGCCCTCCCCACCCCCCCAGCCCCCTGCATGGGGACACTCTTGTCCCCGGTCCCTCTCCTGCTGGAATGGAGCTGCCCTGGCAGGATCCGCCCTCCTCCGTCCACGGTGGCAGCTCCGGCACATGGCAGGCACCCAAGGTGGGCGAGCACCTGTCCAGGTAGCAGGGAAGGAGCCTGCACGGGCTCTGGGGTCCCGCCCCACCCCGCCCATCCCCTCCTCTCCCTCTGCGCTCAGCCAGGCCACAGCGGTGACAGCCTAGGACAGCTCGCTGTGGGGTCGGCCACCCGCAGCACCGCTGGGGTCCACGGTGCCTGTGTCCCACCCTCAGCTGGGCCCGGCGCTGCCCAGGTCGGCCCGACTCTGTGCTCCCCACACTGAGGCCTCGGTGGCCCTGAGTGCTGACGGCGTGGCCCCTCTCCGCATGTCACGCAGACCACGGGAACGCGAGGCCAGCCACGTCAGGACAGCCACCCACAGCCACGGCCGAGCTCTAGGCAGTTCCACCACCTTCACCCGTCCCCAGGTCGGGCTGGCTTGTGCCTCTGGGTGGAGGAGCCCAGCACTGCCCTCGCCAGCTCACCCTGTCACCTCAGCCCAGCCCCAGGACCCTCCAGGACCCTCCAGGACCGGGGGCGCTCAGAGCTCTGCATTTCAGCACAGGGAAGGCGGGACAGGGCCGGAGGCCAGCGCAGGGCCTGCCTGGCCGTCCCCCCATGCTGCGGCTCAGAGCAGGAGTGGCGGAGGCATCCCTCGTCCCTCTCCTCACCTGCAGGGTGGAGCTCAGGCCATGAGTTCAGAGCTGGGCTGATGACAAGCCCCGGCCTCCCAAGCCTCTCTCTCCACTGGCCCAGGCACCCAGGCCTCCTCCACAAACCTTCCTACCCCCACCCGTGGCCTTGGATGCCTCCGAGAGCTGCTGACCGTGTACCACAGCGACTGCGCCAACCTGAGGGCTGCCTCACAGCCCCCAGGGGCAGCCGAGGACCGGCAGCACCCCCAGGTTCCCCCCATCATCTCCTTCCTGGAGCATCTGCTCTGCAGCAGGGCCATCGCCAGCCCCAGCTACAGACAAGGAAACCGAGGCTCAGGCAAGCCCAGTGTCCTGCCTGTGCCACAGGCTGGAGAGCACCGTCCAGCGTGCCATTGCTCTTCCCGTTTGCCCCGATTGTCTGGGAATCTAGGTCTGGACATCAGGATCTGCTCGTCTTTAAGCCCTGGAAACCAACACAGCCCAGCCAGGCCCAGGGCACAGCCTCTGGCAAGAGTGGGGCACTGAGTCCTGGTTGGGACTTGGCTTCCACCAGCAGCTGTGTGGCCTCAGTCAGTCGGGTACCTCAACCTCTCTGAGCCTGTGCCTCCTCCTAGAAAAAGCGTAACTGTGCCTCAGCGGGTGGGTGTGGATCTGAGCTGGAGACGTCATACAGCTTGGGAATCGGCACACAGCAAGCACTCAGTCAGTGCTGCCTGTGGTGCACACCATCCCTCCTTTTGGGGGGGGGTGAATGGTGGCACCCCAGGAGTTAAGTCCACTCAGCACCTGTGACAGTGGCCTTGTTGGGAGAGAGAGTCTTGGCGGATGTCATCATTAAGTGAAGGGTCTCGAGCTCCCCTGAACGAGGACGGCCCAAAGCCAATGTCATGCGTCCTTACAAGAGAAGGCACTGAGG
>NW_026000138.1:444103-459504 GCF_001458135.2 Marmota marmota marmota | reverse complement strand
AAAAAAAAAAAAAGAAAGAAAAAGAAATTGCATTTGAACTGAAATGTCAGAGCACCCAGGAGGACTTCTGGGCAGAGGCAACAGCCTGTGCAAAGGCCCTGGGGAGGGAAAAGCTCAGCGGATTTGAAGGAAGGCCTGTGAGGCTGGGCTGGGACGCTGAGAGGTGAGGCAGGCGGGGGCCAGGAAGGAAGGACACCAAGGCCGGGTGGACAGGCAGAGGCCAGGTGCAGGAGGGTTCTCTTCAGATCTTGGGAATGATCCAATTTGCCTGTTTTAAAGAGCCTCTGGCTGTGACAGGAAGGAGTGGCAGCAGGACAACAGGGACAGGCAGGGGACAGCCACAGGGAAGTGCTGGCAGCCATGCGAGGAACGTGGCAGCCGAGAGGGGTGGCCTCACCCCCAGCACAGGATGGTGACCCGCCAGGGTGACAAGCCACCCTGTGCAGTGACCTGCCTTTTGAGTGTCCATTTGATAAATATTTGGGAACCTGAGATTAAGTGACGGCCTCGTTCCAAGCGCTGGGGACACAGCGAGGACACAAAGGTCCTCGTCCTCTTGGGCCCGACGTTCTCATGAAGAGAAATTGACAACAAACAAAAGCCACGACCCAGAGGTGAAGGGCTCGTGTCCATGTCTCGAGCCACAGAACACAGCAGGGCCGGGGTCTGGGGTCGGGGGTCAGGGGACAGGGGGCAGGGATGGGGTCAGGGGGCAGGGTTCGGGCAACCGGAGGAACCCCATCTTCCCCAGGGGGGTGGGCATCCTTCATGAGCAGGCCAGGGCTGAGGGCACAGACTGTGCTGGAGGTGACCAGGAGTCCAGCGTGCGAGGGAGGGGACGGGCCCAGGCCAGAGGGGCCGGAGGCAGAGGGTTCTGCCTCTGGACCCAGGTGACAGCAGCCCTGCAGGTGTGGAGCAGAGGCCAGTGGCTTAAAGACCCTCCTGGGGAGCAAGACGGAGCTCAGGGAGGCCCTGGGAGGCCACCTCGGGAATCCAGGCTGACGGGCCTCAGACCAGAGTGGTGGCCGTGGCCCCGAGAGAAAGAGCCGGACTTTGGGTTTTGAAGATGAAGCCATCTTCAAGTGGCTCGAATCCTTGATGAGTCCAAGGTGGGCAGCAGAGGGAGCAGATGAGGGCTGGCCCTGGCCTTGGTCCCTGGCAGCGGCAAGTCAGAGGGGCATCCAGTAAAGGGGGAGGGTGCCGGGAGCCGGCCTGCGGGGGACACAGTCAGCACTGGAGGCTGGACTCCAGGGGAAGCAGCCAGGCCCGGGGACACCAAGTTGGGAGTGGGCAAGGCCAAAGTGACACTTCCCGTGTGCCTCTGGGTGAGGCTGCCCGGGCCTGAGTGGACACTGGGAGTGTGTCGAAGCCTGGGAGTCACAGCAAGGACCGGGCCACTGAGGAGGCCCACTGAGGAGGCCCGGAAGATGAGACCGAGAGGAGCCGGCCAGCGAGGGAGGAGGAAAAGCTAGGACGCACGTCTAAAGTGGCTCAAGAGACCTTCAAGTCGCTTCCAGAGAAGGTGGAAGGAACTCATTCAAAATGCCAGGAAGCAACCAAGGGCCAGCCACTCCCGTTCCTTCCCCCCACCCCCCAGCAACAGATGCTCCTGGAACAGGAAGAAACCACGGGCAGGGGGCGGGGGAGGGGGAGGGCTGCGAAAACAAAGACCACGCTGGGGTCTCTGGTTCTGGGGGCTCTGGGCGGAGGGAGCAGCCTGAGGACGGAAGTCACCCTGGACAGGCTGCAGGCTGGGCCTCCCTCAGGCTGCAAAGCCCAGCGAGCCTCTCTGTGCTGTTTGGTTAGCCCCAGGCCGGCCACTCCCCAGGCCAGTGGAGGCCAAGGTCGCCTTTGAACTGGGAGAAGGGGGGTGAAGTCAATAAAATTTTTATTTTGTTTTTATTTTTGGTGGCGCCCATGGAGTCCTCTGCACAATCAACTGTTCACAGCGGGGCTCGGCGCGTGACGCACGCCTGTTGGCCCAGCGACTGGGGAGGCTGAGGCAGGAGAATCCCAAGTCCCAGGCCAGCCTCAGCAACTTCGGAGGCCCTGAGAACTTAGTGAGACCCTGTCTCCAAATAAAAACCAAAAAGGGTGGGGACGTGGCTCAGTGGTGAAAGGCCCCCGGGTTCAGTCCCCAGCACCTAAAAAGGAAAACCTGTTCCAGCGTCTCAGCTGCTAGGGAGACGCTGGGTGCTGGGGCCACCTCCCTGCCTGGACTCTGTTCTGAGACTAGACCCTGGAACTCCCTTGGGGGCCTGGCTCGGGGGACCCCAGCCTCTCTTGCTGGCGGAGAGCATGTGACAGCTCTTCTGAACACTAACGCCTCTCCCCACTCCTGCCCCAGCGGGGCCCACAGACGCCAAGGGCGCAGATGCCCACCCCCCGGCCAGGTCCCTGGGGACCAAGATGCGCCTGAGGGAAGTTGTCACTTTGCCTGTCCTCGGCAGGGACCCAGTTCCGCCTCAGGTGCTGGCCAGGGCCAGGGTGAGGTGGTTCCAGGTAATGAGCTCCCAAGTTCCCGCTGGCCAGGGTGAATCGGCTTGGGTACAGCTGCCCAGTCATTCGAGGAAGGGCCGCTGCTTCCTGGAGGGACAGCCAGGCAGCAATGGGCATCGCCCGGCACATGGACACACCAGCCGTGGGGCATGTCCTGCCCGAGGGTGCAGGTGTGCGTACGTCCCGTGCCCACGGCCACCACGTACATGGAAGACACACAGCCACTCGCGTGGTGCAGGGAGCTGGGCAGGGGCGAGAGAGAGACAGGACATGGCCTCGAGGGAACAAAGCAGGCGCTGGCCAGCAGCCCCAGCTGCTAGGACCTGTGGGCAGGACACAGGAAAGTACCTGTGGGCACGACCTGGGGCTACCTGTCCCCTGACCATCCCCAGGCGGGACCCTCAGCCTCCTCCCAGGGCCCAGGCAGCTGCTAGGACGGGGCCTCCCCTCCATGGGCTCCTGGATCTGCCTCCAGACCCGGGAAGGCGGCGTGGGCCCTCAGCGGGGGATGAGGAGGAGGGCCTGTGACCACTGACCACCACTGCCCGCTGCGATGCAGAGAAACCCAAGGGCCACCCAGCTGAGGCCAGGGCCAATGCGGACCAAGCAGGACCAGCGGACACCAGACAGGGAAGAGGCTGTCCCCTTGTGGCTCAGGAGCCGGGCTCCCTGGGAGGTCTCCGGCTCCATCCTTGCAGCTGGGTGACCAGGGCCAGCTACTTTCCATCAGCGACCCCTCAATAAAACAGAGGCGGCGGCTGTTTCCCTACTGAGTGAAATGAGGTGAACCATGGAGCCTGTGGCTGCACAAGGAGCGCCCCTAACTGTCCTCCGCCATCAGCCCACCTTGAACTGACCGGCAAAGGACACAGAGCATCCCAGCTCAGTCCACGGCCAGCCCGGGCTCCCATGGTGGCTGCTGCGGAGGGACGTGGGGAGAACAGAGTCTGAGGTTGTGACTGGTCCTGAGGAGGCGGGAGGGGACACAGCCTGACATCAAGTGCGCACTGCCTGCTCCATCCATCATGACCCAGGCACAGTGCTGCCCCCGAGACACCGCAGGGACGTGACATAAAGCCCCCACCCACAGACGTCATGCTCCTGAGGGAGGAAGGGAGAGGACACCAATAAACATGCTCATGGGGCCATGTTTCGAGAAGCCAGGGGCAGGCTACCAAGATGAGCTGGGAACGAGCGTCCAGGCACTGAGGCGGCAGCAGGCCCGGGGTGGGGGAGGAACACAGACAGGACACAGGGTGGCAGGGCTGAGACAAAGGGGAACAGGGGAACGAATGGAGGCTGGGTGGGGGAGGGGTGGAATGACACAAGGAGCCTCCCTGGAGTCGGGACTCTAGTGCAGGTCCAAGCCGCCAACGGGAGGGGAGGGCGGCCAGGGCCAAGATGATAAGGAGGGGTCAGGGTCCAGGTGTCCTGATGGTAAAGTCACTGAGATTTGCTGGCCTGTGAGATACAGGGGAGTCCCGAAGGAGCCCGCAGGCAACGGGGACCTGGAAACCAACGGAGATGCCATTTACTGAGACGAGGACCCAGGCAGGGGAGGCCCGCACAGCCGGAAGGTCAGTGGCCCCGAGGCTGATCCCGGGGAGCAGCGGGTGGCCTCGCCTGAAACCCCAGCGGCTGGGGAAGTGAGGCAGGAGGACCCCGCGTTCCAAGCCAGCCCCCGCAACTTAGGGAGACCCTGTCTCTAAATAAAATATAGAAAGCAGAGTCCTGGGGACGTGGCTTAGTGGAGAAGCGCCCCTGGGTTCAAGGAGAACAGCGGGGACTGGAGGACTCTGGGACTCAGTTTCTCTCCTGGATGTGGGAGAAGGTCATAAGGCCCATCATCAAGGACGGTGGCCAGGAAGAGGGGCAACTGGGTGCAGGGGATGCAGGACCCCTCACCCCCACCCCCGCCTGGAGCACAGACGCGCACGCGCGCGCACACACACACACACACACACACACACACACCAGCAAAGCCATCTGGAGATGGACTGTGACTCCTGCCCCGCACACAGGGAGCCCCACAAACGGATGCCAAGACGTTCACAAGTACAGCCCCAGTGTGGACACCTGTCCCACCCTACCCCTGGGGGAAAGGAGACCCGATCTCCCCTGTGACCTCAGTGTCGGGGCCCCTCTGTTACATGCTCTGCATTTGGGCCATCCTTTAACGAAAGCTATGTAATTTTTTTTTTAATTAAACACAGAAAGCACGAATGCTCTGTTAACAAAATAAGGAGCATCACGGACAAAGCCCTGCCTTTAATAGTTTCCTCTGGCCAAGCCCCCAGGCGTCCCGTCCTCCCCACCTGGAGAAACCAGCTCTGTCAGGCTGGCGCATACCCTTCCACACCTGTGTCCAAGCTTTTGAATGCACGAATATGAGCATACTGAAAATACACAACATTGCTGGACATAGTGGCGCACACCACACCAGCAACTGAGGAGGCTGAGGTAGAAGGATTGCAAGTTGGAGGCCAGCCTCAGCAACCTAGTGAGGCCCCTGTCTCAAAATAAAAATTTTTTTCAAAAGGGGCAGGGGGGGTTAGGGATGGGGCTCAGCAATACAGCACCCTTGGTGAATCGGGTACTTCAAAAAAAGAAAGAAGGGGCTGGGGATGTGGCTCAAGTGGTAGCGTGATTGCCTGGCATGCGTGCGGCCCGGGTTCGATCCTCAGCACCACATACAAAGATGTTGTGTCCGCCAAGAACTAAGAAATAAATATTAAAATTAAAAAAAAAAAAGAAGGAAGGAAGAAGGAGGGGAGAGAAAGTGAATGAAAATACAGAATGTTGTTGAGTAGTTTTGTTGTTGTTGTTGTTTTATCATAAATCCCCAGAGACTTTCTGTCCCTTAGCAGGGTGCTTCAGCAACTGGGCTGAAATGTACACATCCACTTCCTGCTTTCTAATTTTTGCCCAGAAATCCTTTGGACAAAAGAGCTCCTGGTTTATTTTTCTACTTCCCCACTGAAGAGTCGACTGGGCTGGGGGTGCTCGGGACCCTGCCCACCACAAGCTGCTGCCCAGCGCGTTCCTGACCAAGTGCCTGACCTTAGCCGCGGCTCAGACAGCTTATCTCCAGGAAGAGGGGAGCCAGGGCCTCTGTGGGTTTCACAAGGCGGCTGTCAGTGGGGCAGGAGGGCCGGGGTACATCCAGAGCCGTCCACACACTCTAATCTCCTTTGTTCCCGCTAATCTTGTTGGGAGGCAAAGCAGATCTGAGAGGCCCGAGGTCCCCGGCCAGCTAGATCGCAGCCGCCCGCTCTCCCAGGAGTCTGCCACCCATGTGCGTCTCAAACACACCACGTAGGGCCTGGGCTGGGGCTCAGTGGCAGAGCGCTTGCCTGGCATGTGGGAGGCACTGGATTCGATTCTCAGCACCACATAAAAATAAATACAATAAAAGTCCATTGACAACTAAAAATATATATACATATATATATATATGCCATGTACCTACTCAACCCCGTTGAGAAATGCAAATCAACTCATCAGATGAACCCAAAAAAAGAAGAAAAAGATAGTAAAAAAAAATCTCTGGTTGGAGGGGAAGGGACACTCCCTCACCTATGTGTGAAAGAGAGATTTGCTAGTAACTATCACAACACCGACTGAGCACACACTGGGTCTAGAAGCTGCACTTGCAGAAATCCATGCTGTGGAGGGGTGCTGGATACACTCAGAGGTACGGACTCACCGACATGTAGCAGAGAAGATTATCAGTCAGCAGAGCAACAGGTGCCTGGCGCGGTGGGGCACCCCTGTCATCCCAGTGACTTGTGAGGCTGAGGCAGGAGGATCACAAATTAGAGGCCAGCCTCAGCAACTTAGCAAGGCCCTAGGCAACTTATCAAATCCCTGTCTCAAAATTTTAAAAAAGGACTAGGGTGTACCTCAGTAGTAGAGTGCCCCTGGGTTCAATCCCCAGCACCAAAAAAAAAAAAAATTAAAATTAAAAGAGGGAAAGAGAGAGAGAAAAACAGGACAACAAATATTCACCAATTCAAAGGAAAACGACACAGTGATACACATGTGATACACATGTTCCAACACAAGATACACATGTTCCAACAGGGAGAAATCCTGGAGTAATATTACTACATTGAAAGACGAATGGTAACATATTTACACAGAGCACAGTTGGATTTATGTATTAATGTGTGGACGTGTTTCTGATACACATAAAGGTCTAGGAGGATCCACTCCACAAAGAGTGGGAAGTAAAACAAGGGAACTATCTTTTTCCCCCATTTGAACTTTTTCTTCCCACCGTGCTCCACCAGACCCAGGGCAAGTGCTGAGCAAGGGCTCTGCGGCTCGGCTACACCCCCAGCCATGAGTTTTTATTTTTATAAGCAAGTATTCATGCTTTTGTCCATGAACTTTTTTAATCAACAAAAACAGCATTAACCAACAAAGAGCCGGACACAGGCTCCCATTCAGAGGCACATGGACATAGGAGGCCAAAGAAAACCCTGGCGGGCGCCCTCCCACCCTGAAGTCCCACCCTCAGCCTCTGAACACAGGCTTTCTTCTTCCACGAGGCCCTTGGCCGCCACTCCAGCCCGGGCTGCTCAGAAGCCTACTTGGGCTGGGCGTGTCTCGCAGTCTTCCTGCCTTCACGCCACTCAGCCCCAAGCCAATCCTCAGGCCGGGGTGCGGGGAGGCTCTCCCCCAGCCCCGAGCCTGGAGCTCCGAGTTCCAGGACGGCTCAGGATGACGTGGTCCGCCTCTCTGCAAGCCCAGGGAACGGGAGGGAGTCTGGGGACGCACGCACGTGTGAGCACATAAACCCACTGACCTCCGTCACCCGATCCACAGCCTGAGATAGAAAGCACCCTGATATGAGGGTCAGTCTCCCCCGGAATCCACCTATGCCGAGGCCCCCCAGCGAGACACAGGTGCCCTTGGCACGGCTCCACTGGCTCACACCCAGGCTCTCTCCAGGAGCGGGCAGCCTGGGCAGACGCTGTGACACAGGAGAGGTCCTGGCACTACAGAAACCACAGGCTGTCACTGAGATAAGCTTGGCTGGCCGCTACTCTGCAAATCAAAACAGAACACCCTGGAGCTGCCCAGGAGGAAGGGAAGGAGCTTTCCCGCCACCTCCGAGGTGACCTCACCTTTGACCAGGGCTTCTCTGCAAGCAGATTACAGGATGTCATGGGGCAAGACTGGAAAACCCAAAAAACAGAAAAGAGGAAACAGCGGAGAGCACCACTGCTCTCCCAGAGACCCCGAGAGAAAGCAAACAGGGCTCCATCCTCCAGGCCTGCGGGGTCCCAAGAAGTGGCAGACACGTCTAAACAGATGTGTCCTTCCTTCCTGCTCGTGCTCTCTCACGCTCTACGCACGGGGCACGTCCCCATTCCTAAAGAAGCAGAGGAAGGGGGGAAAGACGTCCACTTGCCTGGCAACACCCTCCCTTCACCCCAGTTCAGGGTGGGCTGGGAGGCTCCGGAATGGTGAGCCTCAGTTTCCTGCCTGGGCACTGCAGGCGCTGCCCAGTGGCCTCAAAGCTCTGAGGCACTTCTAATGTGACAGCTGCCATCTCTTGGCCCTTCACTCAGGCCAGCTCATTCAAACAGGCCGCCAGCCCGGGCAGAGTCTGTTGGTCTGAAGGCCAGCCACCGCCTCCTGTCCGCTGGTCTGAAGGCCAGTGACACCCAGTGTGTCTCCCTGGGTAAAAGGGCAACCACGTGTAAGGCTGGAATCAGGGGAGGCTCAGGCCGCCAGCACAGGGCTCGTGCCTGCCTCCGCCTGCATCTGGGGAGAAAAGCGGCTTAGCCCGCCTACCGAGCCGGGAAGGCAGCAGGGGGACAGGGCAGCCCTCGGCGCCTGAGCAGGGTCGCTCTGGGAGATTCCTCCGGGCGGGGGAGGGTACCCTGCTGAGCACCTACTATGGGCTGGGCACCCACGTGAGCCCCAGCAGCACATCCTGTCCTCGTGGGCGCTCGAGATACAGGCAAAGCGCAGCCCTACTGTCACCGGCACTGCACAGGCGGCGGTGGGCAGCTTCAGGCGGCACCGCGGGCAGCCTGGTCCTGCTCCTCACCCGTCCTGGGCCCCAGACCCCTGAGGCTGAGGTCAGGCCCCGAGTGGTCGGTTACCCAGGCCCCGTGCCTCCAGCAAAGACCCTGAGCGCCCGGGCCTGGGCCGTGAGGGTGTGGGGAGGTGGGCAGCTGCTGCCCCAAGGCCCTACTGCCCCGCGCTGGGCGGCCCGAGCCCCGGGCGCTCTCACCCACCTTGAGGACCTGCTGCCTGATGAGCGAGGGCACCACGACGATCATGACGGCGCCCAGCACGGCGCACAGCAGCCCCGTGACTCCCAGCGCCACGGCCGCCCAGCGCGTTCGGGAGCGGCCGCCCATGTCTGCGCGCCCAGGCGCCCGCCCGGGGGGACGGCGACGGGCCAACCAGGCGACAGAGGCGACGGGCGGGACTCCGAGCACGCAGGCGGCGGCGGCACGGAGGGCCCGGGACGGTGGCGCGCAGAGGAGCAGCCCGGCAGGTGGGCAGCGGTTTTATGCGCCATGGCCCGCCCCGGCCGCCCTGGGCGCTAGGATCCGGGCGGCTCCGCGGCGGGGGCGGGGCCTGTGGTGCGGGGGCTGGGGCTGGGCGGGGCGTGGATCGGACGCGGGGCGGGGCCGGGGCGCCGGGCACGCCCCGTCCGGGCACGCCCCGACCGCCTTGGCTCTAGTAGGGGCGCGCGGGCCAGCTGTCCCCGGGTGGTGGTCGCGCCAGGCGCCCCCTCGCTCCTTCCCCTTCTTCCTCCTCTTCCTCCTCGTCCCCTCCTCCTGCCATCGCTGTCATTGCTCACATTTAGCTGGAACGAACCGCCCGCCCGGGAGCACAGAGCTCTGAGATGGTCCCCACGCCACCGCCACTTTCCGGAGCCCGCACCCCATGCACACGCCCAGCCTCACTGCCCCTACACCAGGCCCACTGGGGAGCTGACCCCGGCCTCGGAGCCTTTGTGCACCCTTTCATCGGAATCGTGTCCCTAGACACCCGCCTGTTCGAAGCACCTTATCAGAAAGGTCTTGCCGCGCGCCTGTGCAGCACAGCGCCCACCCTTATCGGCCAGCACCACCCGCGTGTAATCTTTTGCTTCTCCGCCTGCTGACCGTGTGCCCACCTAGAACGCCAGCCCCCGGGAGACGGCGCTAGTAACCCCGCCCCACCAAGTGCCTAGCTCGGGGCACTGCCCTGCGGGAGAATGTCCCACAAAAGCCCTGCAGAGTGAACCCGGAGGCTTCTCCAGCCCTCTGCGCAGAGCAGGGACAAGCTCCGTGTCACAGAGGAAACTGAGGCGCCCAGTGCCACTCAGAAAGCCAGGGGAGCAGGGCATCGGATGAATGTGGGCAGTTCCCCAAAGTCCTTAATTAACAGTTATTTAACCAAGTGACTAGTTGGTCAGTGCCCCCAAGGAAACAAAATTGTGCCCAACAACTGTCTGGGGCAGAGTGGTGCAGAGTGGCGGCTGCCCCCAGATGGAGAGGTCCCTCCACGGCCCTCATTGGACTGCACCCTGCTGACCATGAGTGTGGGGTCCTTCATGTAGGTCAGTCCCTCGTTTTCTGGGTGGGATTACTAAGAAGGCAAGACTCTGAGTTAGGGTCGTGTCCCCTGGCTAAGGCAGGCCCAGTCCTCAATGGAAAGCTCAGGACGAGGCCTTGTGCAGCTCAGGCCACCCTGGAGACAGCCCCTAGGCAGCCTGTCCTGGCCCAAGACAGCACTTCTTGAGCACCTACTATGCCCTGGCCTTGCCTGCAGACCTGATGTGTATAGTGCCCCAAGAGGGCCACCCCAACTTACACCAGGGGGCTGGGGACAGGGCCAGGCTGTGGCATCCGTCAGATGGGGGCAGGCTCAGAGAAACTTGTATTCTGAGGTTTCCCACCCCAGAGTCCTGGGCCCTCCCTGTCTCCAGTTTCCTCCTCAGTACAATGGGGACGGTGGAGGTGCTTTCCAAGGACGGTCATGCTGAAGATCTGAGACCCTGCTCAGAACGGTGTCAGGAATGTGTGGGAGCATCATTGAGACCCCACATCACCTGGCTCCTGCTCCCTCTCTGCCTCACCTCCTGCCCTCTCCCCTTGTCCACCCCACCCCAGCCTGGCCACTCTCGCCTCTAGAACACTCCCCTGCGCCCCTCCCAGGCTAACTGTCCTCCTCCCAGAAGCTTCAGGGTGGACTCTCTTGGAACTGGGAGTCCCCACCGCCTCCAGCAAATACCCGCTTCTGTCTGAAAGGTCTCACTTATCTCCTCAGAGAAGCCGTTCTTTTTGGCCACCAGTGTCAGCCCCTGGAACACCACCGGCGGCGTGGGCCCCGCAGGTCTCCTTGAATACTCGAAGACTCAATTAATTAACTTTTAATTAATCAAGTAACCATTGATTAATTAATTAAAATAACTCTCATCGAACTCCAAGGTCTTCCGCAGCCTTCCACCACGGGGCTGCTTTATTCCCAGTGACGTCTGTGATTGCTGGGAACTGGCCAGCCAGCTGAGCGGCCGCCGGCCACCGACTCCCTCCTTTCCCTGATACCGACTCACCTTGACCCCACCACCCAGGCCAACTTCTGCGTATCATCGAGTCTTCAAGGACCAAATGTACGTGGCGCTTACCTAAGAAAACCCAAGGCCAGGGCCAGAGTGACCTGGCACCCCATGGTGCTGTCACTTCACCAGAAAGATGGGCAGAGATGAAAGGGTGTCAGACACACGTGACCAGCCGAGGCCTTGAGGAGGAGCGTGGCTTTGGGCGGCAGGGAGGGCGGCCTAGGAAGGGAGAAGGCGGAGAGAAGCCTTGAGGAGAGACGGGGCCCTCAGCACAGGAGGGTGAAGCCCAACCCTGCTGGCCCCGGGGACAGACCAAGTGATTGGAACTGAAGGCGGGTTCCACCTCCACACAGTGTCAGAACAGGCAGGCTGTAAGAGAACATGGACTCGTGGTTGCCAGGGGCTCAGGTGAATGCAGGGTGACGATTCATGGGTCACAGTGTCCCTTTTTGGTGTGGTGACAATGTTCTAAAATTGATGGTAGTGCTGGATGTGGTGGCACATGCCTGTAATCCCAACGACTCAGAAGGCCAAGGCAGGAGGATCGAAAGTTTGAGCAGTCTGGGCAACTTAGTGAGACCCTGTGTCAAAATAAAATAGAATAGGGCTGGGGAAGTGATTCAGTGGGACAGCATCCCTGGTTGGATCCCCAGGAACACTATAAAATAAAAGCAAAGTGATTGTGGTAATGGTATTCGACTATGAATATACTAAAAGCCATTGGGGTTTGTGGTTACGGCTCAGTGGCAGAGCGCTTGCTTAGCATGTAGGAGGCAATGGGTTCCGTCCTCAGGACCATATAAAAATAAAGGTATTTAAAAAACACAAAAACATAATAAAAATATTTTTAAAAGCCATTGACTTGTAAACTTTAAATGGGTGGATTTATGACATGCACATTGTATCTCAACAAAGACTTATTTTAAAAAAAAAAGAAGAAGAAGAAGAAGAATTTTGCCATGGCTCCCACCTCACTCAGAATCAAAGCCATGGTCCTCGCCAAGGCCACCATGTCAACGCCATCACCCTGACTTCACCTTCCCCTCGGCCCCACTCTGCTCCAGCCCCACCCAAACTGGGAGCTCCTCAACCTGCAGCCTGCCCCTGCCTCGGGCCTTTACACTTATGCTCCCACAACAGGAAGCTCATCTCTCCAGAGCCCGAGATTCCCTCCCTCCAAGCTCTTGCTCAAATGTCACCTTATCAAAGACATCTCGCTTCCTATCCGCCCTTTCAAAATCACAGGCCACCCCCACCCTGCCCATCTGTCTCCCTCCTGCTGTTTCTCCATAGCACCCGCCACGTCCAACATGCCACACCACACGCAGACTGATTTGTTTCACCGAGTCTCCACCTTTCCTCCTCTAGAGTGACAAAAGGTCAAAGGAACAGGAATCTGTTCTGTACATTCCTGTGCCCCACTCCTAGAATGGTGCAGGGCAGACAGGAGGTCCTCGGAGCCGTGGCTAGGAACTGCCCAGTGTGGTGGCCCAGGGCAAGCTGCGTACCCTCTCGGTGCCCAGTGGGGACCATCCAAGCTGCACTGCCCTGGGGTCACCACGAGGATGGAGTGCAGGGGAAGGAGCTCACCCTTGCTTCTGGATTCACGCAGCCTGGATTGCTTGCGCACCTACTGTGTGGTGGTTCCCCGGCCCGTGATCAGGTCTTGCACACAGCAGATTCAAAGGCCCAGCACGGGAAGAACAGAAGGCCACTCGATATTCTTATGTTGATCTCAGTGTGAAATGACAATACTGGACACATAGGGTCATAAAAACCCACACCATTAAAGCCAGGTGGAGTGCCCGCACCTGTGATCCCAGCCCCTTGGGAGGCTGAGGCAGGAGGATCTCAAGGCCAACCTAGGCAAGTTAGTGAGGCCCTGCTTCAAAAAAAAAAAAGTTAAAAGAGCTGGGGATGTGGCTCAGGGGTAGAGCACCCTGGGTCCAGTCCCCAGCACCCAAAGAAGGAGAAAGCTCCTTTTTTGCCTAAGTCGGTGCGAGTGGCTCCTGGGGTGTCTTCTTCGGAGGTTGACCTGTCCCTCACAACGCCTGAGTGCCGGGGGAGCACCCTGTGCCCCACGCACCCCTGGGGAGACTCAACTCAGCCCTTGGACTCAGCCCTTGCTGGGCCCCCAGCCTCATGCTGTGGCCTGAATGGCTCCTGTCCAGCCCTAAGTGACGGCGCTAGAAGCTGGGCCCTTGGGAATGGCGTCCGGGCCCTTGAAGGTGGCTGCAGAGGGCTGCTGGCCTTTCACCGGGGCCAGGAGCAGTGAGAAGCGTCATCTAGGAACAGGAAGTGGCAGCAAGAGATGCCAACCTCTCCAGGCCTTGATCTTGGATTTTAGCCTCCAGAACTGTGTGAGGTAAACCGCTGATGGAGGCCCGGCCTCGGAAGCAGAGCAGCCTGGGCGAGGGAGCCCCTGGGAGTCCTGATTCCCCCAGCTGCTGCCCTGCCAGCCACCATAGCGGGCCTCCAGGAGGGCCTCCCCTACTGAGGCTGGCAGTGAGCTCACCTTTGCCCCAGCCTTGGGGACGGGTGAGGCGGACTCTCCAGCACAGACAGTCTCCAGGACAAAGGTGCTGGTGTGGGAGCCGCCCCTGGGGACAGGCGGGCATGGAGATAGGACAGGGAGCCACATCAGGTCCTTTCTGGGTGGGCCTTACTTTTTAGCAGGGGGGGAGGGAGAGATTTAAACACTCAAAACACGCCTGGGGGTGGGGGGCTTAGCGGTAGCCTCCTAGCGCACGGGAGGCCCTGGGTTCCAGCCCCAGCACCAAAAAAACCCAAAATCCACGTAAGCACAGACTTGAGATGGTGCTGATGAGACACAGCAGTTGATTCCTTTAGAGAGAAGGCAGGGGTTTAGGCGAGCTGGCCCAGGAGGGCCTCAGAGCCCCTGCTCATACCCCGTCTCCACGCAGAGTGCCACAGCACCCCCTTTAGCTCTCCGCGTCTGGACAGTGAACTACAGGGTCCCCTCTCCTCTTGGGGCCGTGGGGCGGTGCTCGGCCAAGGAGCCACCTTGGAACACTGATACCATTGTCTGGTGGGCCACAGGACAATATCCACTCGCTCCAGAGGCGATGCTGGAGTACGCAGGGGAGAAGGACCACCCGGATGGAGTCTGCTTCCAAACGAGTCACAAAAGAGAAAAAGAGGACGAGAGACGGTGACAAGCAGAGAAATACAAGAACGGCTTGTTGTCGGGTCTGAAAAATGGGTCCTGGAGAGAGCAAGCTCACAGGGGATTTCCTCTACTTTTGTGTTTCTTTGTTTCTTTTCTTTTTTTTTTTTTTTTTTAAGAGAGAGAGATTTAGTATTTATTTTTTAGTTTTTGGCGGACACAACATCTTTGTTTGTATGTGGTGCTGAGGATCGAACCCGGGCCGCACGCATGCCAGGCGAGTGCGCTACCACTTGAGCCACATCCCCAGCCCCTTCTTTTCTTTTCTTTAATAATAAACTGCGACCCTCTGGCTGCTGTTCAGGAGTCAGGCGTAAAAGCGGAGGTGCCGCCGTCCTGGGGAGCTGGGTCGCGTGATTGGTTAGGGGGACTAGGAGGAACTGGACAGATTGAACAGAGCAAAGTGGCACAGGCTGGAGGGGAGGGACATGGGGTCCGTGGTGGGCAGGGCATCGGGACCCCAGTCTCCAGGAGAGCCGACCACACCTGACCGCTGGGGTTCACGTTGGCAAACACACCCCCAGGAGGATTCTAGAAGGGCCTGAGAGTGAAAGGACATTCAAGGATGGGCCCAGAATCACCGTCCAGTCCCCCGTCCTGCGCTGCTCCCCAGGAAGCTGACCTGCAGCTGGCTCCCCACAGAAGAACTGCCCCCAGCGCGTAGATGAGACGCCCCGAGTGGCACCGTGACCCTTTCCACCAACCACAGGTGGTAGAAGGAACAGTACGTGACCTCAAGAAACCAGTGGCTTCTCTCAGCCCTGGATCCGTCTTTGACTAAGCCACTGGCATGTGGGGAACCCGGCCACGGGGGCAGAGCTGGGCCCTCAGAGCCCCGCTGCCACCTGTGCCCAAGTGAGGCCCATTTGGTACCCTCCTGCCACCTTAGCATCCCAGCCACTATGACAAGACAGAACTGCCTGTTTGACCCCCAGAATCCTGAGGAACAGCACGTCCCTTCTGGGACAGTGCCACCCGCCACTGCCTCAACCTTCATAGGGAGCCCTGGACCCTCTGGTCTCCAGTTCCCAGGTGCTGTCCACTTCCTGCCCAGAAGCTGACATGCCCAGGAGCTGGGGCGGGGAACAGGAGGGGGGAACAGGAGGAGGGGACAGGAGGAGAGGACAGGAGGCTGGGGGC
>NW_026000138.1:412893-444093 GCF_001458135.2 Marmota marmota marmota | reverse complement strand
GGCTGGAGGCTGGAGGCTGGTGGCTGGAGGCAGGGAGGGTGCCATGGGATGGAAGCTTGCGGGTGACTAGGAGCAGACCAGGAGCTGGTGAGTGGGGTTCAGGCCTCCACGACCCCCTGTAAATGGTCCAGAACCTTCCTTAGAGGGCCAGGGTGCCGGTGATGGGGGTGCCAGGGCAAGGTGGGCCAGGGTGGGCGTCTCAGGGACCCCAGGGCTCCCTGAGCATAGGGGGATGTCAAGAGACCCTCCTTAGTCACCCCCGTCACTTCCTGGCCCTCACTGTCCTGGGCACATCTCTGCGGGGGGGCCCGCGTCTCCTGGGAGCTGTGTGGGGCCGCCCACTGCACAAGGGGAAAGCAATGCCCATGGGCAGCAGCCACCCCCTGGCTGCTGTGAGACACTGCCCCAGCCTGTTGGACCCTCAGAGGGGACAGTGGGGGCGGGCATGCGGGGGCCTCCTGTGGGCAGACCTCCAAGGCTGAGCCTCCCCACTGACCATCAGGGAAACACAAAGAGCCTCCACGACCCCCTCGCTCCCATGAGGACGGCTTCCGGACAAATGCAAAGACAGCGAGCCCTGGCCAGGGCCCAGAGACCTCGCCGAGCCGACGGAAAGGGAAGAGGAGCAGTTGCTGCGGACAGGGTGGCTTTTCTCTGAAAATCCAAAAAAAGTCAGGTTGGGCGTGGCGGCCACGCCTGTCATCCCAGCGGCTTGGGAGGCTGAGGCAGGAGAATCTCAAGTTTAAAGTCAGCCTGAGCAATGGCCAGGTGCTAAGCAACTTAGTGAGACCCTGTCTCTAAATAAAACTACAAAATGGGACTGGGGAGGTGGCTCAGTGGTCTGGTGCTCCCGAGTACAATCCCTGGTGCAAAATAAATAAATAAATAAATAAAACGGGTCAGGTGTGGTGGCTCACGCCTATGATCCCAGCAATTTGGGAGGCTGAAGCAGGAGGATTGCAAGTTTGAGAGCAGCCCTGGCAAACTGGCCAGACCCTGTGTAGAAAGGGCTGGGGGTGTGGCTAAGTGGCAAACCGCTCCTGGGTTCAATTCCCAGGACCAATAGAGAAATAAATAAGAGCAGAACTACCAGCCGACCCAGAGAGTCCCCTGGTGGGAACGTACCTAGAGGGATCGAGGGCAGGACCGGAAACAGGCCTCCGACACCAGGGTTCCCAGCAGCCGGTGGGAGCAAGCCTCGTACCCATCCACGGACAAGGAGTGCAGACAAGAGCCGAGGTTGTCCACGCAGATCCTCGTCCAGCCCAGGGAACCCGAGGACAGCAGGCTCTGACGTAGCCAGTCGTCGAGGGAGGTCCCCAGAGCAGAGAGGTCACAGGCAGAGAGGAGATGCTGGGCCCCGGGTGGGGGTGGGGGTGTCCTGGGCACAGGCTGCGTTTCTGCAGGGAGAGCAGCTCTGGATGGATGGTGGTGATGGCTACCTGACTGTGAGAATGTGCCCAGTGTCACCTGAAGGGGGTGAAAACGGAAAAAGCAGACCACTGACAAAAGCCTACGCCCGACGGGGATCTGGGCCTGCAGTGGAGAGCCAGGAAGGAGCCAGGGCTGGGGAGGACAAGCAGAGAGCCCTCTGCCCCCCAGCTCAGGCCGCAGGGCCAGAGGCCTCCATGGGAGCCTGGGCTCTCCAAAACTGTCCCCAGGCCCACAAGGAGCCCAGGCAGCTGTGACAGAGGAGGCCCTGTCAGCTTCCCTAAGCAGCTCAGGGCCCTGGAGAAAAGGCGCCAGGCAGGGCAGGGAGGAGGCCGAGGAGGGGAGGAGGCCGAGTGGGGAGCAGAGGCCGAGGAGGGGGCGGCCTCCCTGGCTCCCAGCACCCCTGGAAGGGGGCGGGAGGGTCTCGCTCTATGAGGGAGCCTGGGATCTGCACAAGTGGCTCAAGGCCTCCGGCCCTGGTACCTGCTCTGGTCACCAGGTGCTCCCCCAGCCCAGGTGCTCCTCTGTGGCCTGAGAAAACGCGTGAACCACAGCTGGACCGTGGTGAGCCCCTCGGGCACCGCCAGGAGAGCTGGACAACATTGCAGCCCACTCACAGTCTGACACCATGGCCCTAACGCTCACCCTGTCGGTGATGAAAACGTCCCTGGAACAGCGTCCATTGGTCTAAGTACCACGGCAGCGAGGCCCGCAGGCTGCACCTGGCCGGGCCATGAGCCGGTGAGTGGAGCTTTATTGGCGCCTGCGCGTTCCCGAGCCCCCTTCGTAGCAGCCTCCCTGCTGCGGTGACAGCGCCCAGTGGCCGCAGCCGAGACCCCCGCCCAGGAAGCCCAGCGTGTGAATGACCTGGCACGTTCCAGGGGAGGAGCCGGACACCATGGCAGGGACTGTGGTCACTCAGCTTTAACAAGGGCGTCCCAGGGGCCCTCGCCCATGGCCTCCAGAGGCCCACGGGAGCATCGTGACTGCCCAGGGACCGAGTCGCTTTGTTTTTCTTTTCTTCCTTTTTCTTATTTGTTATTTTATTCTTTGGAGAAGTGGGGACCGCTCCCGGCCCGTCCTCTCCCCGCTCCTTTCCGGAAGGCAGAGGGTCCACCCTCCTCCCAGCAGCCACCGATGCTTGGAAAAGGGGTCCCTGAGCCCGCACTGGAGCATCCCGCTTGCTCCCAGTCAACCTGGGCAACAAGGTCCCCCTTGCTGTGGATTGGGTGAGGGGGACACATGTCACCAAGTTCTGGCAGTGTGCTGGGGCCAGGCAGTGCGGAGGGTTCCCACATCTAAAGAGAACTCAAGGTCGAGCTCCTGCCCTGGTGGTGGGCGCTGGTGGGCCCTGGCTGCCTGCAACCATAGGTGAGGACAAACGATGTCTTCCTTGCTAAACCTCTGGGTTGATTCTTTTTATTTTTCTTTTGAGAAAGATCAATAAGTGGGATGCTACCTTGCTCAGGGCCTCAATAAGTTGCTGAGGTTGGCCTCAAACGTGATCCTCCTGCCTCAGCCTCCCAAGTCTGTGGGATCACAGGTGTGTGCCACCGTGCCTGCTGGTGCTTTCTAGTACTTTAAACCAAAGCAACCCCACAGGTACAGATATAAAACCCTCTGGCCAGCAGCCAGCAGCCACAATCAACAGCCATACTGATCGATTCACTTGGTAATTATTTACAGAGACCTTCTATACGTCCAGACAGATCTGGGCAATGGAAGGCATGAGGGACGCTGGCCTTTCTTTTATAGACGTGCGCTGCAGAGGCTGCAGAGAGACTCAAAAGCGAGTCCACAAACAAGCAAACAGGTTTTTCTTTTTTTTTTTTTCAGTGCTGGCTTTTGGACCCAGGGCCTCCTGCATGCAAAGCTGCACCCCACCCCCCAACAGCCTAATTTCAGATAGTCATCCCTTGGAGTCCACAGCAATTGGCTCCAGGACCTCCGCCCATGCCAAATTCCAAGGATAATTAGGTCCCTTGTATAAGATGATGTCATGTTTACCTGTAATCAACACGAACCCTCCCCTACACTTGAGATCCTCTCTAGATGACTTGTAAGGCCTAACACAGTGTAAATGAGCCAACAGTTGCTGTAGTGCCTTGTCTGGGGAACGGTGACAGAGTCTGCACATTCACATATTAACATCATATTTTTAAATATCTCCCATGCACCGTTGGTCAACGTGCGGATGTGAGATCCGCAGATACAGAGCCGACTAATGTGTTAAATGGCGAGAAAGAAACAAAATAGAGTGGTTAGGAGGACAGTGGAGGAGGGTGGCCCTTCCCGGGGGAGGTGACATTGAAGAGAGAGCTGGATGAAATGGGGTGGGCATTCCAAGTGGTGAGCATGGCATGTGCAAAGACCCTGTGGTCGGCCTGAACTTTGGTTGTTCAAGGAACTGAAATGTGGACTGTGACATGGCTTAGTTGTGATGGTGGCTTTCAAGAAAGTGTCTAAAAGTGAACAAAAAGCCCGCAGTCTGAGTCCCTCTCCTCCCTCCCTTTTTGTTTGGACTTCTGTTCCCAGGACCAGAGTTTACGAGCTCAGGTTTGTTGGAGGCTGAGCTGGGTTTTCAGGCTCCAGGTTCTCTCCCCATGTGTGGGCCTGCCACACTCCAGCCTGTCCCAGGGAAGCCAGGTCTCGGGGCTCCAGCCTGACAGCGTTTCAGCAAGTCCCGATCTGCCCTGCCGATCTCCCTGCCAGAGGGTGTTTCCTTCCTGCCCAGAACACTGGCCTCCTCACCAGCACCCGCCTCCCCGCCCAACCGAGATGCAGAGGCCCCGGGGCTCTGTCAACAACAGCAGGGTGGAGGGCAGCCCGGCCTGGCCTGCGCCTGGCAGGCACCTCTGGGAAGCCAGCCCGTGCCCAGAGCCCTTTAGGTGAGAAACTGCTCTTCAAGACCCACCCCAGGCCAGCAGCTCCCTGGGGCTCTCTCCCCAGGGGGCATCCTCCAGCCGGGCGTCCGGCACCCATGCAGAAGCAGTGTCCAGGATGCTCAGGGGCACACAGTGGGCAGGGACACCTGCCTGGGCACAGCTGGAGGCTCCTGCCTGGGAAGGGGGGTGGACAGGGCCCTTCACTGGACGGTGCAGACTGAACACTCCCTATGGGGGGGACACAGGGGCACTAGCTGTGCCTCACACAGGTCACAGACCTGTGCAGACCAAGATATTGTTGTCACACCAACAGGTCTCTAATGACACCTGAGAAAAATGCTTCCAGGTATGGGACCCGCTCTGTGAAGGCCCGTTTTGGAGGCTGCACAGCGCAGCTGGTCGAGGCCAAGGGGTTGCGTTCCTTCCTGCTTCAGCACTCCGCAGGTTCCCGCAGGGCAGGAATGGAAGCTGGACCCCTGGGCCCACCTCCAGTCCTCCTCCACGGCTGCCCAGGAGGCAGCCCCCCCTGAGTTTTTGTGGATCTTCCCTCCTGCTCCCCTTGTGCCACCCCAGAACCTAAGCATGTGCGGTGCTCCCTGTTTTAAATATTCCCCGTATTAAAAAGTCTCAGTCTCCACAGCAGCTTCTTTGAGTCTCACCTCCAATGTCACCTTCTCAGTGAGACCTCCCTGAGCAGCCCATGAAAGTAATACCTTTTAAGCCAGGTGCAGTGGCACACGCCTGTGATCTCAGCAGCTCCGGAGGCTGAGGCAGGAGGCTCGCCAATTCAAAGCCAGCCTCAACAGTCAGAGGGAGGGAGAAGAGGAACTCAGACTGTGGGCCTCAGCAACTTAGTGGGAACCTGACTCGAAATAAGACGTGCATCTTGGTGGTGGAGCACCCTGGGCTCCGACTCAGTACCTAGAAAGCTAAATGAGATAAAAAAGCACTCTTGGGGGGCTGGGGTTGTGGCTCAGTCGTAGTGTGCTTGTCTAGCATGCACGAGGCACTGAGTTCGATTCTCAGCACCACATACAAATAAATAAATAAATGTCCATCAACAACTAAAAAATATTAAAAAAAAAAAAAGCACCCTTGGTCATGCGCTTCAGTTTGGTTTTGGTGGTGCCCGTGCAGAGCATGCTTTGCGAGGGTGGACACCTGGCTGGCCTTCCCCGCGGGGTCCCCAGAACAACGCAGGGCCCACGATGGGTGTGAGGGAGAAGTTGGCGTGAGGGAGTGAGCAGGGAGGACCGGGGCCACAGCAGGCTTTCGGAACAGGATGGCAAGAGGTGTGGGGCTCTGACCTCCCTCCAGAGCCCCCAGGGCCATGGAAAGGCCACCCTCAAAGAGCCCGGGCAGTGCTTGGTGTCCTCTACAACCCTCCCGCAGCCTCCCACTACCCGCAGGCCTGGGGCCTGGCTGTCCTCCCAAGTGTTCTCAGGACCAGCTATACCAGGCTGTGTGGGGACAGGACAGAAATGCAGTCTCTGGTCCTCACCCACTCCATGAGTCACACTCAGGAGAGGCCTGCCTTTTCGCAAGCCCTCCAGGGGATTCTGGGGCTGGCTCCTGCACAACAGGACAGGCTGACTGTCCCTGACGCCCTCCTTCCCTCGAGGCCACTGAGATCTACAGTAACTTCAGGTGGCCCTGGGTCCTTGAACTTGGCATCCAGGTGTCACCTGAGCTGGAGTTGGTGTGATGCCGGGTTCTGAGAGTGAGGACAGACAGGACCTGGGGCCCCTGGTGCCCTCCCGCCTCCCCGGCCCCCACAGGAAGCCAGCTGTCTCCAGGTGAGCAGGAGTCTATTTCAGCAACCTGTTTACCAGTCCAAAATCTCAGGATAAGGTTCCTGAAATCCTAGCCCAGGGCACTCCCAGCTGGGTTATCCTGTGACAATGGCCGCAGGCGGGTTCGTCTTCTCCTGTTCCACATCCAGTCCCCACTGATCACTCAGATTGCACTTGGCGGCTTTCACTTCTCCCGTCAGTTGTGGGCAGAGTGTGGCCCCACCCCTGCCAAGGAAAAAAAAATCCATGCCAGATCCCAGCTCCAGATACCAGTGAACCTGACCTAGGCCCCAGTACCAGTGAACCTGACCTAGCCCCAGTACCAGTGAACCTGACCTAGGCCCCAGTACCAGTGAACCTAAGCCAGCCCCTGGTACCAGTGAACTTGACCTAGCCCCAGTACCAGTGAACCTGACCTAGCCCCAGTACCAGTGAACCTGACCTAGCCCCAGTACCAGTGAACCTGACCTAGGCCCCAGTACCAGTGAACCTAAGCCAGCCCCTGGTACCAGTGAACTTGACCTAGCCCCAGTACAAGTGAACTTGACCTAGCCCCTGGTACCAGTGAACTTGACCTAGCCCTGGTACCAGTGAACTTGATCCAGCCCTTGGTACCAGTGAACTTGACTTATCCCCAGTACCAGTGAACCTGACCCAGTCCCTGGTACCAGTGAACTTGACCTAGCTCCCTGGTACCAGTGAATTTGACCTAGACCTAGTACCAGTGAACTTGACCCAGCCCCCAGTACCAGTGAACCTGACCCAGCCCCCGGTACCAGTGAACTTGACCTAGCCCCTGGTACCAGTGACCAGTGAACTTGACCCAGGACCAGGACCAGTGAACCTGACCTTATTTGGAAGTAGGGTCTTTGCAGATGGGATGAAGTTGAGGAGATCACTCTGGATTGTGGTGGCCCTGATCCAAAAAGTGACGTTCTTACAAGAGCAAGGAAATCTCTGTGACCAAAGCAGGGGCCGGGGGTCTCTGGAGGCAGAGGAGGACTCAGCTAGAGAAAGAGGAGTAGCCCCCTGGGCTGAGCAGGCAGGAGGGCCTCCCTGGGCCCTCAGCGCCTGGCCCTGCACACACCTTGGCTCCTGACTTCTGGCCTCCAGAACCTTGAGAGTTAGGCTACATTAGGTAACAGCGTGTGGTCCTTTGACACGTCACCCTGGCCCCAGGCACCCTCCCACCCTCAGTGGGCCAGCCCCATGCCTTCCTTTACTCCAGGGTTTCCACAGGGGCGGGCGCACGTGCAGCCACAGCCCCAGAGACCTGGTGAACCCAAGTGGCCCAGCCACAGCGCCTGCCTCAGGTCAGATGGCCCAGAGTTTTGCATTTCTTTTCTTTTCCTTTTTTTTTTTTTTTGGCACTGAGGATTGAGCCCAGTTGTGCTCAGCCACTGAGCCTCATCCAAGCCCTTTTTTATTTTTTATTCAGAGACAGGGTCTCACTGAGTTGCTTAGGGCCCCACCAAGTTGCAGAGGCTGGCTTTGAACTCTGGATCCTCCTGCCTCAGCCTCCCGAACCATGGGATTACAGGTGTGCGCTACTGCACTCAGCATAGTTTCACATTTCCAACAAATTCCCAGGGGACACAGCTGCTGCTGGTCCAGGGACCGCACTTTGAGAACCACTGCTCCAGGCCACACCCTGCTCCCTTTAGGACAGCGCCACTGGTCTAAATCCTCCCTCTGCCTGCAGGTGAGAGTCCTAAAGCTCACTAGAGATGCTCCTGAGGGCAGCAGCTGGGGGACCCCCACGCACCTGCACAAGCCCCCCCGCTCACCTAGCCCTGGTACATGTGAACTTGACCCAGGGGCAGCTGCGGGTGCCCACCATGCACACCCCCGCCCCAGGGCACAGGAAGAAAGGGAGAGAGAGGCTACGAGAATCACATTTGTTGAATTTATCAAGTGATCGTGGACGGATGTGGTATTTCTTTGCGGGTGCTGTCATAGAAGTGCCACCAACTGTGGCTAAAGACATCAGCAACCTTGTTCCTTCACAGCTCTGGAGGCCAAGTCCAAAATCAGGCTGTCTGCAGGGACAAGGAAGCTCCTTCCTGGGGCTGGGGATGTGGCTCAAGTGGTAGCGCGCTCACCTGGCATGTGTGCGGCCCGGGTTCGATCCTCAGCACCACATGCAAACAAAGATGTTGTGTCCGCCGAAAACTAAAAAATAAATATTAAAAATTCTCTTTCTCTCTTTAAAAAAAAAAAAAAAAAAAGGAAGCTCCTTCCCTCGTCTCCCAATTCCTGGGGCCCCGTGCTGTCTCCCACCGCCCTCCCTCTGTGCCTCTCTGTTCACAAGGTGTGGCCCCTCTTAGGAGGACGCAGTCTCGGGGCCCTCAGGCCCACCCTTTTTCCAAATGGAGTCACCCTTTGGGGTATTTGGGGTTAAGGCTTCAATACCCCGGGGGACTCCAGCAGACCATGACAGATATGGATCATAAATGTTAATATTTATTTTAGCTTTACCTGGGCCGGGCGCCCTGCAGTGCCTACACCTCAGCTCACTGAGTCCCTGCGCTCACCTCTGACATCAGGAGCAATACTAACTCTGCTCTTCAGATGAAGAAACTGAGGCACAGACAAGTAAAGGGATTTGTCCAAGGTCACACAGCCGGGGACTGACCCAGCCCAGATTTGACCCTGAGGTGGGAGAACCTGGAACATGGTCCTAACAGAAAGGTATCTTTGATGGAAGAAGGTCCCCTTTCTTGGTCCCTCACTGTCACCACCTGTTCTGCTCTTACCCGTCTGTAGTGCTGGGGAGGGAAACCAGGGCCTCGCTAGCCAGGCAAGCTCCACCCCAGAACCGCACTGGCCCTGGTAGTTCATGTTTTCCAAAGCCTCTGCCCAGGTGCTGCGTTGTGGGGCCGTGTGACCTCCATCCTAGAGGGGCTCCAGAGCCTGTCAGAGCTCAAGACCTCCCCCTGCCCGGGGCCCCCAGCAGCCGCCTGCCCAGAGGCCTGTGGTCATCCGTCTCCCAGCCACACAGACACGTGCTGGTCAGCAGGTGTTATGGCACATGAAAGCCAGGCCCCCCCAGGACGTGATGATACCTCGTGATACGTTATCGTGGCAATGAGATCTGAAACCACAAGTGAACATTCAAAGTGCACAGATGTGGACACACAGTGAGGCCACATCCTGGGGACCCTGTCACAACTTGGAAGTGCTCTAAAGCCTCCTGACCTGCCCCACAGCCCAGCCCAGGAGGGCTCGCTATGCACCCCGTGAGGCTGGGAAAGAGCAAATGCAAACTCAAAGTACAGTCTCTGTTGAACTGTGTCCTCGCGCACCATCCTAAGGTGGAAGGGTCGTCACGGAGGCCGGGACTGTCCTAGGGATTTTGCATACATGGGTCATGATTAAGAAATCCCCGGACTGAGACTGTTTTTTCCTTACTCTCCATCTCTTCCAGTGTTTGCATGTGTTCTCCTTTTCAAAATTTGTTGTCTGCTATGGAAAAGAGAGAGATCCGGCCATCCCCACCCAACACAGCTCTGCGGCCCTCCCCTGGTGGGAGCCGCCCAGGCCCCTAGCCACCTGCGTCTCTTTCTGGACTCCACCTGTGACATTGCTCAGTCTGTCCATCCTTTCTGAAGGACCAGCGTATCCAATACCCTGCCTTGTACTTCATTCGGGTATTTGGTAAAGCTAGTGTCCCTCGTTATACTTCAGTTCTAGAATTTCCCTGGAAATTCTCACACATTCATATTTTTTTCTTTCAATTAAACACTCTCTTCTCAAATTCCCCAAATTTTCCTGTTGTTATTTTGGTTGGAATTTCATGGATTTCCGGTTAAAATTGAGCGAACTCTGACATCTTTCCAAAAGGAATTTTTCCTTTCAAAGATCAAAGATCGTCTGGCCACAAATTCAAGACTTTTTTTTGTCTTCTTCTTCTTTCTTTTGTCCTGGAGTTCAAACCCTGGGCCTTGCGCAAGTTAGGCAAGCACTCTGCGCTAGCTACCTCTCCGCCCATCTGCCTTTCTTTTCTTTTTTTTAAATCAAACCCAGGGGCGCTTAACCACTGAGCCACGTCCACAGCCCCTTTTTGTGTTTTATATAGAGACGGGTCTCACTGAGTTGCTTAGGGCCTTGCTACATTTCTGAGGCTGGCTTTGGACTCGCGATGCTCCTACCTCAGCCTCCAAGCTGCTGGGATCACAGACGTGGCACCCCTGCCCAGCTCCGCCTTCCTTATTTCCACAGGATTCTAAAGCTGTCTACATTTACATCCTCCCCATTTCTTGGACCTTTGCAGCTGATACTTTGTTATTGTAGTCACCTTGGTCAGTGGGATCTTCCCACCGGTTATAAGTGAGGTCACATCCATTTGGCCAGGTCCAAGCTGGATCCGGAGGCTGGGGAGGCCTGAGGAATGTGCCTGGGGAGGCCTGAGGAATGTGCCTGAGGATTCTGCTCCTGCGAATCCTCAGGTGTCCCATGTCTGCCCTCCAGCGTTGCTATCCGGCTGGGCCCTGGCTGAACACCAAGTCGGCTGCGGTTCTCAGGGAGCACCTCTGTCAGGAGAGCCAGGTTACAAAGGCAAGAGTTAAAGTTGCGTGGACAGGGGAGGCTGCCCGCCAGGTGCAGGGTGGTGGCTAGCCCGCCAGGGTTTGCCCTGGAGGCTCAGGTGGTAGAGGATGGCGGAGGGCCTTTAAGAGGCAGGACCTAGTGGGGGGTCCCTGGGACAGCCTGGGCATGCCCCAGGGAGAGCAGCCATTCCTCCTGGGCCCCTATTGAACAATGCCATCTCTTCCTCCCTCCCACAGTGGCTCCTACTATTGCCATCTGCAATGGGACGCAGACTAGGAGAGCAGGTGGCCCTCACACTCCTTGGACTTCAGTCTCCAAAATCCGTGAGCTACATAGGCCTCTTTTTCTTAGAAACTTCGCATGCCTTTGGTGTTTTGTTATAGCAATGAAAGCACAATCACAAGACCCAAAATACAGCATCTGGGGTGAATTAGAAATAACCATGTAGGGGTGGTTGGTGGTCCAGGAAGGAAGGAGACCCTACTCCATGTGGTGGCCCCAAAACCAGCCCCCGGCTGTCTCACTACTCCACCCTGCCCAGGGTCAGAGCAGTTCCACCTGCCCCCGTCCACTCTCCTGCTGAAAGCAGATAGGAAAGAGAAGGGGACACAGCACGGTCCCCATCACTCGACCTTGAGGCTGCACCTGGCTCCAAGGAAGATGGGGACCACCCCTTCAGCGGTGGCCACACGCCCCTCTGACACTCCAGCTCTGGAATTGAAGTGGGAGGGCCTCTGGCCATTAGAGATGGTCCCAGTTCTCCCAGCCTCCCTCTCAGGCTCCCCTCCAAGCTTATGCTGTGGATGCGGATTTCAGATTGGAGAATCAGGCTCGGCAGCAGTTCCGGCTCTGTTCTGTGTAATTCCTGAGAAATCAAGAACTGAAATCGCAGTTTCCCAGCGTGAAGCTGAAGAGAGGAACCGAGTTCTCACTGAAGCAGCCCAAAACAAGAACAGAGCTCAGGCCCTCCCCGTGGGGAGGCCCTGGGCTCAGCCCCAGCCCTGAGGGAAAGCAAACTTAAAACAAAGGCCTTTCCAATCTGGACAGAGGGTGAGGCCGGTGAGAGGAGGCCTGGCCTGGCAGTCGGCAGACTTCTTAACAAAACCCCTTCTGTGGGGCTGGGGCTGGGGCTGGGGCTGGGTGGTGGAGGTGAGACTCTGGGTCCTCAGCACCACATAAAAATGAATAAACTAAAGGTACCGTATCCATCTACAACTAAAAAAACCTTCCTTCAGCGATGTCTTTCAGTATCTGTGAGTTCTTCGATGTTCTCCATACAAAGGAGGAGCCTCAGTGGAGGCAAGAGACCACCTGCAGGCGGGTGGGAGGAAACCCCTGCGTCACCATCCCCGAGGGGCTGACATCCTGAACATGTAAAGAGCCTGTGTGACCCAACAACACCAAGGCCTGGCCAAGCTGCAGAGGATCCGAGGAAACTTTTACCAAAATGATACGAAGAATGGCTGAGGATCGAGCGAGGACTCGGGGCTCACCCTGACCACCAGCAAGTCCAACGGAGACCCTGGCCGCGTCCCCTCCACCCTCTGGATGTGCTGCTGTCAAAGCCACAGAGAACAGCCAGTGTCCCCCAACCCTGCAAAGGTGTGGAGACCTGGGATCCTGTGCCCCAAAGCAGGAACGGAGTGGTGCCACCACGTGGAGTCAACAAGAATTATGTTCCAGCTGGTGCGGTGGCCATGCCTGTAATCCCAGCACCTCAGGAGGCTGAGGCAGGAGAATGGCTAGTCCAAAGCCAGCCTCTGCAACTTAGCAAGGCCCTAAGCAACTCAGTAAGACCCCGTCTCTAAATAAAGTACAAAGTAGGGCTGGGGATGGGGCTTGATAGTGAATGCCCCTGAGTTCAATCCCCAGGACTGAAAGGGAGGGAGGAGGGAGGGAGGGAAGGAGGAGGGAGGAGGAGGAAGAGAAGGAGGGAGGGAGAGGGGAGGGAAGGAGGAGGGAGGAGGGAGGAGAGAGGGGGAAAGGAGGAGGGAGGAGGGAGGAAGAGAAGGAGGGAGGAGGGAGGAAGGGAGGGAGAAGGGAGGGAGGGAATTATTTGCTGACCCAGCTATTTCACTTCCGAGCACCTGGTCATCCCTCAGTAGCAGCAGGGACTTTGTTCCATTCTGGTCCCCAACAAGTCCCTCGATGGAATGGTGACGCTCACACGGACCCTCTTGCAACCTCCATCAACTTCATCCATGCCTGGTAATTGTCCATGACCCCCACACAGCGCGACCACTACTTGCGCAGCCCAGCGCAGAGCTGCTTGGGGAGCAGGCCAAGGAAGAGGGGAGCAGGCAGGGAGCAGGCGGGGAGCAGGCGGGGAGCAGGCAGGGAGCAGGCAGGGAGCAGGCGGGGAGCAGGCAGGGAGCAGGCCAGCCATGCGTAGCACAGACGCCATGTTTTTCAAGCACCTTTCAATCTGAGATCAGCAGTACCCCAGGACCGCAGCTCTGAGGATGACTCTACATCCAAAGGAACTGAAGGCAAGATCTCAAGACACATGTCCACGCGCACTCACACAAGCCAAGACGTGGAGCCAGCCCGTGTCCCCAGCCCATGAGGGCACACCAAGTCCAGCTCCCCACATAGCGGAACATGGGACCTGAAGAGGGAAGGACACCTCGCCCAGCTGCGACACGGATGATCCGTGCTTTGAGAAGATCGTGTGAAGCCAAACGGCCAGTCATATCACAGCAGAGAGCGAGAGGTGCTCCATCCCCCAGAAACAGGAAGTGGGAGGGTGCCCCTGGCCGCTTGGAGGAACCCACTCCAGGGAGTTAGGACGCGGGCGTCTCTGGGGGGCAGGACCCAGCCTACCACAGAGACCCCTTGATGGAGTAATATCTGAGCCAAAATGAAATGATGGAGAAGTCACCTTTGAAAGCAGAGTTCTGGGTAGCGGCACAGCAGGTGCAAAGGGCCAGAGGCAGGAGCTGGCTGGGCAGGGTGGAGGAGACTGTGCGACGGAGTGGACAGGCAGGTGGGCAGAGGTGGGCAGGTGCCGGGCAGCAAGGTTTCGTTCTTGGTTCTGCTTAGGCACAATAATGCGTTGAACAAACAGAATGACAGACACCACCGTCTTGGCCACTTCGGAGGTGGCTTTGACACAGGCCAGGGGCAGGGGAAGGGGTCTGGAGGGCCTGATCCGACTGGGCCAGGAAGCCAGTTTCACTTGTGTGCATGCAGGGCTTCAAGCAGGCGGGGCAGGAGTCGGGTGGCCAGGGCTGGGGGTGCGGCTCAGCGACAGAGCTCGCCTAGCACCCTGAGGCCTGGGGGTCGAGCCCGGCCAAAAGAAAAAAAAAGAATCAGGTCATCATTTTAAAGGAACCTCTGGCTGCTTTGTGAAGACTGCAGGTTTCACATACAAGTGGGAATCATATAAGCCGAGGTCTGCTCTCAAAACCAAAAAGGGCCCGGGCTGGCTCGGCCGCACACACCCATAGTGCCAGGTGCTCGGAGGCAGAGGCAGGAGGATCTCAACCTCAAGGCCAGCCTCAGCGATTTGGCAAGATCCTGTCTCAAAATAAAAATTAAAAAGGGAGGGGAAGACCACAGTTTGCACCCCTCAGTCAGTCAGTCCAACACGGCCACCATATGGTCAGGCAGTCTCACCCCAGGGATGTACCTGCTCTCTGGTGAACCCTGCACCCTGGGCCTAAGCAGCGTTGTTCGGGAGCCAAAACAAAAACAGCCCATGCATTAAATGCATCACTTTAACCAGTAAATACGCATTTTGGAAACAGCTCAAATGTCAGTCAGAGCTGCGTGGACCAAGCACAGCCCATCTTTACAAAGGAATATGATTCAGCCATGAAAAAGGAGTGGTGGTCACACAGACACAGGCTCCAGTACAGATGAACCCCCACATCATGATTCCAGACACCCTGAGTCCAGATCTGGGGTGAAATGTTCAGGACAGGCAAATCCACAAGGACACAGAGCAGCTGGTGGCCCACAGGGCTTGGGAGAAGGGAGAAGGGGTCCTAGGGTTAGGAGGAGGGTCTGCAGCTGGACGGCAGTGGAGCCCCACACTGTGAACGCCGCTGTGCTCACCAAGCATCATTAAGATGGTGGACCTCATGCTTGTGTATTTGACCTCAGTTGGAAAAAGAGAAAAAGATGGAGGAGGAGGCGGAGGGCAGCCAGGAGAGGGTGCCCAGCGCTGGTCCTTGCTGGCTCCCCAGAGCGCTCAGCTAAGCCGGCACATTGCTCCCCCTTGTGGCTGCTGAGGTTTGGTGGCCTCTTGGAGAGGCCCCAGGTGATGGGACACCCGTGTGCACTATCAGAAAGCAGTCACCGCCTCTCAACTCTAGGTGTTGTAACTTTCCCAGGACCCTTCCCGGCTGGGACACACCCCTGCACCCCGACTGCGTGCCCAGGAACGCTGGGTCCACTGGGACCCACGGCTCATCCTCTAGGCACCACTGAGCAATCTCCCCAATGGGAGACTGCGGCGGCTTCCTTCCCGCCTGTTCCAAGGACACCTTTCCTTGTCTCGCTGCTCACTATGATTCTCGCATCCCTTGGGAGGGATGGTCAGCACCTGCACATGGTTCTTCTCAAAGTCAAACTCTGCCCACCCAACACTAGCTCCCATCCCCCTCCTAGCTGGCCACCACCCTGCGCTGCTCCCGGGACCCTCTGTGACTCCTGTGGCACCCCCCACCCTCCATTATGACGCCGCGTTCTGCCTGGGTTGCTGTCCCCGAGGTCTGTCCCTGCTGTGGCCAGTGGCAGCCCTTCCAAGGTCGAGTGAGATTCCTTGAATGACAGGCCAAGGAGGGACAGCGTGTCATGTGTGCCCTTGGCTCAGGGACCAGTGCAGTTGTGACATGGCGATGGCACCTGTGAGGACATCAGCGCTGTCCCTGCGCACGAACCTGGACACCTCAGATCATGGCCGCGCAAATAAGGGCAAGAAAAGAGCCTCTTCCTGTTCCGTTGAGGGGATGAGCCAGATGCCCACTGTGTAACCGAGTCATCTAGAGAAACGTCCTGATGTTTTTTAAAGTGGGAGCCAGTTTGGGGTGCTCCAGGTCCAGTCCTGTCTGTCTGTCTGATCCAGCATAGCTAATAATTAGTGAGACGTGGTCCCACCCAGTGGCCCATGAGGCCATCGCTGACAACACTAGACGCCCTTCTGCAGGGCAAAGTCCCTGCTTCTCAGGTGGAGGTGACTTTGCCAAGTGGCATAATTAGAGAGTTCCTGGTAGCATCAGAGGGCACTTAAGATAACTTCCAGTGTCCACCATCATGAGATCCCATTATGCAGATAAGGAAGGCCGAAGTCTGAGGCGCTCCTGTGTGGGCCAGGGCGTGGGGACACGGGCATCGGCCACGACTGCTGGTAGAGGGGGACCGTCCGGCCTCTTGCGGAGAGAATTTGGCAAAGGCTGACTGAATTTAAATGCCTCTGGCCTTTGACCCCTGCTGCGGGTTCACTTCAAGAAGTTTATCTTGAAGGCCAGGCGCATACCTGTCCCAACTGCATTTTGCAGAGAATCACTGGAGCCCTGGGTTCAAGGTCACCTGGGCAACAGAGAGACAAAAAACAACAAAAAAAAGATCCACCTGGAGAGGAGTCCGCAGGGCTGTGGTGGGGCTCAGGCGAGGAGGCCCGCCCAGGAGGCCCCGGGCTCAGTCCCCAGTACCAGGAAAAGAAAAAAAAAAAAAGCATCTTGCACTGATTTGAGCAGCAAAATATCACAAGTGGCCTGAATATCCAGCTGTGAGGGTCACTTGACTAAGGTGCATCTGTCCACCAGCACTGTCCACAGAACCTCCCGCCACCATGGAAATGGCCGGTGCCTGCACAGACCAGAGAGGAGCCCCCGCCACCAGCTCTATCCAGCACTTACCATGTGGCCAGCAAATCGCAGGAGCTATCGTGACTTTTGTTTTTAAAATATTTATTTTTCAGTTGTAGTGGACACAACACCTTTATTTTGTTTATTTTTACGTGGTGCCGAGGATCCAACCCAGGGTCTTGCACGTGCGAGGCGAGCACTCTGCTGCTGAGCCCCAGCCCGGACCTTGACTTTGGTTTGAGAGGGGCCTTTGCTGTGTTGCCCAGGCCCGTCTCCAACTCTGAGGCTCAACATCCTCCCCACTCAGCCTCCCCAGTAGCTGGGACAATGGGCACGTGCGGCCACACCTGGCTTTGGTCTGATTTTAGTAGCCGTGTGTGATGAGGTCGTCTGCAGTGTCATCCACACAACGGGCACATCACAGACGGAAACAAAGATGACACCGATCTGTAAGGAGCCATAACAATTAGTCTTCAATTAGGTTTTTTTCAAACTATATTCCTTTCTTTCTTCCTCCTCCTCCTGTGCTGGGGATCAAGCCACACAGGTGATCATTGAACAGTGTTTGCCACTGAGCTGCGTTCACAGCCCCCAAACCACATCCTGATGCAGGACAGTGAAGTCGGACGCGTTGCCTCCGTCCAGAAGGAACGTGGCGGCCTCCCAGGCACATAGAGAATCCATAGGAACGCGGGAGCCTGGCAGCGGTGGAGAAGGGCCTCCTGGTTCTCTGTTGTAATTGATACGCACACATACATGTCTCTGAGCCACTCCCCACCTTCCTATATTTTATTTTGAGCCAGGATCTGGCTGAGTAGCCCAGGCTGGCCTCTAACCTGTGAGCCTCCCGTCTCCCTGGTTATGGGCTTGAATCACTATCTCCAGCAAAATGTCAGGGTTTATGAATAAAGGCCTCCGAGGAGTGATGTGTGATGTTTTCAAATGAATTATAAATAATAAGTGATTTGTGCCAAGCCCCGTTCACACCACAAAGTTGTTTCTGTCTTGCGTAATTGGGCAGTGACGCAGATTAACTTATTTCCTGGTTTAAGCCATTTGTCTCTTTGGGTGGCTTCTGGGAAAGCACCTAACTTTTGCTCTGCAAAGAGAAGCATCTGACAGGCAGCCAGATTCGAGAGAACCAAAATCTCCCCACTGGCCCATAGACTAAAATCAGACTAAGCAGTAGCATGTGGGCTTAGGAGTGCTTTTGGCTACAGGAAACAGAAAAAGCAAATCATAGAAGTCTGAAACAAAAAGGTGGTGGTTTTCTCACAGCAATTCTAGAAGAAAGCCACTAAGGACACTGATGTCTGGGCCTATTTTGTTGTGATTCTCTTTTTCTTCCCCTCATGGTTGCAAGATAGTTGCCACAACTCCAGAAATCACATCGGTATTCAAAGCAGGAAGAAGTGGGATTGACCTCATCCGTTTCTTTTATGGAGAAAATAAATGCTTTCACTGACTTGCCCTCGAGTTGCATGGGTCCCTGGGTCTCATTGGTCAGAACGGGGTCAAGCAGCTTCCCAGAGCTGCAGATTAGACTGCAAAGCAGGGACAGGGGTTTCAAGGATTGGCTTAGATTAAGGTTGCTCGTACTCTGCCCATAGCATGTGGCCTGTGCCCCGGGCACTGCTGTAGGAGGTCAACAGCGTCCCCTGCCCCTACCATTTGTGTGCCAGTAGCCCTTATTTGTGATGATGGAAAATATGTCTAGGCAGTTTGAAAGTCCCTTGGAAGGCATGATCCTCCCTGCCTGAGAACCATGGAGGCCAGCTAGACCAGGGGTGCTCCCTTACGAAGCTGGGGCTGTAACACCCTGAACCCACCTCTGGCTTCTATTAGCAAAGGAGGAAGAAAGCAGATCCTGGGCACAAGGTCAGACACCTACGGATTGTGGGGGCTAAGGACACCCTCACTGCACTATCATGTTGAAAGCTCAACACATCTTTATTTTTTTGATATTGGGGATTGAACCCCGGAATGCTGCACCACTGAGCCACATCCCCAGCCCTTATTGTTTATTATTTTGGGACAGGGCCTTACTAAGTTGCTGAGGCTGGCCTTCAACTTGTGATCCTCCTGTTTCAGCCTCCAAAACTGCTGGGATTTCAGGCCCGCACCAGGTGCCCGGCAAAGCTCAACATGTCCCTAGGTCTGTGATTCTCCAGTGACGTGCAGGAGAACACACGGGGTTGGGGGAAAAGCAAATGCCCAGCTCCAGTCCAGAGACCCAATTCAGCAGCCAGGGAGAGCCAGGGTCTGCTTTCTGCACCGTCCTCCAGGGACGCCGGGAGCTGGGGAAGATGTGGCCTGCCCGGGGCCTGTGCGCTGGAGCCCAGCCCCGTCGCTCAGAGCTGCCCCTCGCTGGGCAAGCTCATCTGTCCACTGCGTGGGATGACCTTGGCGTCTCCCCAAGCGCAGCAGGTGATTTGCAGACCAAAAACCCAAGGGGAAAGCTGTACCACGTCACCTGTCAGTCTCCCCTCAGACCCCTGTCTCAAGAGTGTTCAAGGCCCCAGGTGACAGTGACCCAGGGCAGCCAATGGCCTCCCCTGCATTTGCCCAGTCACCGGGTCACTTGCTCCCCTCCACCCATCTCCATCAGTGACCAGAGAGCAAGCCACAGGCATGGAGAAGCACAGCCGATGGGACGAACTCCGTCACGTTATCTGCTGTCCCCTCTGCACCCAGTCCACCCCAGAGTGGGCCCCGGCTGGTTTATTTACTTCTCTTTTCCTCGCTCTGGCTCCCCCTCCCGTCCTCCTCCTCCCCTTCCCCCATCATATTTTTATGGTAAAACTTTGGGAATATTTCCCTCCATCTAGTTTAAAATGTAAACAAACCACCCACCCCCGTCCATGGTCTGTAGCCGCCCCAGGCCCCGCGGGGCTGCTTAACCCTGCTTAACCGGCCAACCCCAATTCAGTTCCCCCACCGTCTCCCGCCTGGGGAGGCCACCTGTGCACCCTCAGCTTCAAGACCTCTGCCTTTCTGATGGTGTGTGATCTGGGCACAAGGCCACCGTGCTCTCAGACCTCCTGCTGGGCTCTCTGTGTCCGGCTCAGCTGTAGCCGAGAGTTTCCGTGTGCCCACATACAGCTCCACTTCTGTCCTCTTGTTGAGCAGCAGAAGGACCCCTACCGGGGCGGGGGGGGGGGTCCTATTTAAGTAAAGGCAACTCCACATTGTCATCAGCCCCTTCCTCCACTTAATCACATGCGTCACTACGCATCCATGTGGCTGCTTCCCAGCTACTGGGGAGGCAGAGGCAGGAGGGTCGCTGAGCCCAGGCAGACCAGCCTCCTTAAAAACAAGGTACTTACTATTCACAGGCCATGCTCAGGGGTGGCTTCTTGCTGTGGTGGAAAGGCCACATTTGATCCCTCATATTGAAAACCGTGTCCTCAGTGAGCTCATTATTTCCTCAACATGGGGGGCCGAACCCAGAGCTGCTCTGTCACTGAGAAACACCCCCAGATCTTTTTACTTCTTATTTTGAGACGGGGTCTCTCTAAGTTGCCCAGGCGGGCCTTGAACTTGTGATCCTCCTCCCCAGCCTCCTGAGTAGCTGCGCCTGGATGATGAGTTAATCTTGATTTCTGTATGTCCCAGAACTTGGTGTCTGAGTCAGGACGTCAGGAGCCCCCTCGAGTCTCCAGGACTGTGGGGCAGGTTTGGGTCTGTGACAGCACCCTGCAGGTCCCAGTGGCAGCTGGATGAGGCCCAAGAGCCGCCCAAAAGGAGCCCCTCTCCTTTTGGAAGGAGGGGCTCTAGACTCCTGGAAAGCTGGCCTGCTTGGCCCTGTCCTGGGGCATGGCTGCAAGTGCCCGGGGCAGGCCTCTGAGTGGCATGCGTGGCCGCTTCTCCATTGCTTGTTCATGGTCGAGCTGGATGGGTGAGTTCTGGGACAGACCCGGACGTCTAGGGATAAGTAATACAAAATACTTTGGCTTGCAGGGGAGGCTGGGGGCGGATCCAGTATGTTCATCCAGTACGTGTCACTTCTGAAGTCTGTCACCGTCCTGTCGACGTGAATCCCAAGTGCCTTTTTGGTCAGAACTAAAACAACTACTTTTACGAGGAAGCGCATGCATGGCCAGACCTTAGGACACTGTGCCCGGCTGGGCCGTAGCTCTGTGGTGGGGTGTGCACTCAGCACCCCAGGCCTCGAGCTCCATCCCCAGCACCATCCAAGAGAAACAATAAGACAGGACCTGGTGCCTCCGCCTTGTGCTTGCCTGCAGTGGCTGCTGCTGGTGTGGCCAGACAGCTTCTCAGGAAGGACCACTGGTCAGCTCTGTCCTGTCCGCCATGGGGGAGCTGCCCTGCAGCCAGCCTCCAGCCCTGGTCAAGCCGCAGAGGCAGCTGCAGCTGCACGAGGGACCCCAGCCAGGAGCCACCGGCCAGCCACCCTCCCACTTCCAACTGCTGACTGTGTCGCTCAGTCTGGGCCATCTGTCACACAGCACCGGCTAACACGGCAGATGCTTAGAGTGGCCCCAGAGCTCCCAGGTGGGAACTTGGCCCCAGGCGCTGTGACTGGAAGGTGGTGGGGGCCCCAGGGGATAGGCCCCAGGGGAAGTCCTCAGGTCGCTGGGACAGGTCCCCAAAGGAGCCTGTGCCCCGGGGTCCATCTCTTCTGCTTCTTGGCTCGAGGTGTAAGCGCTGCTCCAACGCAGGCTCCCGCCAGGATACGCCACCTTACCAGAGGCTGAAACACAGGGTGGCCCGATATTGGACCTGAATCTCCACATCCATGGGCCAACACAACCCTCTCCACCCTGTGAGCTGCTGGTGACTGGCATTTCGTCACAGTGATGCGAAGCTCACTCCAGGGAGGTGTGATTGGCCACCTGCTCAGCCACTGTGCCACCTGTCCTTTCTGTTTGTTTAGACAAGCTCTGTTTGTTTAGAATTCCCAGGTCCACGTGGCTCAGGGATGGCGATCCCACCCACCCCCAGGGAAGATCCGGGCTGGCCACGGGCAGTCATGGCCACAACCTGTCCTGGCACAGGTTTAAGGACAAGCCTTGTGTGAAGCCTGGGTGCAGAGACACAGGGACTGTCCCCATCTCTCCCCAGTATGTCACGTCAGCAGAGACAACCCTGACCCAGTGGGAAAGCCAGAGCCCACCCTGGGAGGACGTCTGACAGTCAGGACCGCCCTTCCACTGTGGGCAGCTGCAGCACCACAGGTCTCGAGACACCATCTAGGTGTGTTCACTTGTGAGTGCGGCATGTGGTTCTGGGGACGGAGTCCAGGTGCTCCACCTCTGAGCTGCACCCCAGTGCTGAGCTTCTCAGGCTGCTGGAACCTGCGTCTCCTCCTCGAACTCTGAGTCCCTAGGGCCCCCGTGAGACCGCTGCGCCTCCTCTCCTACAGTGAGCCCTGGAGACAGGAACAGGGCCTGACTCACTCTGGGGGACCTAGAGAAAAGTACCTCCACAGGGCCAGGAGGAGACGGCCTATCAGAATCCCCAGGGAGGACCGTGACCCTGCACCTCTATGTCTGCAGCCAATGGCTGTGGTCTCTCCACGCTGCAACCCCCTTTTGTAGCCCCACGTTTGGCTAAAAACCAAACAAAAGCAACTTCCACGACCCACACTTAACTGCACTAAGGAAAGAGCGAGACCCTGAAGTGCCCGGGTACAAGAGCCCGAGGACCTTATAGGACGCTAGGAGTCCGCAGGCTCAGTCCCCTGGCCACATGATATAGCTGGCAGAGGGACAAGGGACTCTAATGCAGATTCGTGGAAAGTGTCAGGATCTTTAGAAACCCCTCAAAACACCAGGAGGGAACTGGATGGGGACTTCTGAGGGGATCAATGTAAAACAGGCCATCGTCACCCACACTTTAAAGGGAACACCTCGCAGACCACCGCGCCACACCCTCCTGCCCTCCCGGCCCACGGGGGCCTGGCTCTTGCTGCCACGCTCATCCTGACCGCTGTGCCCTCACCCTGGGTCCAGGGCTTTCTGCAGGTGTCTAGATGTAAGATTCACTGGACAATTTACCCGAGGTCCTGGTTGGCTGTGACCATCTGTGAGGAAGAGACAGACGTGTCCTCATCTTCGTTTCCTATGGAAATGTGTGTTCCAAACACAAGAGAAAGAGAAAAATAAGAAAAACTTCAGATAACAGATCCCATTGTCTCCGTGAAGGAGGCCGTGGAACCCAGGGTGTCTTACTCTTTATAAGAGTCGCAAGAGAGCGGTCACCTTTCCCTGCTCTGGACATTGCCGGCTGTGGCGCCACCCGAGAGGCCAGCGCCCTGGCCGTGAGCGTGCAGGCCAGACGCCCCCCTCCCCCCATGGCTCAGGCAACGGCTGAGTCTCCTGTTACTGGAAGTGCACGAGGGCTCAGCTGGGCTCCCATTAAGGAATAATCACATCTGCTAAAAATGAGGTCCAAACGTCTCGCTGATGAGACGGAGTCGTGCGGCTGAGGCCCCCCTCTGCTCAGAGCAAGTCCCTGGAAAGAGCTCGGTTAAAGTGGGTCACCCACGGAGGAGTGCCACACTCGAAGAAGGGCCTCCTGGGTCCCTGCAGGTCCTGGGACAGTTTCCAACATGGGCCGGCTGGTGGCACCCGCCCGTCGCCTAGGTCCCCCACTCAGCTCTGGACCCCAAGCTCCACTGCCCACTTGCACCGCTGCCTCCACTTCCCTCACAGACCTGCCTCAGGCCATCTCCTTCCCAGTGCCCTTCCTGCCCACCTGGCCGTGAGCAGGACCTCAAGCCTTTGCCACGACCCCAGAGCCCCAGGTCCATGTATAACATTAGCTTTTAATAAATATAGCCCCGTATGATATGTCAAGATCACTGTACTATCATGTGTAACTAATTATATAAATCAGTTGGTAGCGTGCTTGCCTTGCATGCACAAGGTCCTGGGTTCAGTCCCCAGCACTAAATAAATAAAGGCACAGAGTGAAGCTTTGGGGACAAACTATATACCCAAGAACAAAACAGAAAGATGGAGGAGAGTTAAGGGAAGACAGTTTCCAACTGGGTCAGTTGAGGAAGGTTTTTGTGGAGTATTTGAATTAGGATTAGACGGTGGATGGGATCTGATCTGTTGAGGTGGGAGTGGTGGCATTTTAGGTAGAGGAAACAGCTTGGTGAGAGGAGGAGGTGAGAAATGCAGGGACCAAATTGGAAGGAGAAAGTGTATGGCCAGCAGATGAGGGAAGGGGTGGCCCCCAGAGGGGAGGTACCCACTGCAATTCAGCAGGAAACAGGGGTCTTCATGGAGCTTTAGCTGCATGGTGTGTTTGCAGTGCCAGGGACTGAACCCAGGGTGCTCTGCCACAAGCTACATCCTCAGCCCTTATTTTTTATTTTGAGACAGGGTCTCACTAGGCTGCTGAAGCTGACCTTATACTTGCCATCCTCCTGCCTCAGCCTCCCGAGTTCCTGGTATTCCAGGTGTGTGCCACCATGCCTGGCTGCAGTGGGTGCCACAGAGCAGTTCCAGTTGGAGTCGAAGCAGGGTTCAGGGCTTGAAGATTAGCTCATTCTAGGCAGAAAAAGAATAAAGCAATGTTTTTTGGGGGACAGTAAATTAACTTTTACTCACAAGTAAGCAGAAGCCTCTGAAAAAGAATAAAAAGGTAAAAATAAAAACACTGCTTGGCCAACCACCACCACTCCGGGGCGCTGCAGGCCTCCTTACTAAGCAAATGTCTGGCCCCGTCGCTCCCTCTTCCGGTACAAATGAGCACTGCACACTGAGATGTCCCAGCGGGGGTTTTTTTTTGTTGCTTTTTTTTTTTTTTTTGAGAGAGAATTTTAATATTTATTTTTTACTTTTCGGCGGACACAACATCTTTGTTTGTATGTGGTGCTGAGAATCAAACCCGGGCCGCACGCATGCCAGGCGAGTGCGCTACTGCTTGAGCCACATCCCCAGCCCATTGTTGTTGTTGCTTTTTAAATACACTTTTGAGTTATCAGTGGATCTCTATTTTATTTATTTATATGCGGTGCTGAGAATCGAACCCAGTGCCTCACACATGCTAGTGAAGCGCTCTGCCACTGAGCCCCAGCACCAGGCCTGTCCCAGACTTTTAAACAAGCATACCTTGAAGGACACACGGGCACAAGGTCAGAGTCATGACTCGGTGAGGAGTTTGCCAACTTTCAGCCCATGAAATAACACTCCTGGGAGTGGATTCTGGCATAGTATTGAAATATGAAACCAAACTTTGGGAAGCTTTAAGACCTAAGGATCATCTGGTGAGACTGTGCAAGTCCATCATCTCTGTCGTCCTGCTAGACAGGACCTGAGGACAGAAGCATCTGTCCCTCATCAACGCACACTGTCCTGGTTCCTGGCATGCCTGTCCTTGCTGAACCGGGGACTTTCTCCTCACTAACAGTTGTATGACCCTTGAGGAAACTGCAGGAAGCTTTTCCCTGTATAAAAATGAGCAGATTTTAGAACCCTGCCAGACCACAGAAGTCAGGTGGGAAAAGGAAGATGGGCAGCTGTCCCGCTCAGAACACCACCTTGGGTCAGTCAGTGTTCAAACTTACCTCACATCCAAAAGTGCACATGGTGGGGCAGGGTAAGCACTGGCTTAAAGTTTTTCATTACACACTGTATTAAACTTTTTGAATATTTGAAACACATGAAAGTATCACCTTATCCCCCAAAAATTAAAAAGAGAAAAAAAAGAGAGACCTGGCCCAGTGGCACACATGTGTAATCCCATCAATTTGGGAGGCTGAGGCAGGAGGATCTCAAGTTTGAGGCTAGCATCAGCAACTCTGAGATCCTGTCTCAAAAAAATAAAATAAGGGCTGGGGATGTGGCTCAAGAGGTAACGCGCTCGCAAGGCATGCGCGGGGCGCTGGGTTCAATCCTCAGCACCACATAGAAATAAAATAAAGATGTTGTGTCCACCGAAAGCTAAAAAATAAATATTTAAAAATAAATAAATAAAATAAAATAAAAAGGGCTGTGAATGTAATTCAGGGGTAAAGTGATCCTGGGTTCAATTCACAGTACAAAAAAATATGGGCTGGGGCTGTAGCTCAGTGTAAGAATATATGCACAGGGCTCTGGTTTGATCCCTAAATGCACTATAAACATGAGCTCTGCCACGGAGCTGCACCGTGATCCACTTTCAAAATTGTGAACTATGTTTTTAATAGGATGTCATAAAAGCAGGTTTTCCTACTGTCAGATTCCCTTTCTTAAAATTGTGTGTGTGTGTGTGATATCAAACCCAGGGCCTGGTACATGCTGGGCAAGTACTCTACCACTGAGCTACAATTTCTTTTTTTTTTTTTTTTAATTTTTTTTAATATTTATTTTTTAGTTTTCAGCGGACACAACATCTTTGTATGTGGTGCTGAGGATCGAACCCGGGCCACACGCATGCCAGGCGAGCGCGCTACCGCTTGAGCCACATCCCCAGCCCCATACAATTTCATTTTATAATTTGAGTCAGGGTCTTGCTAAATTGCCTATGCTGGCCTTGAACTTGTGATCCTCTTACCTCGGTCTCCCAAATAGCTGGGGTTACAGGAGTGTACCACCATTCCCAGCTTTGAAATTTGACATTATAGGAAATCAAAATTAAACATATATACAGCACATATGAAATAGCAGTATTCCTTCAACCTGGCCGTTCTAGTAACCTAGCCTACAGAAACATTTGTATGCAAAAGATGTACTCTGCAACATATACAATCGTAAGGGAGGAAACGTGCTGGCAGACAGGCTAAATAAATCATAGAGCATCCATACAACTGAACACTAGCAAGAGTATTAAAAAGAATAATATCTACACAGGCTGACTTGGGAAGTTGTCCATGTTACCTAGTCAAAATACAAAGCTAAGAAACACTGAGAATGGCCCAATTTGTGTGTGGTGTGTTCACATACACATGAACTCATACAGTAATTGTAAAAGTAAAAAAGAATACCAAATGGTATTAAAAGTGGTTATCTCTGGCTGGGTGCGGTGGCGCACCCCTGTAATCCAAGTGGCTCAGGAGGCTGAGGCAGGAGGATTGAGAGTTCAAAGCCAGACTCAGCAAAAAGCGAGGCGCTAAGCCACTCAGTGAGACTTTGTCTCTAAATACAGAAAATATGACTGGGGATGTGGCTCAGTGGTCGAGTGCCTGAGTTCAATTCCCGGTACCAAAAAACTGATTATCTCTGTAAAATTGATTAGGAATTTAAGTGGACTACTATTACCTTTGCCTTTCCAAACCTCCAAACATACACCCAATGTATAAAAATACATTGGAACACAAATCATTTCCCTAAATTTTTTCCTGGGTGTCAGCCGATATTTTTTTGATGTGCTTGTATCTATATCCACATCACTGATTTTACTGATATGCTTGTATCTATAACTGCTTTTAAAACCTTTCTAGTAACTGCACTTGTAGTCAGCAAGCCTCTCATTGAACTTCAAGATACTCTTGTAATCAAGTAGTGCTCTCTGGTGGTGGTGTGTTTTGTTTTGTTTTGTTTTTAGTTATAGATGAACAAATGCCTTTATTTATTTTTATGCGGTGCTGAGAATTGAACCCAGTGTCTCACACATGTGAGGCAAGCACTCAAGCACTGAGTCACAACCCCAGCCCCTCTGATAAATTTTTGAGCATCCTCCCTCTATAACACCTACCAAACTTAGAAGGATGCTTCAAAACCAAAATTCTTCTGGATCTATGCAGGGCACAGGGACTCCAGATATCCCCAAGGCACCAGGTGTTAATGACCCAGTCCCATGTTTCCAAACACAGCATCATTAGTCACTGACCTCTTGCACATATTTCCAGATCTGATCTTGAAGCCGTTTTCACAAAGCACACATTGAAACGGACTTCAGAGCCTCCATGCCTGCCACCCAACATGGACACCTTCAAAACACCACTATAGGGCTGGGGCTCCGCAATACAGCACTTGGCTAGCCCTGTGAGGCCCTGGGTTTGATCCTCAGCACCACATACAAATGAATGAAATAAAGGTCTCTGTCTACCTACAGTTAAAGATATAAGCACATCAGTGAGCACTGAGAAGACCTGCACAGGAACTAGCCCAGCAGCTCCTTGTAATTACAGGAGCTGGTGTTCATTTGTCCTGTGTGCTCATTTGTATGGACGAGTCATGGCCATTCAGCAAATACGTGGATTTGCCTTCAGATGAATGGATTTCTCAAAAGACAGCAGTTTTCTCTTCATCTGAACACGTTCACTCTTAGCCTCTTTAAAATTGGTAAGGACAACACAAAGCTGCCCTGCATCAGAGGTTGGTTATGTATCACATCCTCCCCCCCCAACCAGAAAAAAAGAACAAAGTGTCATAGATTATGCTTGGATTCTCAAATGGGTCTCTGGATGATGGCAATGCCTAATATTAAGCCAGCTTCCCTTCAACTTTTTTTTTTTAGTTATAGATGCCTTTATTTTTATGTGGTGCTAGGATTGAACCCAGTGCCTCACATAGGCTAGGCAAGTGTTCTGCCACTGAGCTACAGCCCGTTATTTGTTTTTTGTCGTGCTGGGGATTAAACCCAGGCCCATCTGCATGTGAAGCAAGAACTCTACCAACTGAGCTATATCCCAGCCTCAAGAATTTGTAATTTAATTAATTACAAATTCTTCATCTGATTAAGCAAATGTCACCATCTTGCCGGTCAGGGTCTTCACCAAGATCTGCATCCCACCTCTGAGACGCTGCACCAGGTGCAGGGTCAACTCCTCCTGGACATTGTAGTCAGACAGGGTGCGCCCATCTTCCAGAGCACTAGTATAAATTCAGATCAGAGGCCAATTGCTTCGACAAACCGCTGTCACAACAGAAAACCTGAGGAATCAAGTTCATCTTGAAAATTACAGCAACGAGCCATTCTGATAATAGGAATAGAACCCAGAGGCACTTTAAGCACGGAGCCACACCCCCTTTGAGACAGGCTCTAACATGCTTAGGCTTTACTAAATTGCTGAGGCTGGCCTCAAATTTACCAGCTTCCTAAGTTGCTGTGATTACAAGCATGGGCCACCATGCTTGGCATCATTCTCTATTTTAAACTTGTTAAGTAGATGGAAAATATATTACCTGCCACCTTTTCAAATAAATCTGATCTCATTGACTTCTATGCAGCCCGGTGATTCATGCAGCTACTATGTTAAAGCAGATTCTTTCCCCTCCCATCTTACCTTTTTAAATACCTTTCCTACAAGAAACATTCTTCTCACACCACCCCAAAGAGTAAATACAAACCTGTTCAATGTACACACATAAAACATTAATCTATCCAACCCTGACACTTTTTTTTTATTCCTGACATTCTTTTAAACTACTGTACACATTTTTAAATTTTTTTAAATTGTAGATGGACATGATACCTTTATTTTTATGTGGTGCTAAAGATTGAAATCAGTGCCTCAAACACGCTAGGCAAGTGCTCTACCATTGAGGTACAACCACAGCATTTTTCTCCAATGTCTCCAGTGTCAGGCAAGCACTGCACCACTTAGCTACAACCACAGCCCCTTTGTACATATTTTCTCATCAGTAAAATCAAATAGTGTCAGCCTCCTGACAGTGCCATACACCTGCAATGCTACTCCCAGCAGCTTGGGAAGCTGAGGCATAACTGTGAGCTCAAAGACAGCCTCAGCAACTCAAGTCTCTAAGAATACAGCTGACTAAGCACCCCTAGGGTCTAATCCCCAGTACCCCCCTAAAAAGTATCTGCCTCATAAAATCAAGGGGTATATTGATTTATATATTTATATAAAATCTACCACTATCTCTGCTATTGCTGTTTTTGTTATAATTTTCCTGAGTATAGGATAATTGTAAGGGGAAAAATATTTAAAAAGCATGAATAACCCAGCTTTTATTTTTACCTTCCTACAGTTCTATATACCACTTTACAATGGCATTTTCTTACTTCATGGTAACCACAAAAACATTGATGCACCAACCCAACACTAATTCAGTTTTATTTTTTTTATATTTATTTTCTATTTATTCATTTGTAGGTGGTGCTGCAGATCAAATCCAGGGCCTCACATGTGCTAAGCAAGCGCTCTACCGTTGAGCTATGGCCCCAACCCCTTAATTTATTTTTAGTTGTTGATAAACATTAAACATGATGCTGAGAATTGAACCCAGTGCCTCACACATGCCAGGCAAGTGCACTGCCACTGAGACCCAGCCCTAATTCAAAGACCTTTAAACTGAATCCTGCTGATCCAACCCTACTCCAATTTGAATATTCTTATAACTAAAAAGACAAAAACACGACTTGGAATGCAACAACTTTATTGAAAGAAAAGTGCAAAGAAACTTGTCAAATGCTTAAAAGGGGGAAACTTAGACACCTCCCCTCAAGCGCAGCACCAGGTGCAGGGTGGACTCCTTCTGGATGTTGTAGTCGGACAGGGTGCGCCCGTCTTCCAGCTGCTTGCCGGCAAAGATCAACCTCTGCTGGTCGGGGGGGATGCCCTCCTTGTCTTGGATCTTCGCCTTGACATTCTCAATGGTGTCACTGGGCTCCACCTCCAGGGTGATGGTCTTGCCCGTCAGGGTCTTCACGAAGATCTGCATCCCACCTCTGAGACGCAGCACCAGGTGCAGGGTGGACTCCTTCTGGATGTTGTAGTCGGACAGGGTGCGCCCGTCTTCCAGCTGCTTGCCGGCAAAGATCAACCTCTGCTGGTCGGGGGGGATGCCCTCCTTGTCTTGGATCTTCGCCTTGACATTCTCAATGGTGTCACTGGGCTCCACCTCCAGGGTGATGGTCTTGCCCGTCAGGGTCTTCACGAAGATCTGCATTATCTAGTTACAAAAGGGCAACAACAAAAAGTACCAAGAATTTTAGCAGTGCTAATGGCGAAAGTTCAGTATCACTGTATACTTGTCCAAATAATTAAAAGGGGCCTTGTGGCACAAGCCTTTAATCCCGGATAGTTGGAAAGCTATGGGAGGAAGAGGGCAAGTCATAGGCCAACCTGAACCATTTAGGGAAACTGACTCAAAATAAAGAATGACATGTAAATCCCAGCAGCTCTGGAGGCTGAGACAGGAGAGTTGCAAGTTTCAAAGCCAGTCTCAGCAAAATCGAGGTGCTAAGCAACTCAGTGAGACTGTGTCTCTAAATAAAATACAAAATAGGGCTGGGGCTCAGAGGTTGAGGGCCCTGAGTCCAATCCCCGGTAGCCCCCTTAAAAATAAAGAATGAGAAGTCCTGGGGGTGGAGTTCGGTGGGAGAGCGTCTTCAGATTCAATTCCCATTACCAAGAAACTTTTTTTTTTTTTTTTAAGTGAAAAACTTGCCTTAGCAACATCAAGAAAAACAGGCAGCACTACTGATAAATTAGTTCAAAACCTTGGCTTGGAGCACTAAGGCAGCCTGGAAACCTTGACCAATTTAACCTCAGAGGCCTCAAGTCTCACCGCCCCCCCTCCGGATGCCGGGTTCTGTCAATCCAGCAGGGTCTAACCTCGGCCCGAGTCCCGTGTCCTGCGACTGAGAAACACCGCCTACACCCACAAGGGCAGGCGGCCCCACCCCGCATGAGCGGACAGACGGGGTGACGTCACCCGACCGCGACGGTGTGCAGCGCGCCCCAGGAGTAGGACTATGGCGCGGCACCTCACCTGGGTCTGCACCCCCGGAGCGGGCGGAAGACCAGCCCCTCCCGTCACTCGAGCCCCGAAACACTTCACGCCCGCCCGGGCGTTCTCCAACCCC
>NW_026000138.1:403155-411217 GCF_001458135.2 Marmota marmota marmota | reverse complement strand
CGGAAAGAAAACGACTAACCGGAACCACCGGATCCCCGTTCCTGGAATGTCCTCGGGCCGAGGCCGAGGCGTGGGGGGTCGCACGCGTCGCGGGGCAGGTGGCCGTTGTGAGGGCCAGGCGGAGGGATCAGCTCGGGCGCAACGGTGCAGCGACCCTGGACGGGGGCGGGGCGGGTGGGGCGAAAGCCCGGCGTGGAGCCCGGGCCGGAGCGGAACGGAGCGCGCCGTCTGCCCCCGCGACCCGCGGGCCTTGGCTCCTGTTGTAGCCGCTCTGTGCCCGGTCCGCCACGTCCCCTCGCCCTGGCCGCCCTCCGCGGGCCCAGCCCCCACTGTGGCACGTTGACAGGGCGCGTGACGCTGCAGTCTCCGCGCAGGGCCTGGGTCAAGGACGAGCCGGCGTCCCCAGAGCTTCCACGAAGGAGCCTGTCCAGCTGCCCTTGGAAGGGAGGGAATTGAGCTGGACCTGAGGGCCGGCGGTCGGCCTCCGGGCTGTTCCGGGGCCTTCCTGTTTGTTCTCGGTGGCCCTGAACAGGAGAGGGTCGCCTTTGGTTGCCGACAAGGAGACTGCGGATTTGAGCTCCTTCTGCATTTGATGTACTCAGAAGGGGCTTAAGCCTGAGATGTCCTTTTATTTTTTACTTCGACTGCAGGTGTCCCACTGTTGCGTTTCACCCCCGGCCCCGAAATTAAGTCTATTAAACTGAGATGAAAAAAAAAAAGAAAAAGAAAATGTTTACGGATGTGTAAGTGACCCCGTGATGGTTGAACCCAGGGTGTTGTGTGATGGTCAAGTCAGGTTGGACCTGTCTGCTGGACACTGACCACTCCTCTCCAGGGGAAGCGTTCAGATCCTTCCAGCTATCTAAAATGTGAGGCGCGAGGTTTTAAAACACAGGAATTGAGTCTCAGCTGTGCGTATTTCTGGGGAGGATTTTTAATATGTCAAATACAAACTGTGACTCCACAGGAACATTCTATTTTGATAAAAGAGGAGGAGAGAGGAGGATTGCGAGCCCAGGTGGTTTCATTTTTACCACAACCTATACTGTGACTCCTGTGTGTCATTTCCCCAGCCACTGTTCCTTCTGGATTCTTCTGGAAATAGTCCCTGTTTCTACAAACGTAGGGGGAGGATAATGTTTGAATTTCTGCCAAGAAAAAAAAAAAAAGATACTAACTGAATAATGTTCTGCCTTTAAGAAAAGATGGCATTCTTAAATAATGAAGGTCATTTCAACATTCTGCTTAAAATGGGGTAAATCAAACCAAAACTGCCATATATTTTCTTCTTTTGTAGTAAAAATCATGCTCTACTCTACCTTTAATATGATATCACTTCACACATAAGACACACGCAGGTGTAACTTCCTGGGTACGACATTTACAGTCGAGCAGGCTTTCTGTTTTCCTGGCTTTGTCACAATTACTGTCAGGAGGCATTTTACTTGTTACATGTCTAATAAGCCAAACATTAATTCTTTTTTTTTTGGGGGGGGGGGTGGCAGTGCTGGGGAATAATACTTTACTATTTTTCGTTTGTTTAAACAGTTTATCTTTTAAAGAGACTGAAATAATTATAAATATATATTCATGGGTGTTAAGCTTCACCTTCTCATTTCTGGTGCTATTTTTCTTTGATATAGAGTAGGGTCTCCACCGGATATTATTTTTCTTTTGCCTGAAGGACTTTTTAAAAAAAAAATTTCTTGTGGGTAGTTTCTCTGGGTGATAAATTATTCCTGTGTGTGTGTGTGTTTTTGATTTTGGTGTCTTCATGTCCCTTCATTTGCCTGGGTGAGTCCTGTCCAGCTCTCTCTCTCTCACCTCCTTTCCCCCTAAACTATGACTGTGCCTTCCCAACTCTGCTGAATGCTTGGGGGAAACTCCTTATTTCCTATGGTAACCTGTGTCTGATGTCTTAATGAAAATACAAGAACTGAGCATCGTTCAAAATGACTTTTAATCTCTGAAATTTTCCAAGGAGAATGAATTCACGGGTCACTGGCAAAATTTAAACGAAGAATAAAAAATGAAACATCATTTTCCAGGTTTAGTAGGAAGCCTCGGTGATCTCCAAGGTAGATTTCTGGGAAGGTAATTTCTGAATTTCAGCAGAAGTTTTTAAGGGAAGGAACAGCTGAGGTTTGGCCTGGTTTCAGCCACACCCTGCTTGCTTGGGGCTGTGCTGTGCTTTGAGTCTTGTGATCTGTGTGTAATGGCTGAGTCATGAGCTTCGTGACATAGCTTTTCTGAGTCCAGAGGTTTGTACAGAGACAAACAGCTCTAATTTCAGAGGCAGGAGAGGAGAGGAGGAGGGACAAGAGGAGGTCCTGGTTGGGAGTGAGGAATGGGTCTGGGGTTAGCCCCAGAAGAAGCCAGTGGTCCCTGAAGGAAGGGTCCCCTCTCTTCAGATCCGTTGTGTGTTGGAAATGGGAGAAAATGGCCTCCCACTAGAAGCTGCTATTCCTGGGAGTGGTTTCCCTGGCAGATGCTTGGCCACGTCCGAGGACAGTTTGGTTTGTCACATGTGTAGGGAAGGGAGAGGAAGATGCTGGTGGTACTAGTGACATTTTTTGTCCTTCTGGCAAAGGGAAAATGACACCCTTCTCTAGCAGACAGACCCTTCCAGAGAAAGGCAGTTGGACCAGGGTGGACTCTACCCTACAGAGGGTGCTGTTGGTGGCAGTAACGACTGCCTTTCTATTTCTGAAAATGACTCCCATGGTCTAAATGTCCCACTTGGACCCAGGAGCCAGGTATCAAGTCACAATCCTAAAACCTAAAATGTCCTGACCTAGAATGTGCCAGAAGCAGATGAGTCACAGGCTCCACTTGGAGTTCGTTCCACCCACAGATGGATCCAGCCTTTGCAGGCGACCCAAGGAAGATGGCTTCAGAGCTGGCACCAATGGAAAGGGGACCGAGGCCCAGCAACAGGCCGGGATTGGCGGGCGGAGGGGGCACGTGATGGGCTGAGCTGTCGGCTCCAGGGTGTGGGGCTGCAGTGGGGTGGGGACACTCTAGCCCGCCTGCCTTTCTTCCATCCCCTGAGAGATCCAGCTCCCCTGAAGGTCATGCCTTGACCTGATTCGGCATCTGGACATTGACTGGGAGTCCTAAGGCCAGCGAGCTCCTTTTCCCCCCAGAGACCGAGTGAACCAGGGAGCGGAGGGCAGGCCTGGCCTGCTTTGTCATGCTTTATATAACCATAAAAGGTCATCTGGAGCACCTGCGGGCGGGTGGGCGGAGGCCTGGCCAACCCGGGGATGGAAACGCAAGGGCCTTTGCTCTCTTTCCTGTTGACACACCTGCTCCTGAATGGGCAGAACTTGAAAACAACTGGTTGGTGTTGTCTCCATATTTGTCTGGGTTGGGAGAACTGGGAATGTATCCAAGCTGTTTGGCTTCGATTTTGTTTTTAAGTCATGAGAAATCACAACATCATATCGACTTCTTTTTTTTTTTTTTTTTTTTAGCCCCTGGCAGTGCTGGGGATCTAGCCCACGGATTTGGCATTCCATGTAAACACTACCTGGCCACAGCCCAGCCCTAAAGTCTCCCTGTTCTAAATGCCCAGGTCAGTAGTGTTAAGTGCATTCACCCCGCCATCACCCTCCCCACCAACGTCTTCAGATCTTTTTATCCACAAAACTGAAACTCTGTCCCCATTAAACAGTTCCCCTGCCCCCTTCCTAGCCACTAGCACCTCCCCTTCTACTTCCGCCTCATGTGATGGGTTCTGTATGTATTAAAATGTAATAATTGAAAAAAAAAATTCAAAGAATTCAGATCTAGGAAGCGCCAACACAAGCCTTTAGCAGCAGCAACTCCTTGTGGCATTTTTCCGTATCCTGTTATGGATTTAATTATAAGATACAGTGTGAAACACAAGCACATATAATTAGTTTCACATTGGGATGGATAGCTTTAGAAATAACACTCTACCTTTTTGTTCCCTCAAAACCTTGCTGGTACATAGGGAAGAAATGCGCTTTGTGGAGACTCATTAGAAACAGGTTCTGTCACCTGTACGTCACCACCTAGCTGGTGAATCATTTCACAAATTTTAGTTTCCTTGTCTCAAAAACAAAAGGTTTGCAAAGACCAAGGTCCTTCTAGCTCTAAGATCAGATTTTTTTTTTCCAACTATGTAAAGCTTGAAGTCAAGTCAAAAGACAGGAGTTGACAGGTGTATTGTCATGGCTAGCTACAGAATGCCACAGAGTGCCTCCTCTTTAGATGAATGATAAAACAGTGTACTGACGTAACTGAGGCGCCCATGGGTGCGTGGAAGTGAAAGCTGCTCCCTCCTTACCCTCTCCTGCCCCCTGCTGCAGAGAGCAGAGCCCCAGGCTGGGCAGCAGCTGACCTTGAGCTGCTTCCTGGACAAACCGGGTCACTGAGGCACAGAGCCAGAGGCCCAACCTTGAGTGACCTACATACATCTGCACTGCCGTGTGTCCAGGAACGTCCGCAGTCCTCAATGTCAGGCACAGAAACCTCCAAATGACTGTCCTGCTCACATTTGCTGTGCTGTCAATCATCAAATTAGGTTCCGCTTTGACATTTCCCTGCTATCTGCTCCCCTTCTTCAGCTCTAACAAGGAACATTTAAGACACCAGGGGCTTCACCCTGAAGAGTTCACACCTGGTGTTAAAAGCTCAGCTGCAAACAGTAAAACCAAGAGTTGTGGCTAGAAAAGGAAAAAAGAAAAAGTGGAGATGCCGGGGATCGAACCCGGGACCTCATACATGCAAAGCATGCGCTCTACCACTGAGCTACATCCCCCTCCCTCTGTGCTGGGCTTCCTGAAAATCTCTGCTACACTCCTTTCGTAAGGGTTTCCACGCCCTTGGGTTGAATCTTGTGCATACATTTAAATGGCTATTAGGGTTAGTAAAAGCCAACCAAAAAAATTCATTTCTTGTTTTTCAAATGGGCCTATTCTCCATAGCCTTGCAACAAAGATTCTAATTGCTACAGGAAATGGAAAATAAATCAGAAATTCCAGTAAATGAGGACATTGGCCTGATGGTACCCCAAAATCTCCATTCCACCCTCAGTGAATTTGAGTCCACACATCTGCTTGAAGGCTTTCTCCTTCCCACCCCCAAATTGTTCCAGATGTAAAAATGAGCAAATTAAAAAGAAACAGATTGAACCCCCAGAATCAGGGCTCAACCTTAGAAGAGGGGATCTCTGCAACATCCCACTAGGAGAGCCATCCTGAAATTGTGAAGGGGCACCCAGCCTCGGGGGCCTGTGGAGAGGGCCAGGGGGAAGAAGCCCAAAGGTTTAGTGTCTTCAAAGTCTCAAGGGGTTGTGAGTGGAAGACCTTCCCTGCCACCTGGTTTGCCATCGGCCCCCTCACCGCAGGATCTGCTCTGCTGCCCAAGCAGCTTGCCCTGCATTCCTGCCTCTCTGGCCCTCATCCGGGAAGCAGAGGTTTCCAGAGCCCCTACCTCACCAGGACTTGTGACAATTTGACAAGACAAAGCATCTAGAACAGTTTTGTCAGCGTCTAGGGGCAGACCCTGAAATGTGAGCTGTTGAAGCTACGGTGGAGTTTCCATGGGAACTGCCGGGGAACTGCAGGGTCTCACGTCTGCTCCAGGTGTGAGCTGCCACATCGCTGATTCTGTCCTGGTGAGAGAGAGCAGCGGAAGAAAGAGAGGGTGTGGATGGGCTACTGCAGAAACCGTCCCTGTCCTCATTCCTCTAGCTCGATGGCGGCAGAGCAGAGGGGTGGCACCGTGGGCCATGACCTTGAGAGACTGCTCAGCTCCCAGAGGCCCCTCTGCTTCCTCCCCCCAAAGTGCATGGCAGCCAGAGCGCTCTGCCCAGAGCAGACCTGATTTTGTTTCCTCTCTGCACAAAACCCCGACAAGATCAAGTCCAGACTCCGCAAGGCCCTAGTGGAATGGACTTCCCTGATTCATCGCCTGCTCCTCTTCCTCTCCACGTGTTCTGTCCTTGGTTGGGCCACCTCCTTCCCATCTCAGGGCCTTGGCACTTACTGCTCTCAGCCTGGACGGCTGTCCCTCAGCTCTTGCCCCAGCTGGCTCCATCTAGATGTCCAGCGCCTTGCTCAAATGTCCCCTCCTCAGCGGGGCCTTCCCAAGCATCTCCTACTGACCTACCTGTCTCACCACTCCCTGTCACACATCCTCCTTGTTTTCTTACTGCATTTATCCATTTTAATAGTAAGGGCAGGGCCTGGTCTGGCTTGTGTCCTGCAGCAGCCTTGGTGCCTAGGATGGGGCCTGGCACATAAAAGGTGCTCAGTAGGGTTTGTGGAATGAATGGGGGAAAGTTTGGGATAAAGGTAGAAATGAACCACAGAATAGGAGCCTGGGAAGGTAAAGGGCTAAGAAAGCTATTTCAGATCTCCCCTGTCCCCGTGTCCGCCCTGACCTTCGCACTCCCTTGATGGAACTTCTAAAGAACGTTCCCTTCTCCGTGGGTTTGGCTCACTCCCTAGAGTGAGAGCTGTAAACTTTTGCTCAGTCCCTTTGGGATCTGCCAGTCCTGGGGGGGATGATGGAGTGTGCTTGAGGGGATCACCAGTTTACGCAGGTGGTGAGACTGGGGCTTTCCAGGTCTAACTTGTATTTAAGGTGCCCCACTTGGAATGAGACCTGGGAGTCTCAGGGTGGAGAGGAGGGGGACTTCCCAGCCGGGACACTGAAAAGTAGCCCCAGTGACACCATCAGGTGTTGGTGTGTCCCCGGAACTGGCGAGGCAATCTCTCCTCTTTCTGTCTCAACTATGGCTTTGGCTCCCATATTATGACGAAAATAAATGGCATCTTGTAAAGAGTTTGTTTATTGCCTGTGGGGTGCAGCAGCTGCACACCGGTGATGTTTTAAGGTCACAGAGTCTGACTGTTTTAGGGGGAGAAAATGTCTCAAGTTCATAAGCATCTTCCGAAGTCAGATGCTGGGGCTGGAGCAAGACAAGAAATGTCAGCCCTGGAAGTCCAGTTGTCCATCTCACAAACCGAGGACCTTTTTCTGGCCTATTCCCTGCAAGGATGCAGGACCAGCTTTCCAGCGTAGCCAAGGTCAGGATGAAAAAGACGTCGTTCCACCACAAAATGTTGCAGCCTCCCCGTCGGGGAATCGAACCCCGGTCTCCCGCGTGACAGGCGGGGATACTCACCACTATACTAACGAGGACTAGCTCTGCCAAGTCCTCCCTGGAACTCTTCTTTAAGGTAACTTGTCTCCCCTGCCCCTTCCCGTCCATTCCAGGGGGTTAAACCTTTATATTTTCTTGCACAATAAGTTGGATTTGGCTAAATGGCATTTTAAGGTGGCCGTTTCTTGCTCGGTCCTTGTTAGCCTGGAGAATTTAAAACGCAGAAATTAAAAAAAAGAAAAAAAAAAACCAGAAAGCAAAAAATTAACGAGCAGACATCAACAAACGCACGCCAGGGATGAATAGGCGCTTAAGAGATAAACCAGGGAGACCTTGGTCCCCGTGCAACTTGACCAAACAGGGCGTAGCGGGGCCTCTAACCGCCATGGGGTGAGGGGGGTCTCGTAATAAAGAAATCGCGCCCCTTGACGAACTGGGATAGGGTGAGCAGGCGCTGCTCTGCCCCTGCCGTGCGCAGAGACGGAAAAAGAAGGAGCTGCCGAAACCCGGGATCGAACCAGGGACCTTTAGATCTTCAGTCTAACGCTCTCCCAACTGAGCTATTTCGGCGGCCGCTGCTGGGATGAGTTGCCGTTCTCCTTGTCCGCGCGGAGGCGCTGGGCGCTGCAGTGCCCGACAGGGCGTGGGGCACTGGAAGCCGTTTCTCATCCCCTGCGCTTTGCGACCCCCGTCCTCCCAGGTGCCGCCCCCGTGGCCTCCCCGGGTCTGGCCTGCCTCACGGCTCCCTGGCGCTCTGTGTCCCTGTCCATCCAGCGTGTCCCCGGCTAACACGCACCAGGCACTGCGCACTGTCCCCGCGGGATACCCCGGAGCCCGGCACGTTGCAGACGCAGGACAAACGCTTGTTGGGGGAACGGACGGAGGTCGCTCCGCCGCCGCGGGGAACAGCGTCGCGCCCCG
>NW_026000138.1:388526-403130 GCF_001458135.2 Marmota marmota marmota | reverse complement strand
GGGCGGGAGCAGGGCCACAGGTGGGCGTCCAGCCTGGGCCCGGGCGGCCGCCCCTCGCCGCGGGAGCCCCTTCCCCGTTTCAGTCACTCAGCAAGCGTTTGCTGGGCACCTACTGGACGTGCGTTTGCTCCACCAGCAAACAGGCAGCAGCTGTCCAGTGGGCAGTGCCTGCCGAGAAGGAAGACTAATCCTGGTGCTAGACGTTGGGGCGGGGGCAGGAGAAGGGGACAGCAGAGGCCGAGGAGGAGGAGCCGGGCATGCTGGACCCTGGGGATGAGCATCCCGGGCAGGGGGACAGCTGGGCTCCCGAGACTGGAAAGGCGTAGCCTTGGCAGGAACAGGAGAGTGGTCACAGTGGAGAAGTCGAGGCCCAGTGGGGCAGAGGCCGCATCCCACTCACCTGCAAGGCCTGGGAACACGGGCTGGATTTTCCTCTGGGTGCTGGTTGGAAAGCCACTGGAGTGGGGGACACTTAAGTCTGGGTGTTTTTCTGGTTGCAGTTTGGAGAATGGACAGGAGCCACCAGGGTGGCTGCAGGGACACCAGCGAGGAGGCTGAGGCCGTGGTACAGCCAGAGCAGGGGTGTCCCAGGCCAGGGAGGAGCTGGGAACTCGTGGGGATGGAGACGGGGTTCAGGAAGAGTCAGAGAGAATGACACCCGGGCTGGGGGGCTGCTGGGAATGGCCGGCCCTGACCAGGAACAGGAGGCCCTGGGGCAGCAAAGCTGTCAAGACTTCAGTCACAAACACGTTGCCTTTTGAGACACCCCTTCAATTTCCAAATGGAAACTCAGACACAGCCATTTTCCTGCACATCTTGAAGCCAACAGTCCTCTGTGAGTCCCCAAATCCAGTGTTATGGGCTGAATGATGTCCCCCCACAATTCATATGTCGAAGGCCTAACCCTGGTTCCTCAGCATGTGACAGTGCAGTTGGTGGCAGGACCTTTAAAGAACCCACTACTTCAGGCAGCACCTGAGGGTGGGCCCTAATCCAAGATGGCCAGTGTCTTCACAAGAAGGGAGATTAGGATGGATTCACCTGCAGGGAAATAGCAGAGAGAAGGTGGCCGGTGGCAGGCCAAGGAGAGAAGGTGAGAAGAAGCCCGAGCCGCTGGCAGCCCCAGAGCTGTGGGGAAATGTGTGTATGTTCTTTAAGCCCCGTCTCTGCTATTTTTTTCAAGACTGACTCACCCAGGCTGCAGGACACCCGCCCATCCACACGCAGGATTTTCCTGGAGAGGGGAAGATTTGTGCTTTCAGAGGAATCATCCTGGAAATGATTTGGGAGAAATAGGAGGCCCTGTGCTCTGGTGTCCCCATCTGAAGAGTCTCTAGAAGAGGCCTTGCAGATGGCCTTGGCTGGGCATTCAGCTCAATGTTTTCATTTCTGATATGGGTGTCAGGTCTTGCCAGATCCAGCTCCAAACAGCCAGGCTAGCAATTCACATCCAACCCATCCCCTGTTTTTCTCACTTAACAATCCACCAACTCAAAGCTCAGCACACAGAAGGCCCTCAATACTTGTGACATAAGTGGGTTAGGTGGCAGTAACAAATAACTCCACCCGGGTGGCAGAAAGCAATGGGGATTTATTCTTGTACAGTTCTGGAGGACAGAAATCTAAAGGCAAGGTGCTGGCAGCTTTCTTCTAGAAGCTTTGAGGGAGAATCGGCTTCAGGCCTCTCCCCAGGTTCTGGCAGAGGTGGGCAGGCAGTCCTAGGCGGACCTCAGCCTGTGGACACGGGTCCACCCTTGGCGTCCTTCTTCCCATAGCTCTCCTCTCTATTTCTCTGCTTTCTCTTTTCCTGCCTCTCCTAAGGGCATTTAGGACCTGCCCCAACCCAGAATGATCTGCAGGAGCACTTTCCATGTGCTAACAATCTCAAGATCCTCCCCTAAATGACATCTTAGAAACCCTTCTTCCAAATAAGGCCACACTGGGGGCCCCTATTCAACACCCTCCAATGCCATCACATTATTTAAATTTGTACTTGTTGTTGGGTACCAGGGATTGAACTCTGGGGCATTCGACCACTAAGCCCCATCCCCAGCCCTATTTTATATTTTATTTAGAGACAGGGTCTTACTGAGTTGCTTAGTGCCTTGCTTTTGTTGAGGCTGGCTTTGAACTTGCAATCCTCCAGTTTCAGCCTCCTGAGCCGCTGGAATTAGAGGAGTGGGCCACTGTGCCCAGTATTTTATTTATTTATTTATTTATTTAACATTTATTTTTTAGTTTTTTAGGTGGACATAATATCTTTTATTTTATTCTTATGTGGTGCTGAGGATTGAACCTAGTGCCTCAGGCATGCTAGGCGAGCGCATTATCATTTAGACACAACCCCAACCCTATTATTTAATTTTTATGATTTGATTTTTAAAATCAAAACATGATTACTATCAAGAAGCAGAAAACTGATCAGACCACAATCAGAAAACTGACACTCTGGGCCAGGAAGTACCCATGTCCTGCTACAGGAAGCAGCCCTCAAGGGTGGTTAGTTGAACATCCCTCTAGGCCTTACTCCTGTGGATACGCGTTCATCAAAAGCCACATGGAAAGAGACAGACAGATCGTCTTTGTTAAAATTTGATCATGTTCTATGTTTTTAACTAAAAGTAGCAACATTAATTTTTCAATAAATAAAATGAAAGCAATTACTGAACTTCAGAAAAGTTTTCTTCATCCCATAAAACACACTAGTTCCCAATAAAATCCTCTGTGTTAGGAAAAATGATTATCAAAACAATTAACTTGGGCTGGGCACAGAGGCACACACATCATGATCCCAGATGTTTAGGAGGCTGAGGCAAGAGGATCCCAAGTTCAAGGCCAATCTGGGCAATTTAGTGAGACCTTGTGTCAAAGAAAGTAAAAATAAAACCGGGGCTGAGATTGTGGCTGGGTGGTAGAGCGCTTACCTAGCACATGTGAGGCCCTGGGTTGGATCCTCAGCACCACATAAAAATAAATAAACACATGCTGTCCATCTACAAGCACAAAAACAAACAAACAAACAAATAAATAAATAGAATTTAAAAAAATAAAAAAAGAAACAGCGGAACATTTGCCTAGTATGTTCTCGGGACTGGGTCTGGGATGTAGCTCGGTGGCAAAACACTTGCCTTGAATATGCACCTGCCCTGGGTTCTATTACCAGTTCCCAAAAAAAGAAGACAAAACTTGTCTCCCCCAAACAGACCCCAACGAAATAAAGATGTGTGTTTTGAAAGAAAACATCTTAACTTCAAGGGCCTGGGCCCATCATCACCTGATACGTAGGAGTTAATTCCACCGTTTTCCAGCCTGTAGCGCTGTGCCCTTGTGCTCAGGTTTTCCCTTTTGTATTAAGATCTTAGCACTAAAAGCTCAATTCCATACGCGGGGTTGTGGGGCCAGAGTGTGGGGTACCTGGAAGCGCCCTCAGAAGGGCGCTGAGCTATTGATCCTGGCTTTCACTCCTTTCTTCCCCAAACAAGTCTTGATTAACAAGTCATTTTTGTCCTGAGGTGTGGCTCACGGGACTCAGCCTCGCCAAGGGAAAAGAAGCAGGAGCACTGGGTACATCCTCCGTGTGGTGCCACCGGCACCCCCATCCAGCTCCAACATTTCCTGGCTGGGCCTCCTCATTTCTGTCCCTGGCCCTGGAAACCACCAGTCCCCTTTTTGACACAGGATTTCAGTCATAGCTAAAAAAAAAAAAAAAAAAAAAAGTTATTTACAGCAAGGGCTGAAAGTGTGAACTGATGATTTTACTTCCTTTTTTTATGATACCAGGCAAACTTGGGGGGCACTTAACCACTGAGCCCCATCTCCAGACCTTTTTATATTTTCCTTAGAGACAGAGTCTTGCTAAATTGCTGAAGCTGCAATCTTCCTACCTCAGCCTCCCAAGCCACTAGGATCACAGGTGGCCACCAGCCCGCCTTCCATGTGTTTTAAATATTTGTAGGAGCCAGCTTTCCCGTCAGTGTTATCAGCAACTCGTTTTTCCTCTTTTGTGCGTTCATTGCCTGTTGACTCTTGGTCTACGGGTATTTTAGGATTTTTCTTAATGATTTGAATAAATTATTTGTCTTTTCTTTCCTTCTTTTTATTTTGAATAAATGGTGTCTGTAACAAAGATATTAGTCCTTAGAGTCTTTTGCCTACAGTCTGTTTTTAATCACTGTAGGAAATTTATTTTTTACCTACATTATTTTCTACATAGACCAAACTAGTACAAGGGTATAGCTACCAAAAAACAAAGACAACAAGAAAGAAAGAAAAAAAAAAAAAAAGACACAGCATTTACCATTCTGAACCATTTAGGGTCCAGATTGCTGCCCCTTCTAGAATTGCAAACAATGCGCCTTAAGACCCTTGAAAATAAAGCAAACCAACCCCCTTTCTGCTTCTGTGCTGGGAAGCTGGGTTCCTTGTGAGCTGGTGAGCCGGACTGTACTTTCCCTCCAGTTGAATCTCGTTTGATTCAATCCACTTGGAAGTTACTTTTTTGCAAATGTTAGATATGAGTCTACATGGGTGATTTTAGTGTAAAAGGAAACAGAGGTTTCTCCACCTGAGATGTGGGGCAGGCGTGATTGAACAGGACTGCAAGGCGACTTGGGGACCAGTAGAGGCTTGTTACTGCCCTTTCCCTTAATGGAAACTTGCCTTTGGCTTGTAAAACCTCAGTGGAGGCATGCGGTTGGGAGCTCGCGAGCGGGTCTAGGTGGATGCACATTATCTGAACGACAGGTCCCCACTGGGTGGGGCCCGCGGAGCAGGGAATCCAACGGCAGGGCCCGCGTTCACCCGGTCATGGGTGCAAAGAAGGGTGACACCGAGTCCTGCCTACCTGCATCTCAAAATGCAAAAGCCTCAGGCAGCCTCCCCGTCGGGGAATCGAANGGCCGCTGCCTATTAGGCTCCCGCGCGCAGCCTTCCCTGGCGGGGGTGTAGCTCAGTGGTAGAGCGTATGCTTTGCATGTATGAGGCCCCGGGTTCAATCCCCGGCATCTCCATTCGTATTTTGCCTCATTCTTTGAATCACACGTCTGTTTAGGGGACCCAGGCACCCCCTCCGGAAAGTCCCTGCAGCCGGCCTGGTTGAACTGGCGCTTGGTCCCCCAAGTCACCCAGCAGGCGGCAGAGCTCTGCATTTGTACAGAGGTTGCCTCCGGTGTTTCTGAGCCCCTCAGGCCAGGGAGTGTGCAACACTGAGCAACCTTCTGTGTGCCTAAGGATAGTGCCAGGTTCCCTGGACTCCCTGCCTGGATTGACCGGGCCAGGCGTCTCAGCCTTTTCGGGATTCACGCACCAGACCAGGGTACCAATAGTGGGCAACGGAGTGATGAGGTGGGAACTAGGGGGATGTCGGAGCCTCGGAGGAAACCGCAAGTGCAAAGGCCCTGGGGTTGGAGCAGGGGCTGCTCTGTGGTGAGTGCACACAGCAACCCTGCACTTGGTCTCCAGGCTCCTTGGGGATAAGCTGGGAGGGCAGGGAGATGAAGGCAGGAGCAGGTGGGGCCTGCTGTGGAGGACACTGCAAGGCCCAGTGCTGAGCATGACCGGATCACATTTAGTTTTAAACAGCTCCCTCTGGTGGCCGGGTAGAGACTGTACCCTGGCAGGTGGGAGGGACCCCGGGAAGTCCAGCCAGGCGCCAGCCCAGGCCCAGAAGGAGTCAGTGGAGGCTTCTCCAGCCGGGCACAGTGCAGCTGGGGAGCCGAGGGAGTTGCGCACGTCCCTAATCGGGGCACAACACTTTATGGGCCACTCCTTGGTCATTCAGGTTCACTTGAGTCTGAAGCATTATGGTCGCAGGGTACACTGTTGTCCTTGCCCATTGGTCCTGTGCCGCTCTGCGGGATGGACTCCTGCCACAGCATCACAGGGCCCAGGGACAAAGATGCTTGTATTTAAAAATACTTGTATTGGAAATTTTACTTGATTCTTCCCCTACGGGCAGCGCCTGGCCTCTTTACTAGGGATGGTGGACGTGCTCTCTGCCCAGCTTCCAGCCAGCAATGGGTGTTGCCTTCTTAATTTTTTCAATATATGCTGGGAACAAAGTGTCACTGCATTATTGACATTGTGTCCCTTCCCCACCTGCTGAGAGGGCAGGCATCTTCGTGAATGTCTGCGGACCACTTGGTGCGCCCATGGCTGAGAAAGGTTTGCAAAAGGAAAAAGGAGCTTATTCCCAAGCGGAGCTGGGGGACCAACTCTCAAAATGCCGCCCCAGGACAGGGTTTGGGGATATTGTGGGACAAAGCAACAGGGTGATTAAGGTGTGGAGAATAGGGACAGGAGTGACATCATTGAGGTCTGCACAGGCCTAGCCAACCCTCGTGGCCCGCCACCTGGCCGAGTGCTCAGCTGTGAGCGATAAGGGTGCGGTTTTCAACCTTCAGAAGGTCACGGATGGTGGGGTGCTGGGGGTGAGGTTCAGCAGAGTGTCTGCCTGGTGCGAGCTAGGCCCTGGGTTCCACCCCAGCGCTGGAAGCAGGAACAACAAAAAGTCACCTACTGGGCCCAGTGCAGACGGCCTGCTCTCCCTGGTCTTGCTGTTGAGGGTGGACGGCCCTGGGATGGCTTGTGATCCTCCTGCCTCAGCTTCCTCAGCTGCTGGGATTACAGGTGTGCCCCACCGCACCTGGCTGTTTTAATTTGAGGCAGAGTCTCCCTGTGCCACCCAGGCTGTCCTCCCAACTCAGCCTCTGCAGCCGCTGGGACCGTGGGCAGTGCCCCTCAGCCCTGGCGGGACCATTCCGGCTGCCCGGTGGGGATTTTCTGCAACTCTCCTCATCAGAGTCTTCACCCGTTGTCTCTCCCAGTTGCCCAGGGCTCATCCTGCATGTCAGGCTGTCTGTCATGTTTCGCAGCAGTTTTCCTGTGTATTCTTTCATTTTCCAAATAAGTCGCTCTCTATGTCAACTTGGAATTTCCAGAGCCCCATGGCTCCCCTTTCCTTGCAGCTCCGGGGGTGTCCCTCTGTTTAAGAGCCTCCCTGGACTTTTACAAACACTCCTCGCAATCCTCCTCTTAACCTTTGTGCCACTCTTGCGGGGATGCAGATGGAGAGCAGGGCAGAGGGTCTGTTCTCCCTGGTCCTGCTGCTGCGGTGGACGGCCCTTGGATGGCTCAGAGGGCTGGACTTCTGTGACAAACCAGGCCAGGGGGCAGGAAGGAGGTTCAGGGTGTCCCAGGGGAGGGAACAGCGCCCACAGGCTACTGAGAGAAGGGAGGAGGGCAGGGTGGCTGGGGTGTGGGGGCGATGCCCTGGGAGTGGGGCACCTGCATAGCCTCCAGGCCCCTCTGGAGGGAGTCCCCACCGTCCTCCCCGCACCATGAGGCTGTTTCGCAGTGGAGTAGAGCCAGCCAGGGCTGTGCATGGAGGCCAGCGCTCAGCCCCTCCCAAGGCCATGGGACCTCCCATGTCCACCTCTGCCCGCCTGGTGGGCACACGCACAGGAGTGGAGCGGTGCCTGCGAGGATGCCCAGCTCAGACCACTCATGGTAGCAGGAGGAACCAGCGAAAAACAGCACAGTGGGGTGGAGCTGCCCGCAGGGCCATTCTGCCGATGGGTCAGCTCAACTGTAGACAGGGGCTTGGAGAGCCACCGGGGAGAGAGCAGGGCACGGGGCAGGTTTAGGGTGCCCCTGGGTGGTGTGTGGAGAGGGGCACCCAGGAGGGCTGCTCAGCATGTGCGAGCCCTGAGCCTCGTCCCCCTCACATTAATTACTTGTCCTTCAAAGGACGCTATCAAGAGAGCAAAAGGGTGGGTGACCCCTGCACACCATTCACCTGACCAGGAACAGGGACTTGTTCTGCACACTGCCCCGGCACTGGGCACCGAACCTGGGGTGCTGGGCACTGAGCCAGGTCCCCTGCCCAGTCCTCTCACAGCTCAACAAGGAGACAAGGAACCCAGTTTAAAAATGAGAAAAGCAGCTTTATTCACAATAATGAAAAGGTGGGGACTGTGGAGCACGCAGGTCCACATGGAGGAAGGGTTAGGGGAGGGACGGGCGTGTCACGCTGCTGAACAGGAGGGTGTGAGGCACGCGGGTGGTGGTGACGGTTGACCAGAAGGCTGACAGCAACAGAGAAGTTTCCTGGGGCTCAGCTGCAGGTCCTGATCCACAGACAGCGGGTCCCCAGCTCTGGACCGAGTGCGGCAGGAGGCCATGGTGGAGAGCGGCTCAGGACATGGCACCAGGAAGCAGAGCAAGCCGTTGACAGGGGCAAAATACAACTCCACAGCATGCCCCCGCCAGGGGGCCCAGCCCCTCGGCCCCTCCTGCCTGCCTCTAGTTACCACTATCCTTAGTTAGTCCAGTCGCTATCCTGCTGACAGGTGGGGCCACCTACTCCACCTGGGAACTTCTTACACTGCCTCCTATGTAAGCCTTGGGGACGCCTCACACGGAAAACCTGGCGGCACCCAGTGCCCCCGAACTGAACCAGTTAGGTGGTGGGATACTGCCAGGCTCTGTGGCTCCCACTGGTCATCCCAGACTTGGGAGGCTGAGGCAGAGGCACCACAGGTGAGAGGCCAGTCTCAGCAGTGGAGGCCATGTCCTCAAAATAAAAAATAAAAAAAGGGTGGGTGCGGGGAGCCTTCCAGCCTGACGCATCGGCTCTGGCCAACCTCTGCATTTGCTGGGGTTTGGGTGCTGACCGTTCAGACAGCAAGGAGGGCTTCTTGGCGGGTGCACCCCTAGGGCTGAGTTACACCCACCTGCCCCTTCTTGAATAGAACTTTTTCTTTTTTAAAAAAAATTTAGTTTTTGGTAGACATCTTTATTCTTATGTGGTGCTGAGGATCGAACCCAGCGCCCCACGCATGCCAGGCAAGCACACTACTACTTGAGCCACATCCCCAGCCCATTGGATAGAACTTTCTAAGAACAGTGTCCCCCTAAATAAAAGCTCACTTCCAAGTGTGTGTCCCTCTCTCGTCAGCCTCTCACGCCTTTCTTGCTTTCCCTTTTGGGAAGCCTGAGGCTGAGCCGGGGGAAGCCATCCTGAAGCTTGTGTGAAGGTAAGTTGTGTCTGTTGTATTTTGTGTCCCTACAAATTCCCACGAGCGGCTGCCTGCACTGGTCTGAGAGGCAGATGGGTGTGGCTCAGTGGTAAGATGCCCCAGGGTTCAGTCCCCAGTAATAAAAAACACAACAAAGCCCCAAAGATAGTGTCGTGTATTTATTACAATAAAAGCGCTTCCCCAGTGCTAGGGGCTGGAGTGGGGCACCAGGGCGCCCCACTTCTAAGCTCCACGCTCACCCCCCCCCCCGCTTTTTCTTTAGTTCTGGGGATTGAACCTAGGGTGCCACGTCCCCAGCCCTTTTTCAGACAGGGTCTTGCTAAGTTGCTGAGACTAGCTTTGAATTTAAGATTCTCCTGCCTCAGCCTCCTGAGCTGCTGGGGTTGCAGGTGTGTGCCCCACCTCCAGCTCTCAGCCCTTCTGGAAACGGGGTCTCCCTGAGTTGCCCAGGCTGGTCTTGACCTTCAGACCCCCTGCCTCAGCTTCTGGAGTGGCTGGGATGACAGATGAGCACCACCACACCCACCAAGATGACGTTTCCCTTTGGTGCTGGGCTATAACTGAGGGTGCTCCACACTGAGCCACGTCCCAGCCCTTTTAGGCTAGTGGGTGACAGACCAGCAGTTCTGGGGTGACCCTGAGGTGTTCCACCACTGAGCCACACCCCGCCTCTCCTGCTTGTCCTTTTGAGCAGGGCCTTGCCTTCAGCGGCTCAGAGTTACCTGGGACTGGTGACCCCCTGCCTGGTCACTAGGATTGTGTGCACCACTGTGCTCAGCTGTACCTTAAAAATAGAACTGTGTATTTGGAATTGCGGTTCCTTAGGGTGGCTGCTGGTGACAGGGGGGACTGTGGTGGCTGCATGGTCCCCATGAGGGTGGCTGAGATGGGGCACCTGCTTCCCTCCTGGCGCTGCCAGCAGCCATACTAGGGCTTCCAGAGAAGCTGCCATCGCAGCCCAGGTCTGTGCATGGCAAGGAACCCAGGTCCTCCTCCTTGTGCTGGGCTGGTGACGCTCCTCAGGCTGGTGATGCTGCCCAGGAAGCTGGTGAGGGGAAGAGCAGGGCCTGGCTCCAGAAGGGGGCTTTGAGAGCAGTGGGAGGTGAGGCTGCAGGGAGGGAGGCCATGCTGGGGGCCAGGCCATGCTGGGGACTCAGGCAGCAGGGCCAGGCTCCACCATCTCAGCTCAGGAGACACTGGTCCTCACCCCACAGGACATGCAGGCTGGAGATGCCCCTGATGCCTGGTGCCTCCTGCTCCACCTTCCATCTTAGCCTTAGAGGAAAGGGCAGGACAGAGGGGAAGGCAGCGTGGCCAACCGTCAGGGGGACGGAGGCTCAGTCCCTGTGGCCAGCCTTTCACAGGGAGGCCCTCAGGTGAGAGCGGAGCTGTGAGGTGGGCCTGCCACGTGGGATAGCTCGGAGACCAGGCTCAGGGCTGGGCAGCCCCGGGGGCTCCTTCTGCCACAGGGAGGGGCTCCACAGCTCTGGGGAGGGCCAGCAGGTGCCCCCAGTCCTGAGTTCCACGGGGGCTAATGTAGCCCATAGAACACGTCTAACACAGGACCAGATGGGAGGTCCAACAATTGTCCACCTTATAATAAATAGTTATGAAAAAGGAAGCAGGCCAGGGGGCTGGGTGCTGCCAGCCCCTTCAGTCCCCCTTCAGTCTCCAGTCCAGTCCTGCAGCCAAGTGTCCAGTCAGCGGTCAGAGGTGGGGGGCCAGGCCTTCTCGACGCTGGCGTGCATGGCTTGCGGGAGCCACTCACAGTACTCAGCCAGTAGGTCTACAGACGGAGAGAGGACAGGGTCAGTGTGGTCGTGTCCAGGACTCATGAACTGGGGACACCGCCATCCACTGCAGGGTCAGGTCCCCCCTGCATAAAGCACTGAAGCCTCCTCCCGCCGTGGCCCGACTCACATTTGGGGTCTTTCTTCCAGGCGGCAAGCAGGGCATCCCTGCAGTCGGCCTTCTCGGCAACCAGGGCCCTCAGCAGACTCTCCGTGCGGGGCTGCAGCCTGTGAGCAGAAGGTGGGCAGTGGGTAGGGGAGACGTGGGGAGGTGTGGGGTCTGCGACTGGTGGGCCCAGGGGGGAGGATGCTTCCTGTCCCCAACTGCCTATGCTGCAGTGGGCTGACCAGTGATCTCCTGCCCAAATTCATGCCCTACCAGAACCGTGGAGTGTACAGTTATTTGAGATGAGGGTGGACTGTGTTAGGGTGGCCCCAAATGCAGTGACTGCGTCCACACAGGAGTGGACAGAGTGCGGAGGAAGAGGCTGTGGAGATGGGCTGATGCTGCCATAGGCCAGGGACGCCAGCGGCCAGAGGGGCTGGAGGGGCGAGGCCCGGCCACATCCTGAGGACACCTAGGGCCTCCAGCACCGAGGAAGCCACTGATGTTTGCAGACCCCCAGTGTATAGCAGCCTGTCACGGCCGCCCTCGGGAGGGCACATGGCTGTCACCAGGCACCAGAAGTCCATACCTGGCCCAGGTCTTCAGCATGGTGCTCGGGCTGGACAGCAGGCAGCCCTGGTAGGAAGCCAGCTTGCAGAAGACCTAAGGAGACCACAGGAGGTGAGCCCGGCCCGCCCTAGGCCGCCTGAGAGGAGAGATCACGGGAGTCGCGGGCAGCCCACCTGCCCTTCCAGCAGAAACCGCGCAAAGTGCTTGTAGCGGTCGAGGCCCTCTGGATAGTCCACCTGGACGGCAGGGAGTGGCCAGCTGACGCGATCTGGAGGGACAGCAGGTGAGTGAGGGACCCTCCAGCGGCTGCCCTCCCAAGCTGCAGGTGAGTCCTTGGACCCGACCATGGGGACAGGAGGCCCCAGGTGAAGCCCTCAGAACTGCACCCAGGCCGGCCGTGACCATGGGTCCCAGGACTCAGGCTGCAGGGTGGAGCCGAGCCCCCAGGAAGCTAGTGGACTCACAGAACACGCTGGTCCGGTGACAAAGCACCCGTCCCTGCTCGGGGCAGTAGGTGGGGGCTGGCTCCTCCAGGGGCTTGTCAAATTGGCAGTAGGAGGGCAGCAGGGCTGGAATCCACTGGACCTCCACGGTGCAGACACCTGGGGCCGGGCAGAGGCCAGCGTCACCAAAGCTCAATGCCCTCGCTACAGGGGTCCCAGGCCACAGCCCACAGCACCCCTCAGGGCAGGGAAGGCTGGCCACAGGGGTTGGCCACAGGCACAGCACCTTTCATGTACATCTTGGTGGTCTCCACGATTTCCTGGTAGACCACGAACTCTGGGAGCTCTCTGAAAAGGACGGAGCTGGGGTGGATGAAGATGGGGTCATCCAGGAGAGGGGTCTGCAGAGGGGAATGACAGCGTTCAAGGAATGGAGACCCAAGCGCCAGTAACCAGCTGCCTTTGACCCACAGAACCCAACCACACACTCCCGGCCAAAGCAGGAGCCCCCATGAAGGACGGCCAGGTGGACCCACACCAGCACTACGCCTAGCACACACAGGACAGAGCCACGGACTATGTGGACGGACCTAAAAACGGGATGCTGGGTGACAGAGCCAGCCACAAAGGCCAGATCACGTCCCCCACTGACATGAAATGTGGTAGTGGCAAATCCAGTCGGAGCCCACGCTGAGGGAGGGGCGGGGCCTGTGTGCCTGGCCAGGCAGGGCAGGCCAGGCCAGGCTGGACGGCCCATGAGGACCAGAAGCCCTGCCCGGCTCAGGCTGGCCCACCTTGTAGGCGTTCCTCCACTTCTCATCCAGCAGCTCCTCGCTCTGCACCCTGCGGGCCAGATGGTCGCCCAGGCCGGCCGTCACCATCTGTCGCAGGTAGGTCACCTGGCTCTCGGTGGGTGGCTGCATCTTTGGATCCACGAAGAGCCCAGCCTCAGGGCACACGGCATTGACTGGGCAGAGAGCAAAGTGAGGGCAGTGGTGGGACTGGGGTCGTTCAACCCTGACCTTCAGAAGGCTCCACAGCTCGGAATGGCAGCTGGGCACCTGGCCTGGCCCTGAGACCCTCCCACGCCCTCCTTCCTTAGGCTAGGACGGGCTCCTGTGAGTGGCAGAGTGTCCCGTGGAGACAGCCGTCCCCAAGGCCCCAGGTAGCCTGAGACCCTGTGCTAGTCCACGTGATGAAGACCGGGGATGGGGTGGGGGTGGAGGGCGCCCAGGGGTGCCGGTGGCTTCCTGGGGGTGCCGTCTAGGGGCAGGGCGGCAGGCAGAACCTCGCTGGCCTTCCTCTCCACCCTGGAGAGTGGCCTAGGGACATGACTGGCAAGGCCAAGCTGCCATCAGTGTGCAGGGGGCTCCTGCAGTTTTAGGCTGACACACTGGGTACGGGGCTGGGTAAGGGGACAGACAAAGTGCGGTGACAGGACCCCATGATGCACCTGGTGCTCAGGAAACATCAGCTGGAAAAGCCACTGATTCTGGCACCAAACCTTGTAACCTGCTTTCCACTAAACAAGCACTCCCCGTCCTCCTCAGGGAAAGGCACGGGCTGCCTGTGTCCACGCTGGCCCCCGAACGTGTGTCGCTGGGAGGGGACATTCCTCTCCCTGCCAGCCCCCAGGTGTTGCTGGCAGGAGGTCATTTGTGTTGCTAGCTCAGGTGTGAAGGCCTAGGGTCCTGGGGGACACCAGGGAGGTCAGAGAGGCCCACCAGGGCAAAAAATAGGGACGGGGCATCATCAAGGAACAGATGGCCCAGAAGGAAGCTGCTGGGTCACCACACACTGTGGCACAGGGAGCCCACACAAAGACTGGGGGCCTGGTGGGTGAGCTGGCAAGACCGCCATCTTTTCTGAAAAGTTCAAATGCTGCAAGAGCCGAGGCCAGGGGTGGCAGGTGCACTGAAGGCCACGGGCTGTACCTGCAGTGGTCAGCTGGCCCCGCAGGCGCCGGATCTCCAGCATGGCCTTGTACCGCAGCCCGTTGGCCTCACAGAACTGGGGCAAGCAGCCGGCGTACTCGCAGGCTCCCACGGCACCTGGGGATGAGGGGTGTGCTCACTCACAAGCCCCACCCCGGACCAGGGGACCTCACACCCGGTATCATGCCCCTGTGGCAGATACCCACCCAGCAGCACCATGAGGTCACCGAGCTTCAGGGAGGCTCCCTGCCCCGCCCAGGCCCTCTTCACCTGGGCCACCCGTGACCGCCGGGCCTTCAGCATGGCGAGTTCGTCCTCGCTGGCTGCTGGCCTGCAAACACACATACTGCCCTGTGGCCACCCTGTCCCCCTCAGGGCCGCAGGGGTCACGGTGAATACCAAGGTCAGAATGTACCACCAGCAGCCGCCAAGATGAACTGCACGCCCCTGGACAATGAGGCCGATGGGGGCAGGCGGCCCAGCACCCCAGCTGCGGAGCAGGCACCAGGGCAGCAGACGACGACAGCGCCCCCCAAGCCCCACACTGCACTGATGTCAGGTGGGGGCATGGCTCCAAGTGCTCTGGTGACATCAGCTCTCTGAATTCCAACTCCCACACAAGGGGACGCTCATCGCCGCCCAGTTCTCCAGGTGGGCACGAGGCTCAGCGCTGAGTGGCGCCTGCATGTTCAGGCGTGTGCACCTCGGCCCCCCAGGCCCGGC
>NW_026000138.1:364473-388321 GCF_001458135.2 Marmota marmota marmota | reverse complement strand
GGTCCCCACTCAGCCCTGGTCCCACCATCTTTCAGAGGTAGTGGAAGGCACTACAGCCACCTGACATGCTCAGGGGGACGGGCCTCCCGCAGGGCCACCCAGCCACAGGCCCCCTAGCGTCGCCAAGCCCAGTACACAGCGCACCTGTCCAGCTCCTCGAACAGCTCCCGCACAGTCATGGCGGCCACGATGGCGATGGCATAGGGCAAACAGCCATGCTGCCGGCTCAGCGCCAACATCTTAGCATAACGGGGTGCCACAGGGAAGGTGGCCATGGTCCTGCCCAGCACCGTGATGGGGCAGCTCAGCCGGGACCTCTGCAGCTGCTTCAACCTGGAGACAGAGGCTGCGGTGGGTGAGACCCCACAAGAGGCGCCCAGCCAGAGCCCAGCCACGCCTGCCTGGCTCCGCCCACCTTCCCGTCCGGCCCTGCCCCACCTTCCTGCCTGCCTGGGAGCCTGCAGGGCCCCCAGTGCGATCAGCAGCTCCTCAGCAGCCATGAGGGCCTCCGTGGAGGGAGGCGTTGGGAAGGGGAAGTTGATGACCTGAGGAGACAGGCAGGTGAGGGGACATGTGGCCACGTATGAGCACTGCGTGCTGCCCCTGCTCCCGGCGACCTTCTGCCCTGCCCTGAGCACCACTCACGCCACCCAGGATGTGGCCTGGGCACTTGGAAGCTGCCGAGAGTGCTCTCCAGACCCAGGGGCAAGGTTCCTTGAGCCCCTAGCACATACACACCACTCGCTCACCAGGAGCACGTCCCGAGCACCCACTGCACGCCAGGGCTGTCCCCGAGCACTACTGCCCAGGGGAGTCAGCAGGGTTATGTGAACAAGTGACACTAAAGAACAGTGCCCCAGAGAGACGGGGAGGGGAGAGTGGTGGGGCACAGGGACGTTGGCCCTCGGGAATGGCCAGGTGGACTGGTCACAAACACCTAGACACACATCCATGGTAGCCGAGACACGACAGTCCATGCCTGTCAGTGGGCAAGACCACAGACATCATGGCCGTCCAGCCAGAAGAACGTGGCAGACATGCCACCCACGACCCCCGAGGACATGCCACACTGCAGCCAAGCCCAGGAGCCCGCAGTGTGCAACTCCGCTGCAGGAAACACCAACAGGAGGCAGGGCTGCAGGGAGCGGGTTTCCGGGGTGATGAAAATGGCCTGCACCACTCTGTGAGCACCTGAAAACCATCTGAAATGGGCCAAATGGCTGAAGGGTGTGGTTGCACACGCACCTCAACACGCTGTCCAAACAAGCGTGATGAGGAATGGACTTGAGGGGGCTAAATCCTGAGCAGGAGGCAGTGGTCTACATGCAGTAGAGGGGGCAGCATGTGCAAAGACCCTGGGGTGGGAGGAGTGTGGCCCACTGAAGGGATAAGAGGACTGGACAACTGATGGTAGTGCGCCACAGTGAGCAGGGATTGCTGGGCAGTGAGGTCTAGGGGAGGGCAAGCAGGACCTTACTCAAGAGCAAGAAGATTTTCCACAGAATTGATTTGATCTCACTTACACAAAGGCATTCCAAGTGGGGCTCTAGGGCAAGGACCAGCTCCGCACTCGCCACCCACCATCCAGCCTGGGACCCACACCAGGCCTGGCTCATGCGTAAAATGGGGACCACCGAGGGTAAACTGAGGCCACAGCAGCACAGCACCCTGCACTGCCGGGCACGCGCGCTCCCAAGAGCCGCCCCGGCCCCGGCTGTTCTTAGTAGGGAAAAGGATCAAGCCCAAGGCAGCGGGTGGACTGATGGGTGAAAGGCAGAGAACCCACAGAAACACAGGACGAACATGTTTAAAAACATGACGGAGGCCACGGGGCCGCGGCCGGGGATGGCGGGAGGGATTCATGTCATCTCCGAGGATCTCAAGTACATGAATCTCTAACCCTGAACACCGCACATCTGAATCAGAAAATGAAAGAGGACTTTCTTTTTCATCTTCAGAGATGGGGTTCACTGTGAGGTGGTGCCAGCGAGCCATTAAGTGTGGAGATTCCTTATTGGCTGACTGCTGTATCTAGTTTATGTTAATTAAGATAAGCTGTGTGGAATGTATATATATCCCTCCTGTCCTACAATAAATGGCTCCCACTCCTGTACACAAGTTGTTCCTCACCCCCCCGGTTATTTTGTTGCAGCCGGACTGCGGCAGTTCACCATGCTGCCCAGACTGGGCTTAACTCCTGCCTCAGCCTCCCAGGAGCTGGGACTGCAGGTGGGCGCCGCTGAGCCCCACAAGGACATTTAAAACGTGTTGTTTTAAAAAGCAACAGAAGGCCACCTGGGTTCTGCCACTTGTCTCTGGGTAAGGACCCTCACTTGCTGGCCTTGGTTTCTCCACTGTTAAGAGAGGACCTGGACATCTGTGGCAGGGCAAGGGGCCTGAGGGGGCGGGTGCCTGGCTCAGCATGGATGGCACCCTGCTGGCCACCCGTCCTAGAGTCAGGACAGGGTCCTTCCTCCTCACAGGACTGACCAGAATCCACAGCCCCTGCCCATAGCCCACAGGTTGCACAGGACTCGCTGCCTAGGTGCCTCTGCCCCTGGGAGTCCAAGGGGAGCAGTCCTAGGGAGGTGTCAGTCACGGCAGCCACAGCTTCCAGGCTCTGGCAGGGACGGCCACAGGAGCTGGGGGGCGTGCAGCTGGGCAACACTGACCTTCTCAATGTTGAGAGCTTTCATCTGCAGAATCAAGTCCTCCACGGGCCTGCGGGTGATCTCAGGAGGAGGGAACTGCTCGAAGTCACCGAAGACCGCAGAGGAGTACAGCCTACCGAGAGAGCGGGGCCATGAGGACGGGCGACACAGCCTGGGCGGAGGGTGGGGACCAGAGGGGGACGGGCGGAGGGGCACAGCCTGGGCGGAGGCTGGGGGCCACGCGGTGTCCTGCCTTCTCATGGGAGGAGAGGGTGACAATGGTGGGCAGGCGGGCAGCTAGAGAGGACAGAGCAGACCCTGCAGGTGCCCCCCCCCTCAAAAAAAAACCCAAAACAACACAGCAGGAGGCTGGGGACACACCTGCAAGGACCTAAGACTCACTTCACACAGGTGCCAACAGGTCAATGACAAAAGGACAGCTAAGCGCTGGAAACTGAGCATGAGCTCAGAGGGCTCCCCAGGGAAACTCGGGACAGCCAGAGACGCTGTGGGGCTGTGCGGGACGCGCAGGGCAGAGCCATGCCCAGGATGTGTCAGGCCAGCACTGCATCAGTCACCGGGGATGCAGGAGTCCAAACCATCAGACACCACCCCACACACCCAGGTGGCCAGATGGATGAGCCGGGGGAAAGCAGCATGTGTAGGAGGAGCCCGTGTGGAGGGGCGCGGTGCCCCTGGGAACCAGCTGGACAGGTCCTCGGTAAGTCAGGCAGGAGCTGCCACATGACCAGGGACTCATCCCTGGGTCACACCCACGAGAAACGAAGACACTCAACCCAGTACCGCGCCACATCCAGGCAGCCCTGCTCATAGCTCAGAAAAGTGGCCACAGCCAGGTGGGCGGCACACGCCTGTGATACCCTCGACTCAGGAGGCTGAGGCAGGAGGATCAAGTTCAAGGGCAGCCTCAGCAACTTATTTCCCACAGTAGGAAACACAAAGGGCTGGGAATGTGGCTCAGTGCCAAAGGAAAACGGGCACAACCCATTGCCCATCTGCTGAGAGGTGAGCTGGGCACCCCACGTTGCAGACCGGCCAGCGGTGGATGGAATGGGGTAGCCATACTTGCCATGACGTGACAAGCCCCAGAATCTTGGGCTCAGACGGAAGCTGGCCACCCCAGGCCACCCACAGCAGGACCCATTCCACTCAAGGGGACGGCAGGCCAAGGGGGTGGGAGGCCTCACAGGGCTACCAGGGCCCGGGAGAAAGGGGAGTGAGCGCTATGGGTATGGGGTTCTGTGGGGAGATGGGACCTTCTAAGCTGATCGTGATGACGGCTGCCACTTCAGCGAACACCCTAAAAGCCACAAAATTGGACACTTCAAAATGCATTTCTCAAGCTGTTAACAAAATGCCAGCCTCGCATAATGGGCCAGCCTCAGCAGCAGGACCAAGAAACCCATGAGCGACGCCGAGGCTGGTGTACCCAGGGATGTGGCGCCCCCCGGGAGGGTGACTGCCTTTCCTCGTCCCCAGTGCCCGCTGCAAGGGAACCCAGGGGCCCACCTGTAGCAGTGGCCTGGTTCTGTCCGGCCTGCGCGGCCTGCTCGCTGATCAGCTGATGCCTGGGAGACCCAGGTAACACGGAAGGAGGATACACCCGTGACACGGTCATAGAAGCGCTTCTTGACCTTCCCACAGTCCACCACATACTTGATGCCTGGGATGGTGAGGGACGTCTCGGCCACGTTGGTGGCCACAACACACAGCCTTGTCCCCTCTGGGGGAGGTCTGAAGACCTGGGGTTGGAATCAGGAAAGGATCTATGGGGTGCAGGCACCGGGCAAGGCCAGGACAGCTCCTGACCAGAGGTCAGCGGGGCTGGGTGGGCGGGAGGCGGTGAGGTCAAGATAGCCCCAGATGGCAGGGGGAGGATAGGCTGGCGACATCCTGATGCCCTGCAGAGGCGGACGCCCTGGGTGTCCCGGGCCACACTCCCTCCAACAGTACCTGCGCTTGCTTCTCGGGGGCCAGCAGGGAGTAGAGTGGGAGCACGTGGAGGGGCAGGGAGGCGTCCGGCTGCTCACCTGCAGGGAGCAGAGGCCGTTGGCACCTCCTCTTCAACGGCTGTGCCCCCAGGCTCTGTGCCTGGGCGCCAGGCTCTGGCCCTGCACAGGAAGTGTGAGAGCCTGGGGGCTCCCAAGGCTCTGCCCTCTCTTCTGCCCAACCCAGGACTGTGACACCCGCCCAGCCACAGCTGCCTCCTATGAGCCACCTGGCCACATCTCCAGGGCCTCCCCCACTCCAGTCCTTGGCAGCATGGTGCTTTGCCCATGGCTCCTGAGCCCACACAAAAATCACAGGGTTTTTCCCTTCTTCTCCTTCTTTTAAAGAGACAGGGTCTTGCTGCGTTGCCCAGGCTGGTCTCAAACTCCTGGACTCATGAGATCCTCCTGCCTCAGTCTACTGGGGAGCAGGGACCATAGCAGGTTAGCACAGGTGGCCCAACCTGCCCCCAGCAAGGTGCTGGTCCACCTGCATGCACAGGGGCCCCATGAATTAGGCACCCCCCCAGGTGGCTTTGTGACCCAACTCCACCTGGCAAACGTGAGTGCTGGAGTAGTGACCCCATTTCTATCCACTGGACAAATGCTGGGCCCTTTGCACCAGGTGCACAGGGTGTGGGAGACCCCTGGATGGGCAGCAGAAAGCCCAGCTCTGCTGGCTCACGCCGTGAGGCACAACAGTGCGTGGCCACACCTGGGACAGGCCTTCTGTTCTATGTGGCTGCCCCTGGGCCCACGATGGGCTTGCCACGCAGAGGCTCAATACACGCTTCAGCAAGAAGCACAGGGAGCTCAAGGGCAGGCTGCTCTGCCAGGGCCACACCTCCGTCGTCCCCGTCGTCCCCCAGGTCCAAATCAAGGTCGGAGCCCAGGGCCTCCTCCTCATCGTCCATCTCCGCCTCCCTGTCCTCGTCGCCTTCGCCCATTGGCAGCACTGAGTAGTTATCCAGATTGATCTGGGGCAGCGTCTGTAGTCAAAAGACATCGGCACTGTGGCTGCTGTGACCCTGGGGTGAGCCATGGGGTGCACAGGAGCCCCTCCCTTGCCCTGCTGCTTCAGCGGGCCCCAGGAGCCCCGCAGGCCTACTCAGGGGAGGGAAGTGAAGGGAGGGAGGGGAGTTGGGGACAGGAAGGACAGCAGGACGAACAGCATTATTACTGTATGCATACACATGACCGCAGGACCAACGTAACTCTGCAACACGAACTCTCAGAAAAATGAGCACCACGTACCACAGCCCGAGCCTTCTTTGCCCTGGCCCGGGACTTCTTGAACTTCCGCATTTCCTCCACCGAGTCCTTCTTGTCTTCCTTCTCTGGACGGGGGAGTGGGGAGGGAGAAGGACCCTATGGCCACTGCAGGTGCCAGCACTTGGCTTTTCATCACCCAGAACAGGGCCGTGGCACTGCGGTGGCTCATCTGGAGGGTGGAGGGCTGGGGAGGGGCCAACTCTTCCAGAGGGAGGCTAATCCCCTGCCAGGGCGCCTGGCAAGAGGCTCAGCTGATGGGCAGAGCGCATGATCTGGGGGCCCAGGGCCTGGTTACCTGGTGCCCGGGACTTGGAGGCTGGGAAGGCCTTCCTGAGCCTGCGGCACAGCGCGTGCACCTCCGCCTGCCCCGTAAGGAACACCAGGATGCCACCTGTGGGGAGATCGCCCTTTACCTGCCAGTCACTCGGCAAACACTTGGCAACAATCGTCATCTGCCCCGCCCTGCAAGAGGCCAGGCTCAAAGGACAACCAGGAGCCAGGAGCACACGGGAGCAGGTACTCCTGGACCAATGGCACTGTAAGGGTGCTCATCAGACTGTGCAGGCCCCAGTTCCCCTACTGGGCACAGACCCAAAGGACGGAAAACGGCCTCAGACAGAAACCTGCCCGCCCCGTGCTGCACCTAGAGTCAGAGGGAGTGCCCACCACCCCCACTTCCACCAGCCTCCCCGGGTTTCCCCTGCTCTGCCTCTGATGGTGAGCGCCAGGGAGGCTGGGTACAGACAGCTTGGCCACCCGGAGCCTGTGTCCTATGCCTTGCTCACAGGGCCTCACCTGCAGGCAGCATCCGGTGGATCTTGCAGACCTTCCGGAAGCACTCGCCGCTGTAGTCCTGCAGTGGCGTGTGCTTGTTGAAGTGCACGGTCACAGGGAACTGCCTGGACTCCACCTGTAGGGCACCCGGAGGGAGTGGGCAGCTTGCCGGGGACTGGCCCCTCTCCTGATCTTTCTGGGTCAGGGTCTTTTGTAGATGGTACTGGTGATTGAGCCTGGGGCCCTTCACCACTGAGCCACAGCCCAGCCGCCACCTCCCACACGCTTTTAAACACGTGAGACAGGGTCCTGCTGCATTGCCCAGTTGGGCCTGGGGCTGACGATCCCAGAGGGACTACAGGTGGGCACCACTGTGCCCACACGGGTCAGGGTCCCCAACACAGGATCATTTCCTGTGGCAGAAAGGCTCCTCAGGAGTCATAGCCTTGGAGGGTCACGGAGAGGACTGCCCCAGCGTTACCTTGATGACCGGAGGCGGCTGGGGGAAGAGCCGCTGGTTCTGGGTGAAGTCCTCCACCCGCAGCGTGGCCGACATGATGAGCAGCTTCAGGGGCAGGTGCCTCTGCAGGAGCACAGGCGGGGTGACCCACAGACCCAAGAAGCCAGGGGGCAGACTCACACCCCTGCCTCAGTTCCCTCTGGTTGACAGAGAGCCCGTGGGAAGTGCGCGCCAGTGGCAGGACCTGCTTGTCCCAGGTGGGAACTAGTTTAAGGGACTCTCACCACCCCACCAGGGCAGGCTCTGATGGTGGCATGTGGGGCAGGAGATGTGCCCCAGCCCAAGGGCACCAGGGACACAGCTGCCGTCATGTCCATCTGAACCAAAACTGGCTGTCCCTGAGCTGGGGGAGGAGAGCTGGGCCCTGGCTTTTTCTTTTTTAAACAAACCCCATGGGTTTCTTTCTCTAGAGATTTTCTAACACCATCTGTGGGTTCCACTGTCCACCTTGGATCATGGTCCTGGCCATCTTTTGCTGCTAGGAAACCCCATTTGGAGAGCTCAGCAGCCATGGGCGCCTGGGGAGGACAGCAGGCCCTGCTCACCCCACGGCGCCCTCCATCCAAGCCCTCCTAGCTGTCCCCACTTGCTCACTCTGTGGCCACACCAGGCCCCTGGTGTCCCCAAGAGAACCAAGACCACAATGAAACCATGGCATGCCCTGGACGGAGAAAGAAGGCAGATAGAAAGTGGGGAGCCCCAGCCAGGACGAGAAGGTGGACCCCACGCTGCCGTAGACAGGAAAGACAGAATCCACACTGCAGTGTCCAGGGCCTCTACGTGGCCCCCATAGCTAAAGGCAGATCACCGTGACCCGACAACCCTACTCTGCCACACCCAGGAGAAACAGAATGAGCCTACACTAAGAGCTGGACACATGGCTCACAGCCAAGAAGTGCCGGAAGCCTGAAGGCCACCACCTCCCAACGATGGCGGGCACAAGACTCAGGTGCAGGAAGCAAAGCACTGAACCACGCCCGCTGCACGGAGCCCAGGAGCAGCGCAGCCAAGGAGGCCACCAGTAGAGCACAAAGCCACCCACGAGAAATGTCCCAGTCGACAAATCCAGAGTCAGAAAGAGGACTCAGGTCACCTAGGGGTGGAGTGGGCTGAGGGGACAGGGTGACAGCAAAAGGGTCCAGGTATTTTTAAAGGATCACCTTTCCAATGAGGTCATCTCTGACGACCCTCCAGCCCCTCCCTGGTACTCCCTGTTCCCTTGGTCAAGGCCAGCTTTCAGAGTTTGCTTACCACCTATCACCTTGACCAAAGTGGAAGCCCCAGGGGAGAAGGAACAGAACACAACTGTCCTACTAACTGCCTGTCCCCCAATGCCCTGCATGTAGCCAGGTGCATAGGAGCCCCAGAGTGCCCACCTCTCTCCACCAAGGGCACAGCTAGGCCCGCGGTGAGCACTCCCAGCAGGAGGGCAGCAGAGCATGGCAAGGCAGACAGGACAGCTGGGCAGGAGTCACCCAGGGAGCCCCGCACAGCAACTTCTGTCCACGCAGGTTCCTGCGTCCATTCCTGCCTGACCTCCGGGGGCAGGGAAATGCAGGGGGGCCACAGCACTCCAGTGCCCCACCTCTGTGCCATTCTGAATGCCAGGGGCACTCTCAAGAGGGCTCCATAACTGGCCAGGCTTTCTGGATGCAGGGGAAGGTCAGAAGCATGGGGCTGGACCCAGGCCCCCACGGTGGGGAGGGCAGTGGGCCACGTCACATGGGCAGTTCACACCAAGACCCACAGTCCTGGTGACGGCAAGACTCAGGCCTGGGGCTGTCCACGGGGATCCAAGGCTCCTGATGGTATTCTGGCCAGTGCCCTGTGGAGGCCCCACAAGAGCAGGAACCGTCTGTTCCCTGGTGCCACCAGCTGTGCTACCTTTGCCCGGAGGGCCACGATGCGGGACAGGAGGCCGAGGAGGATGTCCGTGTACACGCTGCGCTCATGGGCTTCGTCCACGATCACCACCCTGTACTTGAGCAGCAGAAAGTCCTAGGAGGGAGGCGGACGTGAGGCTGGTGGAGCCGAGCCACCAGCCTTCAACCCAGACTCACTACTCATGGAGCCGAGCTGGGACTGCGGGCACAGACCCTGTGCGCGTGCCTCAGGGGAACCCCAGCTCCGTGACCCGGGGCAGGTTACTTCACCTCTCTGTGCCTCAGTTCCTTGTCCGTAAAATGGGGACAATAGGACCTGCCCCCAGGGGCTGTGGGGAGCATCAAGGATAACTGCTGTGACCATGCACAGCACACAGGGCGGGGCAGGTCCTGCAAAACAGACCACACAGGGACAGCTGCGGCCTGTCAGAGCAGAGCTGTGGGTGGGGACCCTGGCAAGGGTGGCTTGTGCCACGAGAGGCTGCCTAGACCTCATATTCCCCTGGTGGGCTGCAGGCCACAGCTGGAGTCACCTTTGCCCACCTGAGGCTGCCCCTGCCTGGGGGACAGCACAGGCCTGGTCGGAGCAGGGTGGTCTGTGACACCTCCCCACAGCCCCCGGAGGCTCTGTCCCTCCACCTGGGCAATGCACTCTCCCCGGGCACATGCAAGCCACCCCACGTGACCAAATGTCCCAGGAATCCTGACGCCCTCACAGCACCTGGAAGCCTGAGGTGCTGACTTGGGAAGCAGCAATGGAGTGTGCCGCTCACCTACGGCATCCTGGGACATGGGTGCCTGCAGCTAGGGACAGAAAACCTAGGCTGCTCCTCAGCTCTGCAGGACAAAGACCTGCAGCCCCTTTCCCTACTCCTCAGCATGAGGCTGGACCCCGCTCACAATCCAGGGATTCCCCCTGCAGCATGCAACTGGACTTGGAAGCCCCAGAGGGGACCAGGTGGGGTCAGTGTGGCACACAGGGCCGTGACCAGCACAGCCTAAGTGTAGCACCACCTGGGGACGCAGCTCTGCAAGCCAAGCCATGAGGAAAATGCGAGATTGTATCTATGAGCTCCCACTGAGACCAGCGCCCTATGCACTGTCCAACCTCTGCTTCAAAGGCAGGAAGACAGTAGTGGACTAGGAACCAAGGCTCAGAGAGGTTGAGTAATAGGCTCAAGCCTACACAACACAGGCACAGTGATCCGGGACGCTCTGCCAGCAGGCAGCACAACAGCTGACCACAGCAGGGTTGACACTGACCCTGCCCCGACTCCCTGTCATTGCTTTGTGAGACAAGAGAGGCAGCCCACCTTCTGGATTTCTTTGAGCAACACGCCATCTGTCATGAACTTGATCCTGGTATCACTGGTCACGTTTCCTTCGTAACGGATCTGGTAGGAGACGACCCTGCAGGGACGGGAGGTGGCTCAGGGCAGGCAAGGCCTCCAGCGCTGCAGCTCCTGGGGTACAGCCACATGGCCTCTCTGAGGGGGGCGCACACTGGGCAGGTGGCTCAGGAAGGGCTCAGCCGCAATCAAGGACAAGTGTCCAGTGCAGAGGGGGACTGGTGTCCAGTGCAGAGGGGGAGGGGCTGTGAGGAGGGAGGAATTCCAGGGGACTGTGCAGCCACATCACCCAGAACACAATGCAGATCATGGCCAGGGGAGAGTGAGGACGGCTTCCTGGAGACACCCACCACGACCATCTTAGGCCGCTCGGCTGAGGCCAGCCTGGGCAGCTTAGTGAAACCCTGACTCAAAAGAAAAAAACAAAACAGGCTGGGTTGCGGCTCTAGGTGGTATGTCCCTGGGCTCAAGCAAGTGTCATCTTCCAGACTCACATAGTGACCAGGGGCCAATCCTCCTATGCAACTTGGCAAGGCCCTCACGTTATGAGGCCCTGTCTCAAAGTAAATAGTAGAAAGGGCTGGGGATGTGGCTCAGTGGCCAGGCATCCCGGGTTCAGTCCCCTGACGGCGGGGTGGGGTGTCTCTGCGTGGAGCGCAGCACTCCGAGGCCTGGTAGAACCAGCTCCCCTTGGCCGTGCCGGGGACTCACTGGCAGGAGAGGGTCTGTGTTTTGGAACCTGCGTCTTCAGCCACCCTGTCGATGCTAAGCCACAGGTGACCGCCTGGCTCCTGCCTGCTCTATCCCCAAGCTCCTGTGTGGACCCATCTTTCCCCTAAGTGTGTGACAGGGACCCAAGAGCAAGTGGCCTTACCCTGCTTTGTGGCCCCTACCTGGGAGGATCCTGAGGTCCCATGTGCAGCAGCCCCCACAGGATGCCCCGGGCCCCACACAGGGGACTCACTCTGCCCAGCACCTCAGGCACAGCCAGACCTGATGGCCCTTGGCAGGCCTGGATGCCCACTCCTGGGCGAGGCCCCATCGCCCCACGACTGCCCTGGAAGCAGTGCCTCACCTCTGTGACAGATTCATCTCCTTGGCCACTCGCTGGGACATGGCCACGGCAGCCACTCGGCGGGGCTCTGTGACACCAATGATGCTGTCATCGCTGGGGAGGGGAGAAACAGTGACAGCGGGTCAGCAACCTGGCCCCGTCTGACTGAGAGCCACCTGTGCATCACATGACAGGTGGCTGTAGGGACAAAGCCCTCACCAGGGCATGGGACAGGAAGCTGATGGCTGAGGCAGCACCACTAGGGGCACTGGAAGGAACAGCCAAGTGTCAGCAAAGGCGCTGTCATGGAGCAGGGACCTGGGCGGCCTGGCGGGCCCTCTGTGCCCAGCTGTCCATGTCAGTAACGGTGCTGAGCTCCCGCCTCCTTCTGGGGCAGCGGCTTTTGGTTCCAGCCAGGCAGCCAGGCTTAGGGGACGCCAGGAAAACCTGTGGCCCTGAGCCACCAACAGCCTCCCTGGCAGATGCCATCTCACAACGAAGTGCGCGGTGAGGCTCTGCTGGCCAGGGACTCGACACTGCACCTGGGCCCCACGACCCTGGCACCCGTTCCCACCCCGTCCACTCACCATAACCAGCTGGTCACTGGACCACACCACGCAGAGCCCTGGGATCCTCTCAGGGGACCACTGAGCTGGGCGTGGCCTTGGGAACCACATGGCCCACAGGAGGCCACACAACGACACCAGAGAACACCACTCCACGTGCCAGACGCTGACCTAAGCCTCTTGTGCAAAGCCACTAGCTGCTTCCACATGGCTACCTGAGACCCACTGAGGCCAGAGAGGCTGAGCAGCTTCTCTGAAGTCACACAGCATGCACACGGCAGAACCAGGACTGCAGCGTCAGGAGCTCAGGCTCTTAACCAGCTCCTGGGACCAGGTTACCACTGTCCCCAAGGGAACCAAACAGCACCTGTGCGCAGACCCTACCTGCTGTAGCCTGCTTCGTAGAGAAACTGGGGCACCTGTGTGGTCTTCCCACTCCCCGTCTCGCCACACACGATGACGATAGGGTTGTCAGCCACTGCCTCCATGATCACCTGCTCCTCTGCGAGGATCGGGAGCTTGAGCCGCTCTTCCTGGGGGACATAGAACACTTAGGGCGCAGAGGTACCTCAGATGGCACATACACAGTGACCGAATGGGGCCGAGACAGCTGGGGCCGGGGTGTAGAGCACAGCCCCGGACACCTGCAGCACAGGCCCCGCCAGGCACAGCCACCTGCCCCTTCCCAGAGAGGACACTGGGACTCAGGGACTGCCCTGCCCACATGCCTGGCCCTGCCCTCCCTTGCATTAACCCATGCACTCGTCAGAACCTGCATCTCGGGCACGCGGTTCACGGGGACGAACACCGCAGGCTTCGCCAGGGGCCTCGGCAGATTGGAGGTTGCTCCCTTTGAGGGAGAAGGTGCTGTAGTTGCAGAGGGCTGCCCGTGGGGCGCAGGGCTCTCCTGCCTACCCCCAGTTGGGGCCAGCGGAAGCTGTGCTGTGGTGGCCTCAGCAGCCGTCTCCTCAGGCTCAGAATCCCCCGAGGACTCAGCCTCCTCCTCTGCTGGCCAGTGGGGGCGCTTCCGGTGAGCCCCCACGAGGCTGCTGATCTTCTGGTGGCCCTGCACTGCCGTTTCGTCAGGCTTCCTGCCAGAAGAAGAGATTTCAGGGGCAGAGGCCTGGGGACACGAGGCATTCTGGCTGCCACACACCAGGGTTTGGGCCCCAGAGGCCACGTCTCTTGCCACCTCAGGGTCATTCCATCTACTGTTCCCTCTCCCAGAAACACTCTTCCTACAGATATTCACCTCCGTCAAGGCTCTGCCCGGCCCCGCCCTCCCTCCGCATTGTCACCTCTCAGGGATGCTGACCCACCAGAGCCCAAGATGCCACCCACCCCCGTGCCTGCTCTGTACTAACAGCAGCAGACGGGACCCTATGATTCCTGCCCATTTGCCCCCCGCTGGGACGGAATCCTCTTCTGTGCCCTGTTCTGCCTCCTGGTGCCCAGAGCAGATCCTGGGACACTGTGGCCCTCAGCCAACAAGTCCTGGCCAGCTCATGCTCCACAGGCAGCCACAGGGCCCAGAAGATGGACACAGCAGGCCACGTGTGGAAACCACAGCATGGCGCACAGGTGGGTAGGGCACGGGGCTGCTCTGAGGCCTCAGGAAGGCCAGCCTCTCCAGCTGGCTGGCCAGCGGGACCCACCTGGGTTTCAGTGTGAGATCCCCTGGTTTCTGAATGCTGCCTGTACTGGGCTAACAGCGTGTCCCCACCACTCATGCCCACTGGGGACATCAGAAGATGGCCTTATCTGCAACCACGGCCTTTGCAGCTATCAGGAAATTTACGTGAGGACGTATGGATACCACAGGAGCCAGCACAGCTGTTCTGTGCCTCTCGGGAGGTCTAGCAGCATGGCAGACCTGGGGGAGCATTTAACATGGAAGCTCAGGCCACCCCAGTACCTTCCCATGACGCTCCAATCCTAAAGACGCCACCCTGGAGGCCCTCCTGGCTGTGGGGAAGGAGCATGGGAGGGCGGCCCACTCACTCTTTGCTGTGGTACATGCGGTGGCCAGTGCCCAGCTTAGACGTGGTGTACAAGAGTTTCATCTCGGCCTCCGACACCTGGACCTCACTCAGCTTCTGCAGCATCTCCGCTCGCTGAGGAGGGAAAGGAGGCCGTTAACCCCGGGGCAGCGACCCTCTCCTTGGACGGGAAGGCAAGCAGTGGGGAGGCTCCGCGTGCCGACACCTGGACTCCTGATAGCAAGCCGCACTATCGCGCCGCCCACTGCCTGGACACCGCAGCAGGCTGACTGTACGGTGCACACCCTCACAGTGCTGGGGGCAGGACAAGGCTCCCTGCAGTAGTGCGTGGCTGCTGGATAAGCGTGGCTGCTCGTGTAACAGGATGCTGCACTGCTCTCCAAGGGAGGGACGATATGTACTGGTCCCCACGTTGCCCTGCATGACACAGAGCATAGGGCCTTCCACCTGGGACAGAGCTGCATGACTTTTTTCCTTTTGTTCTCAAAATTATACACATGTGCCCAACACACTTTTTTATGTCTGTTTCACAACTGTAAAGGAAGCTGGGCACAGTGGTGCACACCTGTCATCCCCAGCTACTCAGGAGGCTGAGGCAGGAGGAAGACAAGTTTGAGCTCATTCTGGGCAAGTTAGTGAGATTCAAAATAAAGTAAAACAGGCTGGGAAGGCAGCTCATGTGTGAGATCCTGAGTTTGATTTCCAGAACAGAAAAAAGAAAAACAAAAATGAAGAACAATGGAGAATATGAACCAGGTTTTGAAGGACACTCCCAGAAGAGCAGCACTTCCCTGCATGGCTGCAGGTTGCACGCCCTGGGTGCTGAGAAGACATGCCTATCTCCCCATGGGAACATTGGGTGCACCGCCCCGGGGTGGCTTCCTAAGTCAAATTTCACCCAGGAAGTTTTGTGATCAGGGCTCCTCGATGTGGGAGCTGCTGACATTTTGGGCTAGATGATTCTTGCTGTTCTGAGCACCCCAGGCTCTTCCCCATAGATGCCAACAGCTCCAAAGTCATTGCCATCCATGACACTGGGACAAGTCTGTGTTTAGGAGAACCACTGTTCTAGACCCTAATACAAACTTTCTGAAACCTGGAAGGCACAGGAAAACACATCAGAGATTAAAAAAAATTTAGTCCAGTCCACACTAAACAATGAGACAACATGATTTGTTCAACAAATGCTGCGGGAGGTAGGGAGGAAGGACTTATGAGACAAGTGGAGAGCATCATAGCAAGTTCATAGCCAGCAACTGGACATGTGGTGCTATTTCACAGCCATGGCGGCACATGCATTAATCCCAGCAGTTCAGGAGGCGGAGGCAGGAGGATCACAAGCTCAAGGCCAGCCACAGGAACTTAGTGAAGTCCTAAGCAATTTAGCAAGACCCTGTTTCTAAATAAAAGATAAAAGACTGGGGACAGGGATGAAACTCTGTGATTGAATCTGGGTTCAATCTCTAACATAAAAGAAATAGAAGAAAAGGTTGTTGTGATGGTGACTTAAAAAGTCATTATTTTAGAGGTAGATATTAAAATACCCATGGATGAGACAGTATGTACAATAAGCTGAGAGCTCCGAAGAGATGCTCACCTCCTGGAGCCAGTGAGCATGCTCTTATCTGGGAAAAGCATCGGCAGAAGTAAAGAAGGCTCAAGACCTGCTTGGACCACCCAGGTGGCCCCAAGTCCACAGACAAGTGTCCTCACAAGAGACATGGAGGGGTGATAAGAAGAGGCAGACTCTGGAGACATGCAGCCACACACAAGAAAGCTGGGAGCCTTCAGGAAGAGGGTCAGGAAGAATCTTCCCACGGAGCCCAGGGAAGGAAGTGTGGCCCTGGCCAACAGCTGGACTGGGGACTTCTGGCCTCTAGAAGTAGGAGGACACATTTCTCTTTGTTTTAAGCCATTCATTTTGTGGTCATTTGTTATGGCAGACACAGAAAAGGGACAGAGATTTATGCTGCTTGGGGTTTGCTTCAGATCTTTCAGGGGTTGGGAAAGGACCAACAGCTGGAACGACCCAAGGCCGACCAGCAAGTGATGAGTAGGCACTGGTGATGGGCACATGGGAGTTCACTATACTGTTCTCCCTACTTTTGTGGATCTTTGAATTTCTCATTACAAACGTTTTTCCTTTAGGCTCTCTGCCCAGTGCTGCAGTAGCAAAGGGCTCTTGAATCAGACAAACGTTTTTCCTTTAAATATATTAAGGAAAAAAATGGTTGAAATTCTCTAAAGTTAAAAGTAACATAAACCAGGCAATGTGGTACACCCCTGTAACCCCAGCAGCATGGGGGGCTGAAGCAGGAGCATCACAAGTTCAAAACCAGCCTCAGCAACTTACGGAGGACCTATAACTTAGCAACTCAAAATAATAAAAAAATACAAAGGGCCGGGAAGTTGCTCAGTGGTTAAGTACGCCTGGGTTTAATCTCTAGTACCAACATCATCATCAACAACAAAAATCCTCACAAAATGAATTTTTAAAAATGTGTGCATGTTGCCAGGCACAGTATGCCTGTAATCCCAGTGGCTCGGGAGGCTGAGGCAGGAGGATCGCAAGTTCATAGCCAGACTCAGCAATGCCGAGGTGCTAAGCAACTTGATGAGACTCTGTTTCTAAATAAAATACAAAACAGAGATGGGGATGTGGCTCAATGGTCTAGTGCCCCTGAGTTCAATCCCTGGTACCCCCTCCCCACAAAAGTATGCATATAAATACACTGACTCTACAGGTAGCAAACACTTGGCCTCAACAAAGAGTTTGATGGAGGCCCAGATGTCAGGCTCTGGACCTACATGACCAGTACGGGCCCATTACCCATGCGTGGCTACTTGAATTTTAACTAGAACCAAACCCTGCTACGAGTTCAGTCCATCACACACAGCCGCCTCAACTCAGGGCTCAACTGCCACATGTAACCTATGGCTACTGCATCTGTCGGTGCAGCCTCATTTTGCAAAGTGCAACTGGACAGTCCTGCTTCGGAAACCACGAGGAGGGACAGAGACTCCGTTACTCCTCCCTTGGGAGAGCTGTGTGCAGGGCATACCTGGCTCTTCTTCTCCTTCTGCTCCAAGATTTTCTGCAGCACTTTCCTCTCCTTCTTGGTCAAAGGCTTCTTCTCCTTCCTGGACAAGGGAGGGGCCTTGGTCTTCTTCTTCTTTCTCCCGGGCAGCACAAGGGCATTGCTGGCATCCACTCCTTTCAGTGTGTCCTTGTCTGAAAAGACACGCCTGCCTGACCCACAGTCGGGGACGCCAGAGTGCAGGAGCTATTCATGTCCTGTCCTCCTGTGAGGGGCTCGGTCCCCACCTCTGTGACTCATTCTCTTACCACTTTAAGCAAATGTCATTTATATACAATCAATCCCCACCTTGATTATCTCTACTTGGCTCTTGAGCATCCAGTCAACAGCTGCCTAGCTTCCCTGCTCAGACATCTCACAGGCCCCAAAGTACTCCCTCATCACCAAAGCTGGGCCCTTGGTGCTCCCCCTAAGCCCATCTCTTTCCACTGCAGCCACTTTTCTGGTCCAAGCATCATCTCTAGCCTGCTAGTCCTTCCCCTGGTCTTGCCTTCTACTGGTTTTTCTCAACACAGAAGCTAAAGTGAGGTACCAACATATAAGTCCAATGTTCTGTGCCTCTTGCGCTCCAAACCTTCCATGGCTCCCCTCTCAAAAGTCCCCTTTGTCACCATTATCCCCTGGCCCCCAATTTTTTCTCCTCTCTCCACTTAGGCTCCCTGACCCTCTTGGATCTCAGCTCCCCTAACACTTTCTCAGCAGCGCCTTCCCCAGCGGCCCACCCAGTCAATTCTGCTTCATCTCCTTAGTACATAACATCCCATGCATGTACCTTAGGTTCACCTTTGCCTGTCTCTGCCCACAAGCACGCAAGCCCAGGGCAGAAGGGATTTTTATCTCCCTTTCTGCTATGTCTCAGTGCCCAGAATAGTGTCCACACATAATAGACTACCAGCAACACAGAGTCTGAAATGTCAATCAGCCTGATGCTGAGTGGACAAGCCGGGGCTGAAAACAAGTGTGAAGGTCTCTGGCAAGAAGATCAGCATCCAAGTCACGGGAATGGCTGCAATCACCTCGTTTCTTGCCCATAATGCTCAGATTACCAAGAAGCCCCAAGAACTATCCCCACTCACTGTATACACTAGGCTGTCACTGCCACTCCTCTGGATGCTGTGGAATGGGGTTCCTCTCCGGCAGCCCCGCCCAGATCGGTGGGAAGGCAGGGCACTAGGTCCGGGCCCAGCCCCACCGGCCTGGCCCGCCCCGGCGGCGAGGGCTGCGCGGCCTCCCGCCCCCCAGCAGCCCGCTCTCCGCGCCTCACCCTCCAGCTCCAGCCGAACCGCGGGCNAAACTGTCATTACTGCTTCATGTCACATTTCCTGAGCCCTATGATGGTCTCACAAATAGAATGGTTACATTTTACCACATTTATCTCTTAAAAGTATTAATTTGTTAAAGGCAAACATTTAAGTTGTATCACACAAAAAAGATAAAGCTAAGTTTTATCACAAAAAGGTGACTTGGAAACTATTTTGTAATTTTAGAAAGAAAAAAATTATTTTTGAAAATTTCCCCCTGGGTAGAGTGGTTGTCTAGCACACACAAGGTCCTGTGTTCCGTCCCCAGCACCCTAGAATACCAGATCAAACAAAAATACAAGAGCTGGGAGGAGCTGGGAGAGCGAGGAGAGAGAATGGGTAATGGGTACAGAAGGGCAATTAGATAGGAGCAGTAATATCTAATTATCTACAGCGCAGTTGGGCAACTGGGTTTGATAACTGTGGTTTAACTGTATATTTCAAAATAGCTTCGAGAGAGGATTTTGAATGTTCCCAGAGAAAGAAATTATAAATGTTTGAGATGATGGATACACCAATGGCCCTGTGCTGATCATCACACATTGTATATACTGTGTTGAAATAGCACGGTGTACTCCATAAATATGTATACATATATATTTTGTGTGTGGGGGGGGTACTGGGGATTGAAACCAGGAGTTATGCCCCCAGCCCCCAAAGAAAAAGAACAGAAAATGTTGTGGGTAAAATGCAGTGGTAGATCCACATGCTTACTAGCAGAGGCAGACCCTGGATTCCATCCCCAGCACACCCCAAAATATATATATGAATTTGAAGGAATTTTTAGCACTGAGCTGGGGTTGTATAGCACTCGTCTGGCATGTGTGAGGCATTGGATTTGATCCTCAGCACCACATAAAAATAAATAAATAAAATAAAGGTATTGTATCCATCTACAACTAAAAAAAAAAAAAATCTTAAAAAAAGGACTTTGGGACTGGGGTTGGTGCTCAGTGGTAGAGCACTCACCTAGCATGTGTGGGGCCCTGGGTTCGATCCCCAGCACCACACAAAACTAAATAAATAAAATAAAGGTATTGTGTCCAATTACAACTAAACATATATACATATGTACATATATAGACTTTCAGCACATCAAACCTGCATTTTCACGGACTTTTGCTTGGGATGATAATGGTTTAATTTTTTTGTGCAAGGCTGGGACTGTAGCTTAATGGTGGAGCGCTTGCCTAGCAAGTGTGAGGCATTTGATCCCTTGGCACCACACAAAAATATAAACAAATAAAATAAAGGTATCATGTCCATCTACAACTAAAAAACTAACAAAATAAAGGCATGCTGTCCATTTACAACTATTAAAAAAAAAAAAGTTTCTTTGGGCTAGAGTACTTGCCTAGCATATGTGAGGCCTTGGGTTCTGTCCCCAGCACAAGAGGGAAAAGTAGGTAGTAGTACACTCTGTTTTATTTTCTTCCATTATGTTGTATAAACTTAATTATCTTTTGCACTGCTGGGGATTGAATCCAGGGCCTGGCACATGCTCGGCCTGTTCTCTAACCACTGAGCTGCATCCTCAACCTCCATAATATTATATAAAGGATTAGCTTCCAGAAGGTATACAGAACATCCTAGAACTCAAGAAGAAAAAAAAACCCACACCACAACATGGTTGGATCTCATGAAGCTGAATGAGGGAGGCCAACCACCAAAGTCATACTGTGTGACCTATTTATATAAAGTTCAAATGCAGGCAAGATGACACCCCTAAAATTCAGGAAGGACATAGTGAAGGGGAGGGGACAAAGGGAGGCTTTCTGGGGAGCTAGTGATGTTCATGTTTTATTTATTTTTAATTTTTTTTTTTTACTGGGAATCGGAACCAGTATTGATGGATATGCTGGATGTGGTAGATATGCTGGATATAGATATGCAGTATATGCTCAATCACTGAGTGAAATCCCACCCCCCCACCCCTTTTTCAAATTTCATTTTTAGACAGGGTCTAGCCCTACGTTGGTGAGGCTGGCCTCTGACTTGCATTTCTCCTGTCTTGGCCTCCAGAGCCTCTGGGATTACAGGCATGAGAGGGGCTCAGATTGACTGGAGTTTTTATACCATGGAACAAGGCCTCGAGGTGATAGGTCCGTGGTGACTAGCTATGGGAGGACAAGGGAGGGGAAAGCTGTGAACTATGGCCTGTCTTGCCATGCGGAGAAAGTTATCTCAGGAGGAAGAGGCAGAAAAGGGCTAGTCTGTGGCAAAGTCCATCAGGAGGACTCCTGGAATTGGACAAGTGAGTCCCTTCCTGAGTTGGGCTCTGAAGCAGCCAGTCCCTCCCTGACTTGCCTTTGCTCTTTCCCAAGTTTTCCTGATCCGAGTGATCAGTAAAGTCAAGTGGCTTATTTTGCCGTGGTATTTCCTGGACTTCTTCAAAATCCTCCCAGTGTGTTTCATTAACATGGCTCTTAAGCCTCTAACACCAATCATCCCACCATCCCGTCAACTTCCATGCCATTTATGTATAGTGGAAGCTGGATGGTTGCCTGTGGAGGGAGCCCCCTTCTGTGTTCTTCTGCTTTCCCTCCATCCCCCTAGTTCCTAGTTCCTATAAACTCAGTCCCTAGAGGCCTCTAGGTCCCGGTTCAGTACATCTTAGAATGGATCCTAGTTGGCGCTGGTGCTTCCTGACCCCAGGGCCTAACCAAGTCTTGACCTGACCCTCCTTTCCAGGCTGCTCCAACCTTCACCTCTTGGGTTGAGTCTCTTCCGATGATGTTCCTGGTCCGAACCCATTATTTCAAATGAAGGGGTGCTAAGAGATTTTCCAGTTCTCACACTTCCTCCTCGTGTATGGGTTGCACCTTTCTTTCTTTCTTTTTTTTTTTTTTAGTATTAGGACCAAGGATTTATTCCACAATATAAACTGCAACATTTGATACAAGCTACCAAAAAATAAGGGAGGGAGGAAGGGGCAGGGAGAAAGCCAAAATACAGCTGTGGCAATTATTTACAGCGCAGTCTCTTTTCTACATCACTAGTTCATCAGTGACACTAGAAACTAGACATTGCTTTCTGTACATCAACCAAATGCTAAAGCACGAACACACTGTTCAGGAGTTTGTTTTGTTTTAATTCTGTAAGGGTAAAATAAATTGAAGTTAAAGCGTAAAAGTTAAAGGGTAAAAGACCGGGTGTTGTAAAGTTTCTAAGCTGCAAGGTCTGAGTTAAAATGTAAAGGATTAGGTATTGTTAGGTTTCTATGCTACCTGCAAAACCTGAAATTTCTGTAGCTGTTAAGACAATGCTTGGAACTGCCCAGTAAATATTTCCCCTGACTATTTGGATTGTTTAATAAGGGCTCTGTGTGGTCGCACATAGGCATTGCAGGGCCTGGACCAATCAGTTTAAATGTAACCCCCTCCTTAGGAATGAGCTATCACTCCAGCCTGACCTGTTCCCGCCAATGAATGAACCAATCATGTTTAGGAGTTGTTGTTCAATTTTCCCGCGCCTAATGATGATTTGTTCTGATGTATACAAAGCCCTCCGCCCTCCCCAAAAAGTGTACTTAAGCAGTGCTCAGCCCCTGCTCCGGGCTCTGGGCTGCTTTCCCTTCTTGAGTGGGCACGGAGCCTCAGCATGCTGGTTCAATAAATCCCCCTTCTGCCAATTTCATGAGTGGTCACTTGGTGGTCTCTTTCTCCAACGTTTTGCGGGACCCTTACAATTCCAGCCACTGAAACCAACACAGAAGTTATTGCTCAGATAAATAAACCTAGTCTACCAGAAAAAAAGAAAAGTGGATAAAGAAAGGAAGAAACAAACAAAAATCCCCACAGTGGAAAAACTTAAAATCCCCAATGTGGTAACAGAGTAAACAAGAGAGGGATTCCTCAAATGAGGATTTACTCGAATTTCTGGTGCCCCTCTGGGCACTGAAACTGAGTTGGGTCTTAATCCGGTGAATCCCAGACAGAGGTACTGAAGCCAGATTTAAAATTAGGTAGTCAGTGTAGTTAGGTAAATCGGGTCTAATATTGAGTGAAATCTAAAATGGAGGCCATGCTGAGAACAGACTCTGGAAACGCAGGACAACTCATGGAATGTTAATGAAGTCCTGAGAAAAGCCCTAGGCCCAAAGTCCATCCCAAAGGAATGTTAATGGAGCCCAGGAAACAGCCCCCAACAGATTTGGAGATAGCCCATCCCAAAGAAGTGTTAATGAAGTCCTTCCTGCCCAGATTACTTCTTTGGCCCACCTGTGTCCCATCCCTGGGGCCTTCCAACCTACATTCCATCACTGAAAGAACTATAAAAAGGGGAGACAACCGCACTTCCACGGATTCCACCTCTTGGATCCCCTTCTTCCTCCGGGAGAAGTCTTTTCTGCTGTCCTTTAATAAACTTCTAATTTCTACTCTGACCTTGCCTCGGCGTGCTTCTCTGGTGTTATTCTTCAACATTGGGGAAGCAAGGACTCGTCACCGGTCAACAGCGGTAACAGTACAATTTCAATGCTGTACATGAAAAGGTGCAAGCTTCAATGCCTTCCAAATTGGTGGAAACCCCTGCAAAAAACAGTCAGCGTTTCAAACCTCAACAACCTCAAACAGCTCTTAAGGAAAAAAAATACAAAAAGTGTTAAAAATTTTTTTAGTTGTTTTTTTCTTTTTTTCAAAGAGTTCTGGAAAAATGATCCCATGAGGAATAGAAATAGCACCATGTACAGACTGGCTTGAACACCACTCGTGAAGCTTTGCTGAGATTTGAGGAAATCTTCTTGATTGGAGTCCCGAATTACATTAAATGGGGGTGTTTGTTTTGTTTTTACTTTCTGCTTGGTGCGTCCTTCCCAGTATAGCGCACACAGATGTAGTCTGTTGGGTTGCACTTTTCTATAGAGAACCTTCCCTTCTCCACTATTTCGTGACTCTGAATGCAGTTCATCCCGTAAGGGCAGGAGGATTGAATGAACTGATGCTCCCAGGGGTCAGTGTTTGGGTACCATGATAGAAAACGCAGGGAGAGGGGTGGGGTTGTGGCTCAGTGGTAGAGCACTTGCCTAGCACTTGTGAGACACTGAGTTCAATCCTCAGCACCACATATAAGTAAATAAAAAATAAACAAAAATAAGTAAATAAAAAATAAACAAAAATAAGTATTTAAAAAAATAAAAAAAATGCAGGGAGACATATACATATGTTGTTCGTGTTCTCCAATGAATTGGAGCCGTTACATTATTGGGCTGTCGCAAGTTTTGCAGACATGGGTTGCTTTATGCAGTAAAGTTAGAAACATTTTTTTTCCCTCCCAAAGAATAGGAAGGGCCCTGCGGACCGCGCAGGCCCTTCTAGGACGGAAGGCGGGGCGGAAGGGTGGGCGGGGCCGCATGGTGGGCGGGGCCGGGCCT
>NW_026000138.1:342880-363704 GCF_001458135.2 Marmota marmota marmota | reverse complement strand
CATTCATTCTTCGCAGTTTGAATGGGCCCCTGTGAGCCAGGCGCCGCCGCCGCGCCCCGCCGAGCTGCCGCGACCGGGGCAGAGGGAGGGAGCCGCGCGGCCGCACCTGCCGGCTGCGGGCCCTTCCTCGGGCCCCGGGTTTGCTTTGGAGCTGACAGGGGCCTGGGTGCCAAGGGGGCGCCCGCGCGGCCCTCGGGCTGGGTGGGACAAGTGCCCCATCTAGGCCGGAGCTCGCCGGCGAGGGCTCAGAAAGGAGAAGTCGACGGAAACAGCTGTGGGTGGACGATGCCTTTGCTCGTGGCCCCCCCTGATTTCAGGAGTAGCGAGAAGTTTGGGTTCAAGCTGGTGTTAAGTGGCTTCACTTTTATTTTATTTTTTATTGTATCGGGAATGAAATCAAGGGGTGCTCTATCAGCGAGCTACATACATCCCGAGCCCTTCAGCATTTTCAGACATTTTTAGATAGGGTCTAAGTTGCCCAGACTAGCCTTGGACTTGGGATCCTCCCGAGTAGCTCGGAGCCCTGCTGTGGCTTCAGTTACTTGAGCCTCCGTTTCTTTACCTGTTAAATGGGGAGAGCAGTGACACCCCTTCATTAAGAGGTTGTGATTATGAATAGCTGGTACTTTGCTGGCCCAGAATTGCCCCTAAGCTGATATCAGCTCTTGGCATTTCCTCATCAGGGCGCAAATCAACATTTTTTGTAGGCCTGCTGGAGAAACTTCATGGCTTAAAAAAGAAAACAAAGTTGGTCCTTGAGATGGAGTGGAAGCCCAACAGGCTCACCATTATTATTCCTTGAAATTAAAGGTTAGTTTATGAGGAAGACCAGCAGCTGCCCTCCTTGTTATCTGGGTGTGTGGACGCCTTTTGCAGAGATTGTGGCCCAGTGACTCCCTACTGTAGGACCAGCCATCTGGGGGAGAGAACTCTAGGTGTCCAGTAGAGAGGAAGAGGTGTGGCTGAACACCCCAGTGCAAACCTGGGCAGGAGTGTGGCTCAGCCATTTTGAAGACAGCAGCCATTTGTGTTAGGTCAAAAAGAAGTCTGCCTTTTGTGCAGGGTAACCCCAGGGAACCCCATGTCTCACTTGACACTTTTATGAAGACTCTTAAGGTCAGCTTGAAATCCAGAATATTGAAGAGTTTCTGCCTGCGGGGTATCAATAAAACTAGTTTATTTTGACTGAGAATCTGGTGGTTGGAGCTTCTGGGGTAACCAGGGTTTTATCTTCATTAGAGATGATGAGCATACTAACAAAGTCTGTTAAAGGCTTTGAAAATCTGCTTAAAAGTTGCCAAGTACCTTTTTTGTTTTGTTTTAATGTACCAGCAACTCAGGGACACTTAACCACTGAGCTACATCCCTGGCCCTTTTTATTTTGTATTTTGATACAGTGTCTCACTAAGTTGGTGAGGCTGGTCTTTAACTTGTGAACCTCATGTCTCAGCCTCTGTAGTTGCTGTTGGAATTACAGGTGTGCACTTCGGTGCCTGACAATTGCCAAATGCTTTCACAGAGGAAGTCATTTAAGTCCTTATTTTTGGTGCTGGAGACTGAACCCAGGCCCTTGTTAAGCACATGCTCCACCACTGAGCTGCATCTCTTGAATTCTTGAACAGCTCAATGAGTGAGGTTCTCTTTTCATTTCACAGACGGGAATTGGGCATGAGAGAGCTGGGACTTGGACCCAGAAAAAAGTGGGCATGAAGCCCAGCTACCCTCCCCACTCCCACCTTCTCCTGTCTTGACCCTTCCCTGTCCCCTGTGTGTGCCACCTCAACAGGTAGCTGACCTGACTTATTCTGCACATGTGTATGGCCCAGACCAGCCAGGTGCTGGAGAGATTGTTTTGTTAATTTTAATGAAAGCAAAACTGGGTCCGCTAGCAGCTGTAGTTTTCAGGGTGCCTGGGCATACTATTTAGAACCAGACCTGCCTTGTGGGTTGTGAAGTTGGAGGCTGTTTAGAGAAACACCACACATTCTAATCTAGGACTAGTCTGAAATAAACCCACCCCCGTTGGCATCACGGGCCTTGCTATTCAACAGGCCTAGGTTTGGATGTCAGCCTCTGCCTCTTGCCAGCTCTGTGACCTTGGACCAGTTGCTTTACCTGTTTCTCATTTGTGCAGAGGAGGTAAATTGGAATGTTGAAAGTGACAGGTTAGGTTGTCACAGTACCTGGCACTGGATAATTGCTAGATCAATGGGAGGGAATATTTGCATATGAAAAGGATTTGTCTGGTAGGAGGTGGTGTGTGCTGCAGTAGGTGGAAGTTTGAGTAGATGGATGTTCCTTCATTCTTTCAAAAATGATTAAGGGCTGGGGGTGTAACCCCATGTTAGAGCAAATACCATACACAGGGTGCAATCCCCAGCATCCAAGTACGTAAGTAAATAAATGACAGTTATCAAAACCCAGTGTGTGTAGCACTTTTCATAATAACCAGAAAGTGGAAATATCCCAAATATCTCTCTGCTGAGTTGGGGTGGACAGAACGTGGCCTGGCCATGTAGCGGGATGTGGCTTCGCCATAGGAAGGGAAGGAGGGGCCTCGGAAGCAGTCACAGAAGCCAGCAGAAGCCAGAGGGACAGGCAGGGCCCCGTGGCCCCTGGTATTGTTCATATGAACCATTCAGAACAGGAAGCTCCAGAGAGACAAAGGTGACTAGTCATGCATGGGTCTGGGGTAGGGGACTGGGGTCACCTCCGGTGATGAAAGTCGGGAATAGATAGTGGTGGCCTCTGCCACATACTGGGTATGCTTAGTACCTCTGAATTGTACATGTTAAAATGAGCCGTGTGGCGAGGGGGTGCAGGCCTGTGAGACCCTTTCTCAAAATAAAGTAATATATATAAAGGGGGCTGGGGCTGGGGCTCAGTGGTGGAGCACTTGTCTGGCATGTGTGAGGCACTGGGTTCAAGCCTCCGCAACGCATAAAAATAAATAAAAATACAAGTGTTGTGTCCATCTACAACTATAAATAAATAGAGGGGGGCTAGGCTCGTAGCTCAGTGTTAGAGAGCCCTGCATTCCATCCCTAGAAGCAAAAGAAAAAAAAAAAAGCTTAAAATGGTGAATTTATAGTTAGATGTATGATCTTACAGATTGGTATATTATTTTATAGTTAGACATATTAATTTCCAGTTAGATGTATTTTACTGCAGTTTTGAAAAGCACAGCATCTACCTATGCAGAGCACAAGCCAGACCAAATAATCCTTCTTGGGGGACTTTTGTCGGGTGGCAGCCACAAGGAAGTAAAATGGCTGTCGTGGTATTGAGGGTGACCTTTGCTTAGGCTCAGCATGCCTGACGCTGCCCTGAGAGAGGATCTGTTGTTGTTTCTGTCACAGATGAGGAGGCTGCGGCCTAAGAGGGTGACTCTGTTGCCCACAATCCAGCGGAGTCGTGTTGGCACCCTGTCAGTGGCCAGCTCACGACCTCTGCAGAATTGAAAGTAACTGAAATGGGGCTGGCCTTGAATGAGAGGGAGCAGGCAGGGGAAGAGTGTCCCCGGCAGAGGGACAGCAAGAGCCCAGGCTCTGCTGCAGAACAGGCTTGGCATGGGCAGGGCAGGGTGACCAAGGAGAGCCAGCCCGGTCCTGCAGGTCTCGGGTCAGATGAACTAGACTCCCTGGTACCTGAAAGGTGTTCAAGAGCTTGAGGAATGAGCCCAGGGAAGGTGGTGGGGGTGTAGGTGTCCCACTGGCAGGTTGGGAGGAAGGAGCACAGGTTCTGTGTGGGTAGACGCCTGGGCAGGGCTGGGCTGGGCTGGGCTGGGACGGGATGGGACAGGACTGGACACGGGCAAGGCTCAAAGGTGGTTCAGTGTGCAGTCTGTCTGGATCTCTGGAGCACAGGTGGAGAGCCTACCTGGATTGATGGGGGGGAGCATTCTGCGTGCCGACCTGAGAAACTGCTTTCTTCCCCCAGCTCCTTGGCCGTAGTTGCATGGAGTATAATTTCAAATAATTGAGGATTTAAAAAATGTGTCTCCTGGCCTCACCCCCTCTCCTGCCTGCTTTCCTAGGGGCCGTCAGAGGCTAGGTAGGGCTCATCCTCCCTATCACTGAGTTTTGTTGGTGGCGCTGTGAATGCTGCTTTCCATGTTTTGTTTAATACAAACGTTTTGAAGACCAGACCTTGTCAGCACAGAAAGCTTAGCTCTGTTCTCTTTGAAGAACTGTAGATACCAAGTCATTTTGAAGATGTGCCATGATTGAACCCACCCTAGTGGGACGCTCCAGAGGGACCCTAGTGAGGGTCTGTCTCTACCTGCTCTCCTGCGGGCACAAAGGCAAGGTCATTGGTAAACTGGTAGAAATGGGACTGTCGAATCAAAGGCTCTGTGCATTTTTTTAAACTTTGAATTAAAATATAAGGTGCTGGGACTGGGCCTCAGTGCTACGTAGAGCGCTTGCCTGGCATGTGTGAGGCACTGGGTTCAATTCTCAGCATCGCATATAAATAAATGAATAAAATAAAGACCCATCAACAACTAAAAAAATATATAATTGGTTGTTCCATTCCCTGGAAGTCCCTTGGAGCTCCTCCAAGGTCACTACTGACCCAAGTTAGTTTTACCTGCTCCTGTCCTTCAAGGGCAGTCCCAACCCACTTTTGTTTTCAGCATGGAGAGAAGTGACTTAAGTTGTCCTCTAAACACACAGGGACTCCTTCCAGACCTCCTCAGTGAACTGTGCCATTAAACTTGAGTTTTGTCGTGCCCAGGAGAGACGGCCTGGCCCTCACAGGCCCTTGGTGCTTTTTTTCCTGGGCACCTCCTTTGCCTTCTGTGCCATTTCTCTGTTGAGCATTTGGTCTTTTTTTGTTTGTTGGTTTGTAAAGAGGTATTTTTTGCTCTTTGCAAGAAAGCATGTTGACCATAGTGGCTTGACACTTTGCAGTCCTCTTCCTCCCACCCAGAGCTGGGTCTGTGGAGGTTGATTGACAGGGCCCACGTCCTGGGGGTGGCGAGTTGTCCTGTGTGCACCTAGGAAGACGCCACACTCAAGGTAGCGCTGCCTCTATTTGGGGGGAAGATTTAAAAATACTGAAATGTTGAAAGAACAGAGCAAGAACCGCTGTGAACTCCTCACCAGGACTCGCCACTTCTCATTTCCCCCAAACCTGTTTTTCTTTTTTCTCTTTAAGCTGTAGTTTTGGCTAAGCCATTTGGAGTAACCTGGAGAACCTCCGTGCTTTCTCCTGCGGAGCCGCGGTGCTGCTGCGCCACCCAGGAACTTCCATTTAGTATCAGAATAATTTAAAAAATACAGTCCATATTCAAATTCCTTTGTAACTTTAAAAAACAGAAAATCTAAGTGAGCTGGGTGCCACGGCACACGCCTGTAATCCCAGCAATTGGGGAGGCCATCAACAACTAAAAAAATATATAATTGGTTGTTCCATCCCCTGGAAGTCCCTTGGAGCTCCTCCAAGGTCACCACTTGCAAGTTCAAAGCCAGCCTCGGCAATTTAAGCAACTTGGCCAGAGCCTGTCTGTCTGCTGGGACGTGGCTCAGCGGTTAAGCGCCCCGAGTCCAACCCCACTTCTCACCCCAAGGACTGCTATTGCATTTGGCTTTCATGCCTCTTGGTCTAACCTTGGTCTAAGGGTGTCTGCTTTGCAGGAGGGGCTTTAGGACATTGATATTTTTGAAAACCACAGACCAGTTGTACGCATTGGAGGACTGTAGCTTTATAGAGCAGTTAATTTCAGTTTAATTCACTGAAAATTTGGTGGTTCTTAGTGTGTTATAGCTTGATGCAGACATTGCCCCAGAAGATCCCCCTGCCCTTCATAGTCACTCCTCACGTCCCTGGCGCCCCCCCGATTTGCTGTCTGTGGGTTCTGCATCCGACGCAGGCAGGGGCGTGTACGTGGTCCTTCTAACGGTGTAACGGCGTCTTTCACTCTTGGTGGCTTCAGCTTCATGCCTGGCACGGGTCAGACCCTCCTTCCTGCTGTGGCAGTGCATCTATCCATCCACCGGTGGACACACTGGGTTGTCATTTATTGTGTCGCTGATGATGCCATGATCGTTCATGTGCAGTATTTTTGGGTGGCGTGTTTCCAGGGTCCTAGGATGTTCACGTAGGAGTGCCGTTGCCGGCTCCCAGGTGACCTTCTGTTTGCACTCCCACCAGCCACCTAGGAGGCTCCGTCCAAGTTCTTGTCGACACTTGCAACTGTCTGCCTTTGGATCCTAGCCATCCTGGTAGGGGAGGGCCGCTGTGGTTTGGACAGACTGGCTGCCTCTGGAAATGTCAGCCTGGCTGGGCACTGGGGTGCATGCCTGTAATCCCAGGGGCTCAGTGGTCAGGCACCTCTGGACTCAATCCCCTGTGCAAAAAAGAAGTCAAACTGAATTGCCTCGTTGGGGTCAGGCTTGGGGCCAATGTCTATGGCGAGAGTTCTACAGAGGGTGTATCTATAGCTTCTCAGGGCACACAGTGTCCATTTGTGCCCCTCCTCTGCCTGTTAGTGTGGGTCTGGGTCACTTGGTTGAGGCAGGGCAGCCCCTCAGCTTATACCACCCTTTCTCTGCCATTCCTGTTCTACATGTATGTCCCTCCATTTATGTTTATCTCACCATCTTTCCTTCCTGCCACCACTGCCCCCCCCCCCCTCAGTACAGGGTCTTGTTACACTGAGCCATGTCCCAAGCCCTTTTTTTTTTGAAAATTTTTTTTAATATTTTTTAGTTTTTTGATGGACCTTTATTTTATTTATTTGTATATGGTGCTGAGAATCGAACCCAGTGCGTCACACATGCTAGGCAAGCGTGCTACCACTGAACTACAACCTCAGCTCCTTTTTTTAAAGTTTTTGATGGACCTTTATTTTACTTATTTTATTTTTATGTGGTGCTGAGACTTGAACCCAGTGTCTCACAAGCGCTCTGCCACTCAATCCCAGCCCTCCAGCTATTTTATTTTATTGTGAGACAGGGTCTCGCTAAGTTGCTTAGGGCCTTGCTAAGCTGCCCTCCTCCTGGCTCAGCCTCCTGGGCTCTGGAGTCCCAGGCCTCTGTGGGTGAGTCCTCAGATGCCTGGGAAACCTCTCACTCAGAGAATCTCACCCCTCTCTGGCTCGCTCCAGGGGACACTTGACCTGGTTTTCCCCTGGGCCAGTTTGCGTGTGCTGGGGTGGAGGGAGATGGGATGGGAAGGCCACTGTCTGCGTGGCCTTGCTCTCCCTGCGCCAGAGGGGGCTGAGGAGCCTGGTGCGAGTGGCCTTGGCCCTCCCTTGGTGGGGGCCTCGGAATTCACACCCCCGACCCTTGTTTCAACTTTTTGTTTTGATAATTGTCCAGCGTAGGCAAAGGTAGGGAGGAGAGCAGCCTGTACCTGGGCACCATCCCCCGCCCTTCCTGCCACTCTGGGGACATCCAGCCTCTGCTTAAATTTTTTTTTTTTTTGCAGTACTATGGACCGAACCCAAGACCTCGCACCACCAGGGTGGCAAGTGCTCTGTTGCTGTTAGAGCCCCTGTGGTGGTTTTTTTTTCGGGGGGGGGGGCCTGGAATAGTATTTTAAAGAGAGCACAAGACACAGTGACGAGGTCATCTTAAGTATTTCCATCTGTGTCTTCAGTGAATTTTTGTAAAATTCGTCACCCTGATACCATTGTCACAGCTCAGAACTGTTCCTGTTGCCTAACCCAAATCCATTTCTTTTTTTATATATATATTTTTTAATTTTTAATATTTATTTTTCAGTTTTCTGAGGACACAACATCTTTGTTTGTATGTGGTGCTGAGGATCGAACCCGGGCCGCATGCATGCCAGGCGAGCGCGCTACCGCTTGAGCCACATCCCCAGCCCCAAATCCATTTCTGATTTCCCTGAAGTACAGGGTTTTTACAAAGTCTTTGAATTAGAATGCAAACAAAATCTTTGTGTATGTGATCGATATGGTCTTTAAGTCTTTGTGCTTAATGTGTTTTAGTTGTAGATGGACACTATACCTTTATTTTATTTATTTTTTTTGTGGTGCTGAGGATCGAACCCAGTGCCTCCCACTTGCTGGGCGAGTGCTCTACTGCTGAGCCCCAGCCCCAGCCCCCTTAAATCTTTTTGAATTTGTGGTGCTGGGGTTGGACCCAGCCCCCGCCCCATGTGCCCGGCAAGGGCTCTGCCACTGGGTGCACCTCCAGCCTTGTTTTTGGCCTTGAGCTTTCGATCCTCCTGCCTCAGCCTCCCTCCCGGGTGGCTGGGATTACTGCCCTCCGCTTGGCTGTAATACTGTTTTGTTTGGCTGAGAGTCTGGTCTGGTTGGTAGCAGGTGTGCTGCGCCAGGCTCTGAAGCTGGTCCCCTGCCCACATGCCTTCCCTCTCCTTTAACCTGTCCCCTGGGCCAGCAGAGCTAGGGGCTGGGCTCAGTTTGGCCCTTTGGGTCTCTGATGGATCTGCTTCCAGACCCGGGGCTTCCTGAGGCCCCAGCCCTGGAGTCTGTCTGCCTGGGTACCACGCCCGGAGCTGCCCACCGGGAGGCTGGAGAGCAGAGATGCGTGTCCCCAGGTTGGAAGCTGGAACTGAGGTGGCGGGGAGCTGGGTCCTCCTGGGCCCCACACCATCTTCTCTGGATCGCATGGCTGTCCCTTTGTCCTCATGTCTTTACAAGGACACCAGTCCTGCCAGACTCGGGCCACACCAATGCCTTAGTTTAACCTTAATCGTCTCTATAAAGGGACCCCGACTCCAAAGAGTCACCTTTTGAGGCCACACCTGTGGCCCTGGAGTTAGGGGCTCAATACCTGAATTGGGGGCACGGCGGAGGGCTTTTCACTCCCCTGGCACACCTGTCCTCATCCAGACCAGGTGCCTCCAGGGAGCAGCCAGGCCAGCCCTGCGGAAGGGACAGGGCCCCCCAGTGCCAGGTGGGCCTCCACCAGGTCCGTCTTCTCGCCCACCCTGCCGCAGGGGAGGTGGGCGCTTCTCGCCCTGGAAAAGTCCTCCCCTGGACGCGCCTTCCTGCCCTGCCAGGTGCTGCTTGGACCCACCTGCTCCTCAGGTTCAGCACCTGTGGCAGGCTCGGGTTGCACCAGAGGTGTTCTCCAAGGCGGGGTCTGATAGAGGCCACCTCCCGGCTCTTGCTGAGCACCAGGCCCCAGGCTGGGGCCTTGGCAGGTCCTGTGTTGGATCCTCCCGGCCCATTTTCCAGCTGGGAAAACTGAGGCCAGCAGGCTCAGTGGTGTGAGCAGCAATGCCCTTTGTCCCCATGGTGCCTGCTGCTGGGACACTTAGTGACACCGAGGGGTCTGCCACCTTTCCTCACAAAAGCCTCTTGTTCCCCCCCATTTGAATGAGTCGTCAGAATCGCTGCAGATGGCCCAGCATGGCCCGTTGTGGTCCCCTGTGGGTGAAGCACTGTCTGGCACCCCGAGGGAAGGGTGCCCCTCGGCTGTGCTGTGGGCTTTGCTATGGGCTTTGCTGCTGCGAGGGTGAGCCTGCCACATGGTCTCTAGTGACAGGTCGGCCTGCAGGAAGCGCTGCTGTGGGGACACTCGTGTGCAGTGGGCAGGGCAGGGCAGTCCTGCACAGGACAGCAGAGTAGGGCCGCCTAGGTTGGGTGGAGGGGAATGGGTGCTGCTCATGGGGATGATGGGAAAGTCGGAGCTGGGTTCAGGCCCTCTTGAGTTTCAGCTCTCTCCCCACAGCCCCTGGCAGCCGTGTCCAGCCTCTGGATCTGCCTGTTCTAGGTTCCTGGTGCGCGGATAGTCTTACTGCGTGTGGCCTTGTGCCTGCTGCTTTGGTGTGACTTCTTGAGGGTCCCCCATGTGGTGTGAATCAGTGCTTCATTCCTTCCTCCCGGCCCTGGGGTAACCCATCGTCAGATGTGGGACACTGTTCATCTGCTGTTGGTGGGCGTCCATGTGGTCCTGGGACAGACGGCCAGGTGCTTACCGCTAGACAGTTTCTTTTTTAGAGTGGACAATCTTGGTTGACGTTTACTGTGTGTCAAGCATCACTTAACAGTGCTGTGTGCTGAGAAGCTGGGCCGTCTCTCAAGGCTGAGAGATGGACGGCCTCACAGGACATTTTGGGGTCAGGGCTTCTGTTGGAATGTTGGGTGTTAGCGGGAGTTCTGACCATTGACCCTGTGCTCGCCGCAACCAGGCGAGGTGGGTGCTAGTCCTCACCTGGCAGCTGGAGCCCTGAAGCCCGGGGACCTAGAAATCTGTAAGGTATCCCGTGGCTGCCCAAGTGAGGCCGAGCTCACTTGACCGAAGGTTGTGCTCTCCTGGCTGATGATCTAACCCCACCCCTCTCTCCTAGTCTTTCCAGAACTTAAAGTACTGTAGTTAAGCCACACCTTGTGCCCGCTGGTGCCTGTAATCCCAGCTACTTGGGAGGCTGAGGTGGGAGGATTGCTCCCAGGAAGCTGTCATGCTGGAGTTTAAAGAATCTGTCCTCTTGATGTCAGAGTTACTCCCTCGGAGGGCCAACCTCCAGGTGAACTAGGTTTGGGACAGAAACTCTCATTTTATGTATTTTTACCTTCATTTTATTTATTGATTTTTATGTGGTGCTAAGGATCAAACCCAGGGCCTCTCGCACGTGCTAGGCGAGCGCTCTTCTGCTGGGCCACCACCCCAGCCCCAGAAACTCCCACTCTTTAGAAGTGAAAAACCAGGCAAAGGAGCAGAGACCTGGCCAAGAGTAAGCAGGACTGCTGGAGCAATGGCAGTCACAGTGCTGCTGCTTTGAGGCTTCATCCCCTAGAAATGCCTCTTGGCCTTGGAAGGGAGAAGCTGCGTGTTGCCAGATCCTGCTCAGCAGTTGACCTGCTGTCCACTCACGCCAAGTTCAAGTTCTTCCCTGGGCTTCTCAACCACTCTCATTCCATCTGGGTGGCTCACCCTCCTGTGGAGGTGTCATCTCCTGAGCTCAGCACTCACTTCTTGACCAGATTAGGACGATGGTGGTGCCATGGCCAACTTCATAGAGACCATTTTCTTGTTTCTGCAGTTTTTGACCCGGCTGACTGAGAGGTTCGTGCTGGGAGTGGACATGTTCGTGGAGACCTTGTGGAAAGTCTGGATGGAGCTCCTGGATGTCCTTGGACTTGATGGTAGGTGTGGGGGACACTCAGGTGAGGGCTGTCTTAATGTGGCCCAGTGGTGCCGTGTCAACCCTGAGTGCGTTGTCAGCCTGGCGTGGGAAAGTTGAAGGCGGAGAACCGACATTGCTAGTGAATCTTCTCATTTCAGCAGCTGTGCATGTGAGTGACCATCAAGACCTTCACCTCCCAGGCACCCTATGGGACGAGGCATGAGGGGGTCATGCCCTCTGGGGAGTTCCCAGGCAAATCAGAGAGACCTGGTTTGCTGGGATCCATTAAAAAAAAAAAAAAAAAAAGCTAATTGTTTAGGGAGGGAGATTTCATGGAAAATCAGGCACTCACAGAATCATCAGGACACCTGCGGGGTCGTGGGGACCCCCGGGCCTGCTGGGGTGCAGCTGCTGGGGTTGTTGAGTCCAGGGGCAAGGTCATGGCTGGGAGTTGGGCCCAGGAGGCTCCTGCACCACCACAGCACCTGGATTTGCCCTGTGCTGCGGGGCAGGGGCAGGGCCGTGTTGCCGCAGCCAGCGGGAGTGCGGGTGGCCAACGGCCTGCTGGGCCGAGGTGCCGCGCGGTTCACCTGAGCAGTGCCAGTCACTCTCAGCCAGGAGGAGGGTCTGGGGCACTTCCGGCCCTTGCTGCCCTCTGGCGAGGATTTCAGTATTAGGGTTGGCTGGTGGCAGGGCAAGGTGGTGAGGGGCTCTGTGTCTGGCCGCCCCACCCTTGTGCCTTCCTTCCTGGGTGACTGTCCCCCTCTCCCCAGGGCAGGGTGGGTGGCAAAGCCTTCAGTGTTCATCCAACGGCTTCAGGAGCTGGCCTGGGCACGGCCCTACTACATGCTGGCTTTTATGCCCAGAGCATATGCCCTTCTCCCACTTGAGGTCTCCCATGGTGTCCCCTGCGTCAGCATGAAGCCTCTGTCCAGCTCTTCCCAGCTCGCCTGCAGGGTGCCGGCTCCCGGCCATCCTGGGGACGCAGGCCCTGGGCAGTGGGCCATCTGGGGGGTCCCTGGGCAGGCCCTCTTCCCACCTCTGCCACATGGCCCTGCTATGGCCTCTCACTCCATCAGGAGTCTGCGGTCGCCTCCGGGGTGGGTGGTCACCAGGAGAGCTGCAGGACTCCACCTAGCAGTATCCTCACAGCTTGTTCTACTAGAGCCAAAGGACACCAAGCACGTCTAGAGAGAGAAGCTGCCGGGGAGCCCAGCAAATGCTGGCTTCTGGAGCCCCCTTGACTCAGTCAGGACAAACTGACCCCTCAGTTGTGGGTTGTGCACCTGAGGCTGCGTAAGCTGTGCTCTTCCAGTGGCCCCATTAGACGGTCAGCACCCGGGTCTGTATGGGGCTGGTCACATGGACACTGCCCACTCGTACCAAAGGCCGGGCTTCTAGCAGGCAAGCAGGCCGCACCAGTTAGCTGTCATTGCTGTGACCAAGACACCTGACAGGAGCGGCTGACAGGGGAAAGCTCACTCTGGGCTCCTGGTTTTAGGAGTTTAGCCCCTGGTGGGCTGACTCCATAGCTGTGGGCCCAGGGGGGCAGAACACCTGGTGGAATGGCAGTGGGAACACTGCTCACCTTGCAGTGGCCGGGAAGCGGAGGGTGGGAAGGGGCTCGGGGAAGATGCAGCCGTCCAGGGGACCCCCGTGGCCCAGCTCCCGGCCCTCCCACCGAAGTCCCTGCCCTCCCACCGAAGTCCCTGCCCACCCAGCTGTCCCACCAGGATGGACTGATCACCCCACAGCGCTCATGATCACTTCACCTCTAGACCTTGCTGCAGGGACGGGAGCAAGGGATGCCCTACATGCAAACTCTAACTCGGATGTTCCCCGGGGACTGCCCTGGGCGTGTTCAGCCTGGCCTGTGTCCTGCCCACCTGCTGGCTCTGCCTGGCACAGAGGGGCCTTCTGTTTATACTAAGGGCAAGAAGACTGTCAGTCCTGTGGCCTCGCCAGTCGGGGTGGCCTTGCCAGTCAGGGTGGCCTTGTGTCCCTGGGACGTGTGAGTGGGCCCTTGTTTGGGAACAGGTCTGTACAGATGTGAGCAAGCTTTGGGAAGGTCACCTCGGATTCGCGTGGCCCTCGCTGTTTCGACAGTTGTCCCATAAGAAGTGGGAAGTTTGGGTGCAGACACATCCAGGACAGGAGATGGGTGAGGCAGCCCAAGCTGTCACCAGGTGGGCACAGGGAGCACAGCTCTGATTTCAGACCCGGGAGCTCACAGAGCCCTGGCACTGCTCGGGGGTGCGCTGGTCACGCTCTGCCATCAGTCCCCAGCCTCCAGGAGGCCGCCTCGCTGCTCCATCAGGGAGCCAGGCAGCACGGGCCTCCTGAGGATGCCGTGCAGTGCTCAGCCCCTGGGGCCTGGCTGAGCCAACACAGCCCCAGACGCAGCAATCGCGTGCAATGCTGCAGGAGTCCTCGCTATGCTGCCTGGAGGTCAGCCTCTGGGCCTTCCCTCCCAGTCAGGGAGCCCTGGAGAAGAACCTGTAAGACCTACAGTGTGGGAGCATGCCCCTGGCCATGGCCGAGCACCAGAGCAGCCACCTGCAGAGGCTTCCCCAAGTTCCGGCTTTGTCCTTTCTGCTCCACTCACAAACCTCAGGGTACTGGGAGGCCCTAGGAGGCCGTGGGGCAAAAAGGTCTCCGTGCACAGAATGCTCCCTGGAAACTGTGGGCCGGAGGTGAACGCGCTGGACCAAGGGCTTCTGAGCACGGTCGGCTGGTTTCCTTCATAGTTTTTCAGGGGGGTGGCCCAGAGCAGTCCAAAAGGAGCAAACACGGCATTCAGTTTTCCAGGTGGTGGCGGATGTCTATGACCCTAGCAACTCGGGAGGCTGAGGCAGGAGGATCACAAGTTCCAGGCCAGCTCAGCAACTCAGCAAGACCCTGTCTCAAATTAAAAAATAAAAAGGGCTGGGGTGCAGCTCAGAAGTCAAGCACCCCTGGGTTCAATCCGTAGCACTGCAAGAAAGTTCTGATTAGTAAAGGATTAAAAAAAAAATGGTGAAATTAGTTTTGAGAAGGTATTTTTATTAATAGAGTCAGAATGTCACCTTCTCAACTTGTAATCAGCATAGAAATCACACATTTTTCAGGTACAGGCTGAGCACCCCATACAGAAAGTTCAAAGTCATGTTTTGAAATCTGAACCTTTTTTCTTTTCCCCCTCTTTTGAAGGCTTGGGGTGGAACCTAGGTGTCTTGTGTGCTAAGCACACACTTGTCTACTGAGCCACACCCCAGCCCCTGAGATCTGAAACTTTTAATCACCAATATAACATTAAAATCGTCTCATGTTTTGGAGCATTTTAGATCTAGGGTACATGGACTAGGGGTGCTCAGCTTGGTGAAATCTGCACACCTGTTCCAAAATCTGAAAAAAACTGATCCAAAACGCTTCTGGTCCCAGGCATCTTGGATGAGGGTGCTCGACCCGAGCCAGGTCTTGGAATCTGGTCTGGATTGGCTCTCTGGGCACAGCTCATGGGAGAGGGGCATAGACGATGGGCAGACCCCGGGGGAAAGCCATGTGAGACGCAGCGGGGGCAGCTCACGATGCTTGCCAGCAAGCACAGAAGCCAGGAGGGGTCCTGCCCTCCCGCTGAGCATCAGCTCAGATCTTTGGCCTCCAAATTATGGGGAACTGGCGTCAGTTGCTTTAAGCCCCTGGGTTTGTCACTTGGTTGTGTCAGCTCTAGAAAGCCAGTCCAGTATCCCTGGGCTCTGGCTGGATCACAGGTCCTGGTGTTCTGTCGGGGGTTGGAAGAGCTAGGAGTGAGGTGGCCTCTTTTAGGGTTTGTTGTTGTTTTTGGTACTGGGGATTGAGGTTGGGGGAAACTCAACCATTGAGCCACATTCCCAACCTTTTTTTATTTTTTATTTAGAGAAAGGGTCTCGTGGAGTTGCTTAAGGCTTCTCTAAGTTGCTGAGGCTGGCTTTGAACCCATGGTCCTCCTGCCCCAACCTCCTGAGCTGCTGGGATTACAGGTGTGCACCATCATGTCCCTGAGAGTTTGCCTCTGAGCGCATCCCTTGGTTGACATGATTGTTCCTGCTGCAGCTCGGGGGTGTAGAGGGTAGGGTGGCCGTGTTGGCTGCAGGTGACCAGGGGGTCCTGGGGATGGAATCAGGCCCTTGAGCATGCTAGGCAAGCTTGTGCCACTGAGCCACACCCAGCCTCTGCGGATGTCTGTATCTGCTGATCACCTGCCGTAGTCTTTTGGTAGCATGGCACGTGTTATGTGGCTTTGGACCTGTAGTCTGGTCCAGTGGTTCTCAAAGTAAGCCCTGAGGGATGCCAGGAGGGTCTTTGAGCCCCTTCCAAGGAATCGCTCCCTTTCCCAGTGACACCTCTGGGTTGAACACATACTTGAGTAATTTTTTTTGTATCGATCGTTTGGGCCTAAACATCCTGTGCACCTTGGTCCTGCCTGTTTGTTTGCTCTTTCTATGGGTGCTGGGCTTGCGTGGCTGGCCTTCTGTGAGGGGCTGGGCTCTTCCCACAGGCCGGCTGTGGGGAGACCTGGGGGTGCAGGAGAGTGCCCCCGCTCTCTGCTGTCGGTTCTGCAAGGCGCCTGAGTTTGCCTGTCGTCTTAATCATGGGTGCGATGAGAACGTCCCCTAAGCTGGGGGGACTACAGCCTGATGCCCACAGTTCTGGAGGCTGGGAAATCCAAGGCCAGGGCACCCGCAGATTTGGTATCTGGTGAAGGCCTTTTTGTCACGGATAGCGTCTTCTCCCTGTGTCCTCGCGTGGTGGACGGGGTTGGACAGCTTCCTGGGGACTCTTCCATGAGGGAAGAGTCAGCCCCATCGTGGTCAGTCACCTCTAGAACTTCCTGTGGCCGTCATACTCAGGGTCTGGATTTCAGTGCAGACTGTGGAGGAGACATGAACCCAGCACCTGCAATGGCGCATCGTTGCTAGGAAGTGAGTGAATCTCATCAAGGCTTAGCTGTCACCAACAAGTTGCTAACCAAGTTCTAGTTTCTCCTGGTGGGTGGTGCTGGGTGGCCACGTGAGCAGAGGTTCCTGAGGTCTGCTGCTGAGGGCAGAGGGCCGGGCAGGGGCTTCCGGAGTTGCGGAGACTCCTCCTCCGTGGGGTTTGGTGTGAGGGTTGGCTCCAGGGCCAAGGCCATGTGCAGTTGAGGGCCAGGCGGTGCCCAGGAAGGCTCCTGTGGAGGACTGTGGCTTTCAGGGAGTCCTGGTGGCCCCCATGTTCAGTTGGGCTTCTGTTCATGGGAGTGGGCTCTGGGCCTGAGCCCTGCACTGGGCGGTGATCTGATCGTTTGCAGGGGCATCAGAGACGGGGGCCCCGGGTCTGAGGCCCTCGCTCACTCTTGCTCAGGGTCCTGATGGCTGCTCCAGCATGTCCCCACATACTCCACCCCCATCCCCAGACACATGGAGCTTATTGCACCTAAGCTGCAGGACCCCAGGGTGTGACCCTTAGATCGGCAGCAGCAGCAGCCTCACCCTGGACCAGTGCAGACCTGGCACAGCCCTGCCGAGTCCATGTCCTGGGCAGGGTTGGCGGTGTGGTGTCCTGTTTTCCCTGGAGCTCTGAGGCCCCCTCGAGCCTCAGGGTGGCTGCCGTGGGGGAGAGGCCTTGGAGAGGACTGCCGTGGGCGTGGTCAGCTGCTCCGTGCAGTAGCAGGCGGCGCCAGAGTGCAGACCTCTGGGGAGACTGGCCTGCAGAGATGACCAAGGGCCACGGCCATGGCACTCCTGGGTTAGAGGGGGCCAGAGTAGTGGCCCTGTGGGGCAGGGAGGAAGCAGCTCTAGATGTGTTCCTGGGTAACTGGGAAATCAGAGCCATACCCTGGAGTCACCTCAGCTTTGTGGCTTTGGGGAGGACCATGACTGTATTGAGAGATGTGTTGTGGTAGGGGCTGGGGATGTGGCTCAAGTGGTAGTGCGCTCGCCTGGCATGCATGCGGCCCAGGTTCGATCCTCAGCACCACATACAAACAAAGATGTTGTGTCCCCCGAAAACTAAAAAATAAATATTAAAAAATAATTCTCTTTCCCTCTCTCTCTCCCCCTCCCTCCCTCTCCCTCTCTCTCTCTGAAAGAAAGAAAGAAAGATGTGTGGTGGGATTCGGTGCGTCTATTTTCCAAATGATTCAGCCTGGAAAAGTAGTCAGTGTGGAGAGACGGGCAGAGGTGGCACGCTGGAGGGCCGCTTGGCCAAGGCGGTCTCAGTAGGGATGTTCCTCTCTTCTTTCAACTTTCTATCTGAGTTGGGCACACAGAGCTCCCATTTCTCCGTTCCACAACCCCCTGCATGGGGATGGAACCCAGGGTCCCACCCAGGCAGACAAGCCTAGACGAGTGCCCTGCCCTGACCCCGCCCCAGCCTCCACCCCATTCCTACAGGAACCCCACATGTAAGTCACAGGCCCAGAGGAACAGAGGCTTCAATCACAGTGGCCTAGCCAAGATGGTGTGTTTCCATCTTGTGCATGACATTCACAAATAGGTGGTCAGGAGGTATGGTGGCTCTGCTGCGCCTCAGGCCACCACACCTTCTATTTTTTTGTCCCTTCCATAGGCAACTTCCTTTTCTTCAGGCACCAAGATGGCTTCTCCAGCTCTAGCCATTGAATCCATTCCATCAGGTAGAGAGAGGAGGTGGTAAAGGGCACCTGTCTGCTCCTTTTGTAGAAAACTTCTTGAAGTTTCCATTTACCTCCTCTTGGCAAGAAACTTAGTTACAGAGCTGTAAAGAAGGCTGGGAAGTCTCTATCTTAGGCAGCTGTGCACCAGCCTAGGGTGGAAATTGAAGGACGACTAATAGGCTCTGCCCAGTGTTAAGGCATTTTAATGCCATTTTCTTTCTCTTTTTTTTGCAGCACAGGGATGGAACCCAGGGCCTCGTCCGCGCTAGGCAAGTGCTGCACCACTGAGCTGCGTGCCCCACCACTGAGCTGCGTGCCCCCGGGAGGTGTTTAGGCCTGTACCTTGCAGGAGGTCCCAGGAGGGCTCTCCTGTGTCTTCCCACAGGGCTTAGTGTTGAGGCCAGGGCGTGACTCACCGCGGGTGTTTGGTGTGTCGCAGGCGCCTTTGAAGCCCTGGCCCGGGGACTAACTGGCCTGTCCTGTGCTCTGTTCACAGTCTCCAGCCTCTCCCAGTACTTCAGCCCAGCCTCTGTGGCCAACAGCCCTGCGCGAGCCCTGCTGCTGGTGGGCGTCGTCCTCCTGGCCTACTGGTTCTTGTCCCTGACCCTGGGCTTCACCTTCAGCATCCTGCACCTGGTGTTCGGCCGCTTCTTCTGGGTGGTGCGGGTCCTCCTGTTCTCCATGTCCTGCGTGTACATCCTGCACAAGTACGAGGGCGAGCCCGAGAGCGCCGTGCTGCCGCTCTGCCTTGTGGTGGCCGTGTACTTCATGACCGGGCCCATGGGCTTCTACTGGCGCAGCAGCCCGGGCCCCAGTGTGGAGGAGAAGCTTGAGCACCTGGAGAACCAGGTCAGACTGCTCAACATCCGCCTCAACAGGGTGCTGGAGAGCCTGGACCGCTCCAAGGACAAGTGAAGGTCAGCCGGCCGGCTGGGTCCGCCGGCCAGAAGACAGAAGAGGAGGAGAAGAGCAGCAGCAGCAGCCCCCAAGCAGTCTCAATAAACACCGTGCGCGCAGGAGCCGCTTGGTGAGGTGTCTCTAACTGCGTGTCAACCTAGGACCCGGTCCAAGAAGGATGCGAGACCATTTACGTAGACTACACGCCATGTGTCATTAGTAGAGAAAATATTTTTTAAACAAAGGATATAACCCTATTAGCTGTACAGTAAGAGAAATTTATCTGTGCATAGAACATAAAGTTAATTTTTTCAAGCATTTAAATACATCTTTTGTAAGGTTTTTAAACAAGGGCAGATTGAGTCAAGTTTATGAGAACTTCACACTGAAGGGGAGAATATGCTAATTTGATCTTTTTAGAGGAGTTTAAATGCCAGTGTTTGTTTCTGCAATGTTCCAGTGGTGGGTGAGGTCTGTGCTTTCTCTTTGTGGTGCAGGACTGTGAGCTTTATTGTGTGTCCTGGTGGCTGATGTGGACTTGGTGGGTGGGTGTTGTCACTTCTAAGCGGGGCCAGTTGAGCTTGAGGCTGGAGCTCAACTTCTTGGATCCTGGGAACCCCGCCAGTCCTGTCAGTCATATTTTCTAAATGAAGAAACCATCATTCGTGGGAGCCCTGGGTCTTCCTGCCCCTGTGTCGTAATGCATTTAACCTCAGCATTTCTGGAAGGAGAATGCACGGACTGAGCCAAGAAGCTCAGGGATTTGGGACTTGGCGCTAAGCCGCCTGGTGGAGCCTTGCAGGCCGAGCAGGCTCCTGGAGCCGCCTGCCTTTGCCACTTGGGGGTGAGGCCTGTGTGGGAGAGCTGTCCCCGAGGGCGTTGTCCCCGAGGGCGTCTATCCCCTGGCCCATCTTGCCCAGGTGACTTGGGATCTTGGGGGACAAGTGAAGGCCATGGCTGGTACCACTGCACCGTCTTCCGGTCCTGCCGCTGCTGCTTCTCCCGTTCTCAGGAGAAACAGGCCCTGGAGGGGATCAGAATTGTTTTTCTGGAAATCTTCACAACCCACGTGTTGGTTGCTTTCTGTGCAGGATCCTTTGGGTGGGCTCTGGGGCAGCGGGGAACACTGCAAGTGGACGGCTGGGGCATCCCAGGCGAGGCACGGGATGGGGGCTGGTGGACTCGCCCTTTGCTGGACCCTGTCGGGCGAGGCGATGAGCCCTGGCGGGATGAGGCTCTGGAGTAGGTGGGGTTGCAGCTGCACATTGTGCCCCTCCCTGGGCCCACGCAGCCTTGTGTGGCGGTGCCTCTGCTCTGAGCACAAGGCCCCAGGTGCCATCTGGAATGCACTGTGTATGCCCGACTCTCGGAGCTGTGCATCAGTGACCCTCCCTTTTCCTTTTCAAGTACCGGGAGGCAGAGGCAGATGCTTCAGAGGGTGCATCTGAAGGTCTGTCCCCAAGGTGTCCCTGACTCAGACTCCAGCTTTGGGTTCGCTTCCTGGGACCCACCCCTGTTCTGGGGCTGGCTTGGGCGAATCTGTATTGATTGGCATCCAGTTTTGTTGTTTAGCTGTCCCCTTATACATGCAGCCTGAGGCCCTCGTAGGCCTGTTTCCTTGCGTGCGTCTGGCTGTGCCATGTGTCTGGCTGTGCCAGGTTGTGGTACCCAAAGATGGCTTTGCACACACCTTGGTCGGTTCTGTGCACAGTGCTGGTGGGTCCTGCCCTGCAGGGGCTCCTCTGCCTGAGGTCATCATGCCTGAGCTGTCCCCTGGTCCAGGTGTGACATCCACCCCAACCTTTGCCCACATTCCTCCCGCTCTAGAGCCATCATCTTTTTAACTCCTGGGCAGTCGGAAGGCGCGTGCCTCTGGGTGCTGGCGGGGCGAGGCCAAAAGTCACTGTGGAAAGCACACAGTGTTTTCTTCAATTTGGCCACGTATCAGCTCTGAAGCCACATTTATAGTTTGATATACTCAAGTAAAAGATGTCTTCGTTTTTAATGAAGAAACTATCATTAACCAGTATCATTTCAGGGTAGAACATTATTTGAAATTCTGATAGAAACCCTGAGATGGTAGGTTTAAGGTTTGTCTTGGGTTTTGGTGCTGAGGTGGAACCCAGGGCCCTGCTCCTGGCTGTGTAAGCGCTTCACCACTGAGCCCAGCCCTGCCCCAGCCCAGCCCCAGGCCCCACCGCCCCTCCTACCCCCTCCACCCCTCCTGCC
>NW_026000138.1:329188-341896 GCF_001458135.2 Marmota marmota marmota | reverse complement strand
CAGGCGTGCCCACTGCACCTGGCTATTTGGGTGTATTCTTAACCCCACTCGTGGAACCTTGTAGAGTATCTGGCCTCCCCCCAACATCTCTTTCTTCTCTCTTTTGTATGTGAAAAAATGTATTTTTGTACCATAACTCATAGCCTCGAGGAGAGACCTTTTTATACCGTCAGGCCTGTAGAATATATTAGTGCAGCACTTCACTGAATGTGATATTAAAAAAAAAAAACCGTTTTGATGGCAACTGCTACGACTCTGTCATGATTAAGGGTCAATTTTTTAAATATCTCAAAGTTAACCAGTGTTTATTTCCCAGAGCTTCAGTATCACAGTAAGTACTCGCTTTACCAAGGACAGAAAGGAGCCCAGGAAAGGAAGAGGGGGCCATCTCTGGAGCACTGGGTCTGGGTGGCCACCTGGGTGGGGCATCTGGAGCTGCTGTGGGTGCAGAAGCCTGGCCCAGAGCGCTGCCCAGCACCTGGTGGCCTTATCCAGCTCTTGCTTTGTGAGTGGCTCCCTGTGGTCTCTGGCATTGAAGTACAGCCATGGGGCGTCTTGAAAACTGGCCTAGTGGATGGTGCCCAGGGCTTCCTCCACACCAGTGGTTGGTGATAGTACCTGGAGGTGGCTGCCATTGGAAAATTTTAATATGGGTCCCCATTAGGCCACATGGGTCACGACCAGAGGGATGGGAAACTGGGACAGGCCTGGGTGCTGGCCAGGAAGTGACCAGATGGGAACTGAGAACATGGGGATTGGGTGAGAGGCCAGGAGAACCGTAGCAGAACTTCTTCAGGGACAGTGACACCTGCTCCGGCCACTCGTTGGTCCTGGGGTCAGCGGGCCTGCAGGGGGTTAGGAATGACTCGTGGAGATGACTCTCCATAGCGTCTGGGGACAGGGCTGTGCCTCGTGGCCAGGGGCATCCTGAAATGCTTCCTCTCCGCAATCCTTGCTAGTTTGTTTGTTTGTTAGGACCTGGGGATTTAACCCAGAGACAATTTACCACTGAGCCACATTCCAGCCCTTTTTATTTATCATTTCAAGACAGGGTCTAAGTTGCTCAGGTTCTCACTGTGTTGCTGAGGCTGACCTTGAACTTGTGATCTTCCTGCCTCCACCTCCTGAGCTGCTGGGATTACAGGCGTGTGGCACTGTGTGCACTTCTTGCTAGTTCTTAAGATGCCTTGATGAGTGACATCTGGCTTCCAGGTAGACACTGATAGTTTCTCCTGGTGGGTTTTGAGTCTGCCAGTCACAAAGCCAGCTCTTGCCATCCATCTTGCATTAGAGGGACCTCCAAAGTCTCCTGAGTGTTGAGCCCCCCTACCCCTTTTTGCTTGCCAGGCCGTGGATTTTTAGAAGGCATATTATCATCCTGGGGAACTTTTATTTTTGGCTCTTTGACTGCTTGGACTTCTTGCTCTTTGCTTGTGAATAGCTGAATTGTGTGCTTTTTACAGGACCCAACACAGTCCCCTTAAAATTGTCAACGTGGACCTGGTACCTGGGGACGCTCAGCACCTGCATTCCCATAGGTGGCCACGCCCCAAACCAGTTCTCCGGTAGCACAAAACCTTGAATTTAAGTGTTCAGTTGGAAATAGGTTGCCAGGTAAAACAGAGAAGGGTTAAACTTGAATTTCAGATAACCCAGCAGGGCCTTCGCAGCAGAAGGCCGCAAGTCTTCATGTTGACTGAGATGCGTTGCAGCTCACACTAGAAAGGGCTGGTTTGTCTGACACCCACTTTGGCAGGTGTCCTGTGTCACCCATTGGGTTGGTAGCCCTTGCGGGGTCCAGTCTCCACCCCAGCCGGAGCCAGGGTGTCCCTGGGCGCTGAAACTCCTTTCCTTAGCAAACATTTGCAGAGAAGACTGCCCACGGCTCCATAGGGGGCAGTTTGGAGTGGTCATTGGGGTGCTGCTGCAGGCAGCCTGGGCAGTCCATGGCTGGGAGCCCAGCAGTGTTGGGACAGGAGCCAGGATGGACAGCGTAGCACTTGGTAGGGACAGTAGTGCTGGTGAGAAAGAAACAGGATGAGTAGACACAGTCCCGTTGCACAGACCAGTCTTTTAAACAGTTTTTAATGAGGCTATAATCAATAATGACTGGCACGTGTTCTGAGGGTGCAGCTTGCTAACCTTTGATGGACATCTGCTGGCTGCCGTGGTGCATGCTTGGAATCCCAGTAGCCAGGGAGGCTGAGGCAGGAGGATCGCAAGGTCGAGGTCAGCCTCAACAACTTAGTGAAACCCTGTTTCAAAAAATGAAAAGGGCTGTGGAAGTAGCTCAGGGATAGAGCACCCCTGGGTTCAATGCCCAGCACCCCTCAAAACAGACATGTATCTACACTTGTAAAACTTACCCCTGTTGTTGGGGAGCCTGATCATCCCCCTCACAAGCCCCTGGTGGCCTTTTTTTTTTTTTTAAATGTATTTATTTATTTATTTATTTTAAGAGAGAGGAGAGAGAGAGAGAGATGGGGAGAGAGAGAGAGAATTTTTTAATATTTATTTCTTTTTTAGTTATTGGCGGACACAACATCTTTGTTTGTATGTGGTGCTGAGGATCGAACCCGGGCTGCACGCATGCCAGGCGAGCGCGCTACCGCTTGAGCCACATCCCCAGCCCCCCCTGGTGGCCTTTTGTGGCGATTCCTGTCCCTGCCCCTAGGTAATCACTGAATTGCTCTTTGGAACAGTCTGTGTGTGGCTGGAGATGGAGCTCAGGGTCCTACACATGCTGGGCAAGCACTCTCTACACCTCTGGTTGCTTGTTTGACTCTTGTATTTGGTGCCAGGGACTGAACTTGGGTGCCTAACCACTGAGCTACATCCCCAGTCCTTTTTATTTTGAGACCAGTTCTCAAAAGTTGCTGAGGGGCCTCACTAAGTGGCCCAGGCTGGCCTCAAACAGGTGATCCTTGTGCCTCAGCCTCCTGAGTTGCTGGGATTACAGGGGTGAGCCATCATGCCGGAAACTTTTTTTTTTTTTTAAACTGCACATCACTCATGGCATCAATGATGCTAGTGTGGATAGTGCTAAGGTTAGCTCCAAATGCCACCTAAGCATACCTTGACCTCCACTGTCCAGGAATCAAGAGCTTGCAGGTGTTGGCATGGAACCCCGTTGGGAGGTTTAGCGCACAGCATGGTGTAAGTCACTCATAGGGTAATCTGTAGAGACAGGAGTTCGGTGGCGCTATGGATGGACACCACATTCACGTGTGGAAGCCCTGTCCTAGTGTGGTGGTGGAGAAAGGATTGGGTTTGGACAAGGTCTAAGTCACCCAATCTCTATAGTTGTTTTTTTTTTTTTTTTAAACTATTCATTCATTCGTTGGTACCAGGGATTGAACCCAGGGGCACTAAGCCATATCCTGAGCCGCTGGGATGACAGGTGTGCGCCCTGTGCCTGGCTGCAGTATTTCACCAAAGCAGCCATGTGGAAAAGGGCACCGGCAGGGTGTGCCCTAGTGGCAGTGCACCAGGGTCTGGCTGCCATCTGCAGCAGAGGGCTGGTCCCTGAGTCCCCCGAGAGAGCAGTCTGGCTGCCCGTGGGATGTGCTGGTGTAGGCAGAATTGCTGTGGGTGACAGGTCCCCTCGGTGGCTGGAGAGGTCGCGGCTGTTAAGTGGTCCACTTGGTGGAGAGGCGCTGGCGTGTCCGTGTGTGCACGCGTGAGTGAGTGTGCGTGTGAGTGTGTGCACCTCGCAACTCCACCAGTGCTGGGTTCCGCTTCCTGCCCTCCCTGTGGCCTCTGCTCTCAGCCAGGAGGAGCCCAGGTTCCGTCCAGCCTGAGGACAAGGGAGGGGCCGCAGCCTGCTCTGGAGCATCTCCAAGTGGCCGCGACTCTGCAGGCACCAAAACATCCAGCGTTTGACAGTGTATTGAATGTGTATCTTATTTTTTTAATTTATTCTAATTATTTATTAGAATAATTATAAGATAGCAGAATTGAGTTTACTTCAAAAGCAATAAGCCCTTAAACTTAGATGTTCACGGCTTCCAAAATACTGAGTTTTGAACATTCGAGAATAAAGTGCAGTTCTGGAAACGGGGGGGTATTGCTGTGTGAGGGCAGCCATGCGCATGAGTGCTTGGGTGCCCACGCGCCCACGTGGGGTCACTGCACTGTCTCCAGGAGAGTGTCTCCAGGACCTGCTGCTCTGTTGGAGTCCACCTCCAGCAGAGCAGCAGGTCACATGGCCCCCCCTGGTGGCCCCTCCCAGGCCCTGACACCTTCTGGACCCTGCTGAAGGCCTGTCTGCTGCCACTCCTGCCACTCCTGGACCCTGGCATCCTGGCCTGGCCCTCGGTGCCCTTCTGCCTCTAGCACCCAGTCTCCACTAGATGGCATCCTCTAGTGGCACTGCATTTCTGGGTGTCATTTCCCATCCTTGGTGTGGACGCCTACTTCAGTGGCTGCCAAAGGGGGCAATGGTAGTCGCAATGGTAGTCGCTGCTGAGATTTAAAATCCATCAGGTAACCCCACTTCCGGACCAGCCCAGGACAGACGGATGGGCAGACTTCCACAGGACGCATTTGAAAACCTGCAGAGTGTTGAGCAGGAGAGAAAAAAAAAAAAAATCAAGGGAATGAGGATGTCCCAAGTGGAGAGGCACTGTCCCTTTTCTCCTCTTGTGCTTTAGAGAGTAGAGAGTCTGGGGCCATTTCTGGGGCCACTTGGTGCTGTGTTGGATTGGCCGACCTTGACCAGCGATGGAGAGCTGGTCAGGGGAGGTGGGAGAGAAGTTTCGAAAGGCCACGGTGGACGGCCCTCCCCGCCTGGGGAACGTGAGCCTGTGAGCCTCCTGTTTTCTGGATAGAATCCAACATTGTGGCTTATAGCGGCCGTGAACTTAGCCAGCTGACTGTTTTGTGAAGACAGTCTCCCGGGCCCATGGGCACATGGCTCACTCATCATCTGGGCACCACCTGGGTGGGTCTCTGGTGCAGAGAGAGTCAAGTGGTCCCAACAGGGCTGCAGAGCCTACCGTGTGTATCTATGACCCTTTACAAAAAATGTCCACGGCACCACCTAGACCTGCATGGCTAATGAGCACCTGGAGTGTATCCAGCACAAATGAGGACGTGCTGTAAGCAGAATACACTGGGAGTTTCCAAGACACAGTACCAAAAAATATGCAAAAATATTTTTTGTTGTTTTTCCAGGGATTGAACCCAAGGGTGCTTTAGCACAGAGCCACATCCTCAACTCTTTTTATTTTTTTTAATTTTGAGATAGGGTCTCACTAAGTTGCTGAGGGCCTCACTAAATTGCTGAGGCTGGCTTGGAACTTGTAGTCCTCCTGCCTCAGCCTCCCAATCACTGATATTACAGTTATATGCCACTGTGCCTGGCTCATCTGCTCCTTTTTAATTGTTAAGCTGCTAGAAGGTCTTACTATGCTCAGGTGGCTCACAGTGTGTGTATCAGATGGCATTGGACTAGATGAACACCACGAGGACAGAGCCCCATGTCATAGCTTCAACTTCAATCCCTTGGGCTTAGGAGTTGAAGCAGGGTCAGAGCAGTTTGTTCCTCTGCCATTAGAATGGTCCTTGAGGAGGGAGGGAGCCTGGGGAAGTCACAGGTGCTCTGTACACACTAGTCCTGAGTCTCAAGACTTGGGACAGTCATTCGTTTCCACAGTCCGAGATGTGCTTGTGTCTGTGCCTGGAAATATTCTCATCCTGGGATAATTTACGGGCAGCCAGAGTCCCTTACCCCAGTCCACCGTTGCTGGCCTGACTTCCACTGCTGCTGTGAGTGGGAGGGAGCCCCGTGGAGTACTGGCTGGCTGGAAAGATAAGGGGAAAGGATCGTGACTCTGAGGGACAGCAGGGCTCTGAGCTCTGGCTCTGCTCTGCCACTTGCTGAAGTTGCTCAATCCCCCGGCTGAGAAGGGATCAGCTCTACAGCACTGAAGGGCCAGCCCAGGCCAGGCTGAGAAAGGCGGCCCAAGGTCAAGTGGCTGGTCCCAGGGAACCTGGGCCTGCGCCCACCCTTGTGCCAACTCCCTAAGGCAAGACAAACTCCGCCCTTTCTTCGCTCTCTCCCAGGAGGCGTGGCTTCTGAGAGTTCTTTTAACACTTGTACAAACTGTGCACAAACCGTTGCCATCAGAGCTGGAATAGCATGATCTCCTCTGTCCTGCAGAGGGGCTGCCAGGGGTAGTGAGAAATAGTATTTGCAGTTACACAGTTTACAAAAAAAAAAAAATCCATTTAAACTAAACAACACATCCCTGTTTTGTCTGGGACTAGAGAGGTTAAGTGACCTGCTTGAAATGGCCCAGCAAATAGAGGGCCGGGGGCTGGGATGGCACCAGCAGCTCTGGCTTCAAACCCTGCTGAGGCAGAGGCCAAGTCCAGAGGCTCCCTCTGCTGTTAAGATTCACATACCTTTAAAGAAAGGATGTACATATAGCTGTTTTCTGACAGCAGTTTAATACTTTTAAATGCATATATTTGTCGTTCTCTGTCCCTTAAACCAATCTCCAGCTAGGCTTGGAAAATAGAGGGGTGTGTGTGTATCACTAGAGTTGAACCTGGCAGTGCCCCACCACTTGAGCTTCATCCTAACCCCCCCTTCTTTTTAAATATTGTTTTATATGTTGATGGGCCTTTATTTTATTGATTTATTTTTATGTGGTGCTGAGGATTGAACCCAGTGCCTCACACATTCTAGGTAAGTACTCTACCGCTGAGCCACAACCCCAGCCCATCCCCAGCCCTTTTTATTTTATTTTGAGACAGTGTCTCCCTAAGTTGCTCAGGCAGGACTTGAATTTTTTGATCCACCTGCCTCAGTTTCCTGAGTCACTGGAATTATAGGCATGAGCCACCATGCCTGATAGAAAATAGGATCTTAAAGTTCATTTATAAGATGTTAGATGCTCGGAGCCAGGTGTGGTGGCGCATGCCTGTAATCCCAGAGACTCAGGAGGCTGAGGCAGGAGGATTGCAAGTTCAAAGCCAGCCTCAGCAACAGCGAGGTGCTAAGCAACTCAGTGAGACTGTCTCTAAATATAATACAAAATGGGGCTGAGGATGGCTCAATGTTTGAGTGCCCTTGAATTCATTCCAAGGTGCCCCCCACCAAACAAAAAAAAGATTAGTTGCTCAGGAGACCCTTAGTTTATGTTGATCCTTTCTGGACATTTTTTGGCCTTCAGGGGTCTTAAGTTGCTCTATGCAAAGAGGCTGTTTTACTAGGACTCGGGATCTTGTAGCAGGCCTGGTAAAATAATTCTAGCTAGTCACCTCAGAGTCGGACAAAGGTACAAATTATATTCTCATTAACTTAGATTTCAAAAGGCTAAAATTGCCCCCCTCAGCTATTTATTTTTGCAGTATTGGTTTTTGAACTAGGGCTTCCCGCATGCCAGGCAGGCTGCACCACTGAACCATGCCCCCCCCCCTTAAGTTCATTCATTCATCCATTCTTTGATTCACTTGCCTGTATAGGCATGGAATTCTCACTGTGTGGTCCCACTTTCCCTAGTCACATGAAATACTATTAATAGCAAGTGATTTGCATTTTCCATTCTCATTCTTTCCTGAACAGAGAGTGGAAATTTCCAGAGGCTACAAGACTTGTGCAGGGCCTGCAGGGAAAGAGTACATGGGTGCTCGGGACTGTCCAAGGTTTCAGGCACCCATCAGGGTCTTGGAACCTGCCTACTTTGAACAAGCGGGGACTACTGTGCATTTAAAGCTCCAAACGGGTGTTCAGTGAACACCGAGTCTCCTGCCTTGTCTCCAGCCCATCACAGTCTCCCGCCCCAAGGTTACCCCTGTCACCAGTTCTTGTGATTCCTGTTAGGGATCACTTGAGCAAATTGCTTATGTCATGCTTTAACACAGTAGTGTCTTATACACACTTTTCTGGCCCCTGGTTTGTTATTGTTTTTATTATATTACATCTCAACCAGCCAGCTTGTTCTTTGAATGGCTAGATACTATCCCATTTTATGTGTTTGCACTATTTATTTAATCATTCCCTTATGGTGGGCATTAAAGATGTTGGTAAGCTTGTGATCAACAGCTGCAATTCCTACATGACTTATTTACTTTCAGTCTCAGTTCTGTTATGCAAGTTATTGGACTTGGTGCAAACTTTAAAAAAAAAAATTAAATGTTTTTTTTTTTTTTTGTCTCTAGTCTTCCAGGAATGAGGCTGTTAATTTCATCTTCTCCATCTTTCCAGTAATGCACAAGATTTGAGACCAGTTTGATGGCCCTGGAATGAAAATGTGTATTTACATCATAAGCCTAATGATAGGGTTGAATTGGTCTTTTAACATACTTTACTTACCTGTCCATTACAACTGCTCCCAACCCTTCCCCCTATACTGGGAATTGAACCTAGGGGTGTCTACCACTGAGCTACTTCTGCAGCCCTCCCATTTTAAATGTGTTCTATTTTGAGACAGGGTCTCACTGATTTCCCCTGATGGGCCTCAAACTTGTGATCCTCCAGCCTCAGCCTCCCAAGTTGCCGGGATTACAAGTGTGTGCCACTGCTCAGGGTTCATTTCTGCTGTTGATGCAGTGAGGCTAAGCATTTAGTAGTTACCTCTTATCTGAAGGGGATAAGTTCTGAAACTTTGAATAGTACTGAACTTTATATAAACCAGCTTTTTCCTGTACATACATAAATACCATAAATTTTAATTACACTACAGAAATGTTAGACTGTAGTTAGACTACAGAAATGTTGTAGACTGAATTCCGACAAGGAAAAGTAGTCATTTTTCTCGGGTTTTGTCCTTGGGGTTGGGGCACACAGTAGTGCCCAGATGAAGATCTCAACTTGCAGCTAGCTGTAGGGCTGCCTAGCAATGCCCACAGCCCTGGTCACAGGATCTGACCAGTCCCCACTTCCTTTCCTATGGTCTCTCAGCTCATCAGACCTCACCCCAGGGCAGCACAACCTAGGCAAACAGCTAACCACAATGGATGTGGACCGTCCTGGCCTTGCCCTGAAGAGCCAAGATGAGAGCTCCTCCTATCCTTTTTGCGTTCAGGCCCCTTTTTTTTTTTTTTTTAGGATTAGGGAAAAATTTATTTAAAAGCACATTCTTCTAAAAAATATTCATTTTTTTTTTTAGTTTTAGGTGGACACAATATCTTTTTTTAATCTTTTTATTTATTTATTTATTTATTTTATTGGTTGTTCAAAACATTAATCCACTTGGGATAGGGGAGGTGGAGGCGCTGGCTTCTTCCCTCGCCCTGCCATAATCTGCCTTCGAGGCACCTGTTTGTAGGGATCCAGCCTGAAGTTCCCTGCCTCTGCTCACCCCATAGCCAGGTAGTTACAGAGCATGGTGGGAAAATGCCTCCTGGCACCTCCACCCGGGCCACGGTCCACTCTGGCCTGGGTATGGTGTGCGGGGCACTTATCACTAACTCTCGAATTCACTCCCTTTTCTGCACTGCGAGCTTCCCTCAGACCCGGTGCGCTGAGTCCGGCCCATCCCAGGAGCTAGTAAACACGTGAGCACGTAAACGGAAGAGGAAACGTGTTCCGGGCACCGCAGGCGCGGGTCCCTCCGTGGGCACCACCGCGGTGTCTAGGTCAGCTCAGGTGAGTGTTTCGGGATTCGCGGGACCGATTTGCCCAGCAGCTCGTGTTGTCCAGGGGACGGCGTTCGCTCTTCGCGGCTATCGGTGACTCCGCCCCACTGCCCAGCTCCCATTGGGCACGCCCTTTCCAGGATCTCCTTCCGGATTGGTCGAGAGGCGCAGCCCATGCGCCGGAACGTCGTGCGATTGGTTGGCGCTCAGGCCGGCTTTCCGCGGCCCGGCGGCCTGGGCTGATGTGGGGCCAGCCCTCCGCCAGCCAATCAGAGCGCGGGCTGAGCGTGGCGCGTGCCAGTGCCCGGATCCCTCCGCGCCGCCGCGCCCGCCAGCCTGGGTCTCCCGGAGGCCGCGGGAGGGCGCGGGCAGGGCGTGGCGGAGAGAGCACTGGTCTTGGCAGATGGTTCGAGCAGCTTCGCCCAGAAGGGGCTTCCCCTGCTGCTAAGGACCCTCCCCTCTCCCAAGTTCAAACTTGCGCTTTGACTTCCTAAAGAATCAAGTCAAATCCTCCCATCAGTTGATCTGAAAAAAATGAACACTACCAGCCGGGCGTGGTGGCCCACGCCTGTCATGCCAGCGGCTCTGAGGCCAAAACAGGAGGATCGCAAATTCAAGGCCAGTCTCAGCAACTTGGCGAGACCCTGTCTCTAAATAAAATATAAAAAGGGCTGGGGGTGTTGCTCAGTGGTTAAGCGCCCTGGGTTCAGTCCCAGGTAAAAAAATCCAAACCCAATCATGAAAACAAATAAGGAAGCAGAGATGCTAATACAAATAAGAGACTTCAGTGGACCGAGACGCCCACCGTAGGTCAGCCAGCCTGCTCCTTTTGCACCGTTGGAGCGCCCCACCTGGTGCTAGGCGCCTGGAGGGACAGCAAGGACTAACTGCCTTAGAGGAGAACAATGGATAGAAATGGGCGCTACCTGGGACGGTGGCCCCATGCTATGAAGTGTGTTTGTGTGTGTGTGTGTGTGTGGGGGGGGGTGTTCCAACAAGACATAGACTCCCTCATCGCTGTAGAACTGTGCAGAAAAGGAAGGGAGACTGTGTGCACCTGTGTGCATATGAGATCTTGCACCTTGTCACCATCCTATCTCTCGTGGTGTGTGCCAGCTGAACACACTAGAGACTTTGTATATGTCATAATCCCTTTTCTCTGGAAACTTGGCTTCTGAAGAAAGAACTTTAAAGTTACATAAGAGAAGAAAAAGCCAACTCAAGCCAGAGGGTGGACAGTCACCTCATCTGGTCACCTTTTCTTGCTGTGTTACTGCTTGTTACTAACAAGCGGCCCTACAGCAAACTGGAGGGGGCTTGTCTAGCTCACCTTCCTCCTTGGGGGTTACATGAGACCTCTGCACGTGGAATCCGCCTGCCTCACTGTTGGCCCAAAGTCTCACTGGTGGCACTACCCAAATCCCTGTGTGTGGTCCATCGCTGGTCGTGGTGGCCTGGGTTGCAGGTGTTAGAGGGAGAGTGCAGCCCATGGCCTCTGTGTGAGTCCACGGTGACGGATACCTACCTGCAGGGTACAATGCATTCATGTGCAAACAGTGCTATGTGCCTGCCTGCCACATGCCAACACAGCGGAAGGGATTTCATGGAATCTCTCCATGACAGAAGGAAAAAAGGTGCAAATTAGTAAAGAGAATGATTTAGCCTTTTGCACTCTGAAGGAAGCCGATCTCACCACATGCCAGGGCCTGTGGAGGGGCAGTGGGGAGGGGTGGCGAGAGTGTTTACTGGTACCAGTACCAAAGAGCTCTTAGAGGGGGTGGCATTTGGGATAATGACAAATGTCTGCGTCAGGTGATGCCAGCAGAAATGGGCTGATTCATCAAAAAATTGTTGAAAACATATTTGCCAAATAATTCATTCACAGAATTTGCAGAATTATCCAAAATTTACACATTTGTCAAAAATCACATTTTATGGCCGAATTGTCTTGATTTAGATTTAGTGAAAAAAGAATAGTCTTTTGATTTTTTCTTGACTATAATAAATATACTTTATGAATATATATGTATATATGCTTATTTATTTATTTGAGAGTGTGTGTGAGTGTGTGTGTGTGTGTGTGTGTGTGGTGCTGCGATTGAGCCCAGGGCCTTGCACATACTGGCACAGCTCTACCACTGAGCTCACCCACAGAGAGTAAATTTTGACACTGAGACAAGTCACCGAATTCTTTCCCCTTACAAAAATCAAGAATACAGCAGATAAGACTGCAGGAACCTTTGACACCTCCCCAGTCCTCCCTCCCCAAAGGAAGCCACTGCTCACAGTTGAATGAATGTCCATTGGCTTCCTAGGGCCCCATGACAGAGCACACCAACTGGGGGCAGAGGCCAGAAGGACAAAATCCAGGTGTTGGTGGGGTCACACTCCTTCGTGAGGCTCTGGGGAGGATTCTTTCTGACTCTTCAGTGTCCTAGGTCCCTTGGTGCGTGTCTGGATCACTCCAGTCTCTGCCTGTGCATCACATGACCTCCCCCTGTTCCTTTTTTGTTGTTGTTGTAGTTGGTACCAGGGATTGAACTCAGGGGCACTCGACCACTGAGCCACGTCCCCAGCTCTTTTTTGTATTTTATTTAGAGACAGAGTCTCACTGAGTTGCTTAGTGCCTCACCCTTGCTGAGGCTGGCTTTGAACTTATGATCCTCCTGTCTCAGCCTCCTGAGCCGCTGGTATTACAGAGTGCCCACCGTGTCCAGCCAGCTTTTTTCTTTTTTTGAGACAGGGTTTCACTAAGTTGCTGAGGCTGGCCTCAAACTCTGGGTACAAGTCATCCTTCTGCCTCAGCCTCCAAAGTAGCTGAGACCACAGGCGCCAGCCCCAACATCTGACTACAGGGGTCTCTTATAAGGTGATCCAAGATGATCTCCCATCTCAAGGTCTTTTACCTGGTACACAGCTGTAAAGATTTTTTTTCCAAATAAGGTTTCACTCACAGTTTCCAGGTGATATATCTTTTGGGGGCCATCACTTTCCCACCCACTACAATATCCTAGTTTTTCTTCTATACATATATATTAAAGTTTAGGATATATATATATATATATATATATATATATATATATATATATATATATATATATATATATATATATATATATA